>NC_053391.1:693454781-694054781 GCF_905171765.1 Bufo bufo | reverse complement strand
AGGACGCCCCCTAGTGGTTAAAGGCACTTACACTAACTGTGGAGGGTGTGCAGGGACCCTTTAAGAAATGTTTTCATCAGGCCCTGACCAAATTTGTCTTAAGCTGAGGGTTTGTTACAGTTGTATCTAGTCTCTGACTCCAGAATGATACATTCTACCTGCACTGATACACTGTAACAAACTGTCAATACAGTGAGCAATACACTCTATTTCCCTGTTCTACAGTCACAATCTTAACATGGCTGATAGTAGGGAGTAGTAGTAGTAATATTCCCCCGACACACAGGGAGCAGTAGTAGTATTAATATTCCCCGGCACACAGGGATCAGTAGTATTAGTAGTATTCCCCGGAACACAGGTAGCAGTAGAAGTAGTATTCTCCGGCACACAGGGAGCAGCAGTAGTAGTAGTAGTATTAGTAGTAGTATTTCCCCGGCACACAGGGAGCAGAAGTAGTAGTAGTAGTAGTATTCCCTGGAACACAGGTAGCAGTAGTAGTAGTAGTAGTAGTATTCCCTGGAACACAGGTAGCAGTAGCGGTAGTATTCCCCGACACACAGGGATCAGTAGCGGTAGTATTCCCCGGCACACAGGAAGCAGTAGCGATAGTATTCCCTGGCACACAGGGAGCAGTAGTAGAAGTAGTATTCCCCGGCACACAGGGAGCAGAAGTAGTAGTAGTAGCATTCCCTGGCACACAGGGAGCAGTAGTAGAAGTAGTATTCCCCGGCACACAGGGAGCAGAAGTAGTAGTAGTAGTATTCCCTGGCACACAGGGAGCAGGAGTAGTAGTAGTATTTCCCCGGCACACAGGGAGCAGTAGTAGTAGTATTCCCTGACACACAGGGAGCGGTAGTATTCCCCGACATACAGGTAGCAGTAGCGGTAGTATTCCCCAACATACAGGGAGCAGTAGTAGTAGTAGTAGTATTCCCCGGAACACAGGTAGCAGTAGTAGTAGTATTTCCCGGCACACAGGGAGCAGAAGCGGTAGTATTCCCCAACACACAGGGAGCAGTAGTATAAGTAGTATTCTCCGGCACACAGGGAGCAGCAGTAGTAGTAGTAGTATTAGTAGTAGTATTTCCCCGGCACACAGGGAGCAGTAGTAGTAGTAGTAGTATTCCCTGGAACACAGGTAGCAGTAGCGGTAGTATTCCCCAACACACAGGGATCAGTAGCGGTAGTATTCCCCGACACACAGGGAGCAGTAGCGGCAGTATTCCCCGGCACACAGGGATCAGTAGCGGTAGTATTCCCCAACATACAGGGAGCAGTAGCTATAGTATTCACCGGCACACAGGGAGCAGTAGTAGTAGTAGTATTCCCTAGCACACAGGGAGCAGTAGTAGTAGTAGTATTCCCCGGCACACAGGGAGCAATAGTAGTAGTAGTATTCCCCCGACACACAGGGAGCAGTAGTAGTAGTAGTAGTATTCCCCGGCACACAGGGAGCAGTAGTAGTAGTAGTATTCCCTGGCACACAGGGAGCAGTAGTAGTAGTAGTATTCCCCGGCACACAGGGAGCAGTATTAGTAGTAGTATTCCCTAGCACACAGGGAGCAGTAGTAGTAGTAGTAGTAGTATTCCCCGGCACACAGGGAGCAGTAGTAGTAGTAGTATTTCCCGGCACACAGGGAGCAGTAGTAGAAGTAGTATTCCCTGGCACACAGGGAGCAGTAGTAGAAGTAGTATTCCCCGGCACACAGGGAGCAGTAGTAGTAGTAGTATTCCCTGGCACACAGTGAGCAGTAGTAGAAGTAGTATTCCCTGGCACACAGGGAGCAGTAGTAGTAGTATTCCCTGACACACAGGGAGCGGTAGTATTCCCCGACATACAGGTAGCAGTAGCGGTAGTATTCCCCAACATACAGGGAGCAGTAGTAGTAGTAGTAGTATTCCCTGGAACACAGGTAGCAGTAGTAGTAGTATTTCCCGGCACACAGGGAGCAGAAGCGGTAGTATTCCCCAGCACACAGGGAGCAGTAGTATAAGTAGTATTCTCCGGCACACAGGGAGCAGTAGTAGTATTAGTAGTAGTATTTCCCCGGCACACAGGGAGCAGTAGTAGTAGTATTCCCTGGAACACAGGTAGCAGTAGCGGTAGTATTCCCCGACACACAGGGATCAGTAGCGGTAGTATTCCCTGACACACAGGGAGTAGTAGTAGTATTCCCTGACACACAGGGAGTAGTAGTAGTATTCCCTTGCACACAGGGATCAGTAGCGGTAGTATTCCCCGGCACACAGGGATCAGTAGCGGTAGTATTCCCCAACATACAGGGAGCAGTAGCGATAGTATTCACCGGCACACAGGGAGCAGTAGTAGAAGTAGTATTCCCCGACACGCAGGAAGCAGTAGTAGTAGTAGTATTCCCTAGAACACAGGGAGCAGTAGTAGAAGTAGTATTCCCCGGCACACAGGGAGCAATAGTAGTAGTAGTATTCCCCGGAACACAAGGAGCAGTAGTAGTAGTATTCCCCCCGACACACAGGGAGCAGTAGTAGTAGTAATATTCCCTAGCACACAGGGAGCAGCAGTAGTAGTATTCCCTAGCACACAGGGAGCAGTAGTAGTAGTAGTAGTATTCCCTAGCACACAGGGAGCAGTAGTAGTAGTAGTATTCCCCGGCACACAGGGAGCAGTAGTAGTAGTAGTATTCCCCGGCACACAGGGAGTAGTAGTAGTAGTAGTAGTATTCCCCGGCACACAGGGAGTAGTAGTATTCCCCGGCACACAGGGATCAGTAGTAGTAGTAGTATTCCCCGCCACACAGGGAGCAGTAGTAATAGTATTCCCCAGCACACAGGGAGCAGTAGTAGTAGTAGTATTCCCTAGCACACAGGGAGCAGAAGTAGTAGTAGTATTCCCCAGCACACAGGGAGCAGTAGTAGTAGTAGTATTCCCTGGCACACAGGGAGCAGTAGTAGAATTAGTATTCCCCGGCACACAGGGAGCAGAAGTAGTAGTAGTATTCCCTAGCACACAGGGAGTAGTAGTAGTAGTATTCCCTAGCACGTAGGGAGCAGTAGTAGTAGTAGTATTCCCTAGCACACAGAGAGCAGTAGTAGTAGTAGTATTCCCGGCACACAGGGAGCAGTAGTAGTAGTAGTAGTATTCCCTAGCACACAGGGAGCAGTAGTAGTAGTATTTCCGGGCACACAGGGAGCAGTAGTAGTATTTCCGGCACACAGGGAGCAGTAGTAGCAGTAGTAGTATTTCCGGGCACACAGGGAGCAGTAGTAGCAGTAGTACTATTTCCGGCACACAGGGAGCAGTAGTAGCAGTAGTAGTATTTCCGGGCACACAGGGAGCAGTAGTAGTAGTAGTATTCCCTAGCACACAGAGAGCAGTAGTAGCAGTAGTAGTATTTCCGGCACAGAGGGAGCAGTAGTAGCAGTAGTAGTATTTCCGGGCACACAGGGAGCAGTAGTAGCAGTAGTAGTATTTCCGGCACACAGGGAGCAGTAGTAGTATTTCCGGGCACACAGGGAGCAGTAGTAGTAGTCGTATTCCCCGGAACACAGGGAGCAGTAGTAGTATTCCCTGGCACACTGGGAGCAGTAGTAGTAGTAGTATTCCCCGGCACACAGGGAGCAGTAGTAGTAGTAGTATTCCCGGCACACAGGGAGCAGTAGTAGTAGTAGTAGTATTCCCCGGCACACAGGGAGTAGTAGTAGTAGTATTCCCTAGCACACAGGGAGCAGTAGTAGTAGTATTTCCGGGCACACAGGGAGCAGTAGTAGCAGTAGTAGTATTTCCGGCACACAGGGAGCAGTAGTAGTATTTCCGGCACACAGGGAGCAGTAGTAGCAGTAGTAGTATTCCCTGGCACACAGGGAGCAGTAGTAGTATTTCCGGGCACACAGGGAGCAGTAGTAGTAGTAGTATTCCCTGGCACACAGGGAGCAGTAGTAGTATTTCCGGGCACACAGGGAGCAGTAGTAGTAGTAGTATTCCCGGCACACAGGGAGCAGTAGTAGTAGTAGTAGTAGTATTCCCCGGCACACAGGGAGTAGTAGTAGTAGTATTCCCTAGCACACAGGGAGCAGTAGTAGTAGTATTTCCGGGCACACAGGGAGCAGTAGTAGCAGTAGTAGTATTTCCGGCACACAGGGAGCAGTAGTAGTATTTCCGGCACACAGGGAGCAGTAGTAGCAGTAGTAGTATTCCCTGGCACACAGGGAGCAGTAGTAGTATTTCCGGGCACACAGGGAGCAGTAGTAGTAGTAGTATTCCCTGGCACACAGGGAGCAGTAGTAGTATTCTCTGGCACACAGGGAGCAGTAGTAGTATTCCCTGGCACACAGGGAGCAGTAGTAGTAATCGTATTCCCCGGAACACAGGGAGCAGTAGTAGTATTCCCTGGCACACTGGGAGCAGTAGTAGTAGTAGTATTCCCCGGCACACAGGGAGCAGTAGTAGTAGTAGTATTCCCGGCACACAGGGAGCAGTAGTAGTAGTAGTAGTAGTAGTATTCCCCGGCACACAGGGAGCAGTAGTAGTAGTAGTAGTAGTATTCCCCGGCACACAGGGAGTAGTAGTAGTAGTATTCCCTAGCACACAGGGAGCAGTAGTAGTAGTATTTCCGGGCACACAGGGAGCAGTAGTAGCAGTAGTAGTATTTCCGGCACACAGGGAGCAGTAGTAGTATTTCCGGCACACAGGGAGCAGTAGTAGCAGTAGTAGTATTCCCTGGCACACAGGGAGCAGTAGTAGTATTCCCTGGCACACAGGGAGCAGTAGTAGTATTCCCTGGCACACAGGGAGCAGTAGTAGTATTTCCGGCACACAGGGAGCAGTAGTAGTATTCCCAGGCACACAGGGAGCAGTAGTAGTATTTCCGGGCACACAGGGAGCAGTAGCAGTAGTAGTATTCCCGGGCACACAGGGAGCAGTAGTAGTATTCCCAGGCACACAGGGAGCAGTAGTAGTATTCCCTAGCACACAGGGAGCAGTAGTAGTATTTCCGGGCACACAGGGAGTAGTAGTAGTATTCCCTAGCACACAGGGAGCAGTAGTAGTATTCCCTGGCACACAGGGAGCAGTAGTAGTATTCCCTGGCACACAGAGAGCAGTAGTAGTATTCCCTGGCACACAGGGAGCAGTAGTAGTATTCCCTAGCACACAGGGAGCAGTAGTAGTATTCCCTGGCACACAGGGAGCAGTAGTAGTATTCCCTGGCACACAGGGAGCAGTAGTAGTATTCCCTGGCACACAGGGAGCAGTAGTAGTATTCCCTGGCACACAGGGAGCAGTAGTAGTATTCCCTATCACACAGGGAGCAGTAGTAGTATTCCCTATCACACAGGGAGCAGTAGTAGTATTCCCTAGCACACAGGGAGCAGTAGTAGTATTCCCTGGCACACAGGGAGCAGTAGTAGTATTCCCTGGCACACAGGGAGCAGTAGTAGTATTCCCTAGCACACAGGGAGCAGTAGTAGTATTCCCTGGCACACAGGGAGCAGTAGTAGTATTCCCGGCACACAGGGAGCAGTAGTAGTATTCCCTAGCACACAGGGAGCAGTAGTAGTATTCCCTGGCACACAGGGAGCAGTAGTAGTATTCCCTGGCACACAGGGAGCAGTAGTAGTATTCCCAGGCACACAGGGAGCAGTAGTAGTATTTCCGGGCACACAGGGAGCAGTAGCAGTAGTAGTATTCCCGGGCACACAGGGAGCAGTAGTAGTATTCCCAGGCACACAGGGAGCAGTAGTAGTATTCCCTAGCACACAGGGAGCAGTAGTAGTATTTCCGGGCACACAGGGAGTAGTAGTAGTATTCCCTAGCACACAGGGAGCAGTAGTAGTATTCCCTAGCACACAGGGAGCAGTAGTAGTATTCCCTGGCAAAAAAGGGAGCAGTAGTAGTATTCCCTGGCACACAGGGAGCAGTAGTAGTATTCCCTGGCACACAGGGAGCAGTAGTAGTATTCCCTGGCACACAGGGAGCAGTAGTAGTATTCCCTGGCACACAGGGAGCAGTAGTAGTATTCCCTGGCACACAGGGAGCAGTAGTAGTATTCCCTAGCACACAGGGAGCAGTAGTAGTATTCCCTATCACACAGGGAGCAGTAGTAGTATTCCCTAGCACACAGGGAGCAGTAGTAGTATTCCCTGGCACACAGGGAGCAGTAGTAGTATTCCCTGGCACACAGGGAGCAGTAGTAGTATTCCCTGGCACACAGGGAGCAGTAGTAGTATTCCCTGGCACACAGGGAGCAGTAGTAGTATTCCCGGCACACAGGGAGCAGTAGTAGTATTCCCTAGCACACAGGGAGCAGTAGTAGTATTCCCTGGCACACAGGGAGCAGTAGTAGTATTCCCTGGCACACAGGGAGCAGTAGTAGTATTCCCTAGCACACAGGGAGCAGTAGTAGTATTCCCTGGCACACAGGGAGCAGTAGTAGTATTCCCTGGCACACAGGGAGCAGTAGTAGTATTCCCTGGCACACAGGGAGCAGTAGTAGTATTCCCTGGCACACAGGGAGCAGTAGTAGTATTCCCTGGCACACAGGGAGCAGTAGTAGTATTCCCTGGCACACAGGGAGCAGTAGTAGTATTCCCTGGCACACAGGGAGCAGTAGTAGTATTCCCTGGCACACAGGGAGCAGTAGTAGTATTCCCTAGCACACAGGGAGCAGTAGTAGTATTCCCTGGCACACAGGGAGCAGTAGTAGTATTCCCTGGCACACAGGGAGCAGTAGTAGTATTCCCTGGCACACAGGGAGCAGTAGTAGTATTCCCTAGCACACAGGGAGCAGTAGTAGTATTCCCTGGCACACAGGGAGCAGTAGTAGTATTCCCTGGCACACAGGGAGCAGTAGTAGTATTCCCTGGCACACAGGGAGCAGTAGTAGTATTCCCTAGCACACAGGGAGCAGTAGTAGTATTTCCGGCACACAGGGAGCAGTAGTAGTATTCCCAGGCACACAGGGAGCAGTAGTAGTATTTCCGGGCACACAGGGAGCAGTAGCAGTAGTAGTATTCCCGGGCACACAGGGAGCAGTAGTAGTATTCCCAGGCACACAGGGAGCAGTAGTAGTATTCCCTGGCACACAGGGAGCAGTAGTAGTATTCCCTGGCACACAGGGAGCAGTAGTAGTATTCCCTGGCACACAGGGAGCAGTAGTAGTATTCCCTAGCACACAGGGAGCAGTAGTAGTATTCCCTGGCACACAGGGAGCAGTAGTAGTATTCCCTGGCACACAGGGAGCAGTAGTAGTATTCCCTGGCACACAGGGAGCAGTAGTAGTATTCCCTAGCACACAGGGAGCAGTAGTAGTATTCCCAGGCACACAGGGAGCAGTAGTAGTATTTCCGGGCACACAGGGAGCAGTAGCAGTAGTAGTATTCCCGGGCACACAGGGAGCAGTAGTAGTATTTCCAGGCACACAGGGAGCAGTAGTAGTATTTCCGGGCACACAGGGAGCAGTAGCAGTAGTAGTATTTCCGGGCACACAGGGAGCAGTAGCAGTAGTAGTATTCCCGGGCACACAGGGAGCAGTAGCAGTAGTAGTATTCCCGGGCACACAGGGAGCAGTAGTAGTATTCCCAGGCACACAGGGAGCAGTAGTAGTATTTCCGGGCACACAGGGAGCAGTAGCAGTAGTAGTATTCCTGGGCACACAGGGAGCAGTAGTAGTATTCCCTGGCACACAGGGAGCAGTAGTAGTATTCCCTAGCACACAGGGAGCAGTAGTAGTATTTCCGGCACACAGGGAGCAGTAGTAGTATTCCCAGGCACACAGGGAGCAGTAGTAGTATTTCCAGGCACACAGGGAGCAGTAGTAGTATTTCCGGGCACACAGGGAGCAGTAGCAGTAGTAGTATTCCCTGGCACACAGGGAGCAGTAGTAGTATTCCCTGGCACACAGGGAGCAGTAGTAGTATTCCCTAGCACACAGGGAGCAGTAGTAGTATTCCCTGGCACACAGGGAGCAGTAGTAGTATTCCCAGGCACACAGGGAGCAGTAGTAGTATTCCCGGGCACACAGGGAGCAGTAGCAGTAGTAGTATTCCCGGGCACACAGGGAGCAGTAGTAGTATTTCTGGGCACACGGGGAGCAGGCGGCAGAGCGCAGTTGGAGGGTTGCTTGTTGCGTTGCACAGCAGGAAGTGGCCACAGTGTTGTGCTGTAATTTCCCACGCTTTGCACAATCCCCTGCACACTGTGCTGTCATCCGTCCTGTTCAACATTAGAAGCAGCAACGCAGGGTTAATGGACTGTGCTGTTGAGTTCTTCACCGTTTTCAAGACCACTGCGTGTGAATTAAAAAAAGCACATTGTTCTCACCGCTGAGTTTTTGTTACAGTTGCATCTCCCTGTCATGCAGACAGCACCGGTCCTGTGTCAGGCCTCTGGAGCTGTCCTCTCATGAAGACACTTCTGCCCTTAATCTTGTGAAGTGCTTGGCTTACCTTCCATAGAAACATACCTTCTCTGTGGCCCTTGTTGAGAGGGGCCCTCCTCTGAACTGCTTCCCTTTCTCCCTAACCCATTCATAAATAGTATTTGTCTGCAGCCACCACTAGGGGGAGCTCAGCAACACCTGTGTAATTCTATATGCAGTGAGCTCCCCCTAGTGGTGGCTGCAGGCAGAACATAAAAAGAACCTCCACATCCCCCAAAACAACCAATAACAGTTCTGGCTTCATCTTCTAAACCTTGTTACCTATGTCAACCAATCAAAGCTCTGGTTTCATATTCTAAACACTATTTCCCACAGCAACCGATGACTGCTCTGGGTTCATCTTCTAAACCTCTTTACCCATAACAACCAACCACAGCTCTGGTTTCATCTTGTAAACCTGGTTACCCATAGCAACCAATTAGAGCTCTTCTTTCATCTTCTTACCCTTGTTGCTAATAGTGACCGGAGCACTTCTTTGCCACAGGCCAGAATGCTGTGCTCTGATTGGTTGCTTTCAGCCACAGGGTTTGTAAGATGAGAGCTGACCTCTGGTCACTATGAGCAGAATTACTTCACAACCTTATGGCGGTGCTTATCAAGCAGTGGCGCCATCTTCTCCGTGTAGTAACTGCTCGGCACTTTTATAAGGACTCAGCTCAGACCTCGCTGTATGTTATCAGTGTCCGATCAGACACCCCCCTCGCCCCTATGGGCCACACTGCAGAGAGATGTGGTGTTCTCCTCCATTACACCGCTGTACAGGGACTGACATTACCGCTCCATCTCCCACAATGCACCACAGCAGCATAGCTCTCCGCACCCTTATATATGTGGGTTTGTATATCTAACTGTCCAAGCTATTAAGTAACGACGCCTGGAATAACATTAGCTTTTCTGGGAAACTTCCATTAGCAGAAAACCTTAATGCTTTCTATACCTTCTAAATCTATATCCACCTAGTGATATACACACAGCATAAAGTATACCTTAATACTTGGTTATACTATATATCAATATTGCATATTATACATGAAATATTGATATGTTCATACTAAAAGGCTAAACTAATGCACACATGAATATATATAATACTTATGAATATATAACTAGACATCACACACCAGATGTGTCTTAAGGATATAAATTCTTATCTTGTCATGGCTTAGCCATGAAACAAACATTGTTCCCTTCAGACGGACATGTCTGGAGAAGCCAGTATACTCCCTATAGATAAAACCATATCTTTTAGCAATAACTTTTAAAATACAATGTCCTTTATTTTCACCATAACTCTTATAAACTGAACTTGCCATGAACTCATCTTGGCCTCTTCAGCCACATAACAGAACTTTGGTTCAAGCTGATTTCATTCTTAAAGGCAATGAGAATTCATTTTGGCTATAATATCATTAGATAATACTGTACACTCATGAAAATGCGCAACAACACTGATAACGCAGATTGCAGATAATGTAGTAGATGTCACCCGCAGTCCTATGTAACACTACAGGTAACACAGCGATAACTCTCTGAGTACAGATAATGTAGTAGATGTCACCTGCAGTCCTATGTAACACTACAGGTAACACAGCGATAACTCTCTGAGTACAGATAATGTAGTAGATGTCACCTGCAGTCCTATGTAATTTATTTTCTGTTGCTTTCTTTGGCAGCCCATTGCCTGCATTGGATGAAACAAAAGTCGATGAGGGTCACATGTTCCAGTTTCTTCCCATCCCTAAGCCATTACCCCGTGTGATTTCCAGAGATCCGCCTCTTACCCCAGTTCTGCGGCCCCCCCGTGATAGTAAGTAATGTCCATTACTTTAGAGGCAGATGGGTCTGTGGCAGGACAGAGTGGTCTGGTGGAGGACAGAGTGGTCTGGTGGAGGACAGAGTGGTCTGGTGGAGGACAGAGTGGTCTGGTGGAGGACAGAGTGGTCTGTGGGAGGACAGAGTTGTCTGGTGGAGGACAGAGGGGTCTGGGGGAGGACAGAGTGGTCTGGTGGAGGACAGAGGGGTCTGGGGGAGGACAGAGGGGTCTGGTGGAGGACAGAGGGGTCTGGTGGAGGACAGAGGGGTCTGGTGGAGGACAGAGTGGTCTGGTGGAGGACAGAGGGGTGTGGGGGAGGACAGAGGGGTCTGGTGGAGGACAGAGGGTTCTGGGGGAGGACAGAGGGTTCTGGGAGGAGGACAGAGTGGTCTGGTGGAGGACAGAGTGGTCTGGTGGAGGACAGAGGGTTCTGAGAGGAGGACAGAGGGGTCTGGTGGTAGAGGACAGAGGGGTCTGGTGGTAGAGGACAGAGGGGTCTGGGGGGAGAGGACAGAGGGGTCTGGGGGGAGAGGACAGAGGGGTCTGGGGGTAGAGGACAGAGGGGTCTGGGGGGAGAGGACAGAGGGGTCTGGGGGAGAGGACAGAGGGGTCTGGGGGGAGAGGACAGAGGGGTCTGGGGGTAGAGGACAGAGGGTTCTGGGGGGAGAGGACAGAGGGGTCTGGGGGTAGAGGACAGAGGGGTTTAGGGGTAGAGGACAGAGGGGTTTAGGGGTAGAGGACAGAGGGGTCTGGGGGAGAGGACAGAGGGGTCTGGGGGAGAGGACAGAGGGGTCTGAGGGGAGAGGACACAGGGGTCTGGGGAGAGAGGACACAGGGGTCTGTGGGAGAACAGAGGCATCCAGGGGAGCAGAGGGGGTCTGGTGGAGGACAGAGGGGTCTGGGGGTAGAGGACAGAGGGGTCTGGGGGTAGAGGACAGAGGGGTCTGGGGGTAGAGGACAGAGGGGTCTGGTGGTAGAGGACAGAGGGGTCTGGTGGTAGAGGACAGAGGGGTCTGGGGGGAGAACAGAGGCATCCAGGGGAGCAGAGGGGGTCTGGTGGAGGACAGAGGGGTCTGGGAGGAGAGGACAGAGGGGTCTGGGGGTAGAGGACAGAGGGGTCTGGGGGGAGAGGACAGAGGGGTCTGGGGGTAGAGGACAGAGGGGTTTAGGGGTAGAGGACAGAGGGGTTTAGGGGTAGAGGACAGAGGGGTCTGGGGGAGAGGACAGAGGGGTCTGGGGGAGAGGACAGAGGGGTCTGAGGGGAGAGGACACAGGGGTCTGGGGAGAGAGGACACAGGGGTCTGTGGGAGAACAGAGGCATCCAGGGGAGCAGAGGGGGTCTGGTGGAGGACAGAGGGGTCTGGGGGTAGAGGACAGAGGGGTCTGGGGGTAGAGGACAGAGGGGTCTGGGGGTAGAGGACAGAGGGGTCTGGTGGTAGAGGACAGAGGGGTCTGGTGGTAGAGGACAGAGGGGTCTGGGGGGAGAACAGAGGCATCCAGGGGAGCAGAGGGGGTCTGGTGGAG
Organism: Bufo bufo; assembly: GCF_905171765.1. Classification (NCBI taxonomy): domain Eukaryota; kingdom Metazoa; phylum Chordata; class Amphibia; order Anura; family Bufonidae; genus Bufo; species Bufo bufo. The sequence continues at coordinate 694,043,030 of NC_053391.1, read as the reverse complement.
GACAGAGGGGTCTGGGAGGAGAGGACAGAGGGGTCTGGGGGTAGAGGACAGAGGGGTCTGGGGGGAGAGGACAGAGGGGTCTGGGGGGAGAGGACAGAGGGGTCTGGGGGTAGAGGACAGAGGGGTCTGGGGGTAGAGGACAGAGGGGTCTGGGGGTAGAGGACAGAGGGGTCTGGGGGTAGAGGACAGAGGGGTCTGGGGGTAGAGGACAGAGGGGTCTGGGGGGAGAGGACAGAGGGGTCTGGGGGTAGAGGACAGAGGGGTCTGGGGGTAGAGGACAGAGGGGTCTGGGGGTAGAGGACAGAGGGGTCTGGGGGTAGAGGACAGAGGGGTCTGGGGGTAGAGGACAGAGGGGTCTGGGGGAGAGGACAGAGGGGTCTTTGGGAGAACAGAGGCATCCAGGGGAGCACAGGGGGTCTGCTGGAGGACAGAGGGGTCTGTGGGAGGACAGAGGGGTCTGGTGGAGGACAGAGGGGTCTGGTGGAGGACAGAAGGGTCTGGGGGAGGACAGAGGGTTCTGGTGGAGGACAGAGGGTTCTGGTGGAGGACAGATGGGTCTGGTGGAGGACAGAGGGGGTCTGTGGGAGGACAGAGGGGGTCTGTGGAAGGACAGAGGGGTCTGGTGGAGGACAGAGGGGGTCTGGTGGAGGACAGAGGGGTCTGGTGGAGGACAGAAGAGTCTGGGGGAGGACAGAGGGGTCTGGTGGAGGACAGAGGGTTCTGGTGGAGGACAGAGGGTTCTGGTGGAGGACAGATGGGTCTGGTGGAGGACAGAGGGGGTCTGTGGGAGGACAGAGGGGGTCTGTGGGAGGACAGAGGGGTCTGGTGAAGGACAGAGGGGTCTGGTGGAGGACAGAGGGGTCTGGTGGAGGACAGAGGGGTCTGGTGGAGGACAGAGGGGTCTGGTGGAGGACAGAGGGTTCTGTGAGAGGACAGAGGGGTCTGGTGGAGGACAGAGGGGTCTGGTGGAGGACAGAGGGGTCTGGTGGAGGACAGAGGGGGTCTGTGGGAGGACAGAGGGGGTCTGTGGGAGGACAGAGGGGGTCTGTGGGAGGACAGAGCTTATTCTTCTGCCCATATTGAGACCACTTGCACACTCGGACAGACTGGGGCACAGTTACTAAGCACGGCTTTTTACCCCTGTCTTAGTTTCCGCTGCTGTAAGATTCATGCGCCTCGTCATAAATTAGGCAAATCTTTGGCAGTCCGTGCACCTGGAGTAAGAACTCTGCCTTCCCCTGGCTGGCGTAGTTCTTAGCTAACATTTGTGCCTGTCTCCAGGCACAAATGTAAGTAAATTTACCAAGGCAGGAGTCCCAGCCCCGTCACGGCCCCCGACACGCCCAGCTGGTGTACAAGGCGCAAAACCGGGCGTGTGCCAAAGTTCTATTGCACGGCCGCACAGAAAAGGGGACTTGCGACACTTTTTATGTCTAAAAATGTCCCAAGTCCATTAGTAAATGTGCCCCAGTGTATGCGTGTGTATTGGAGGTTTTCAGCATCTGAATGTAAAAACGATAGTCTAATTCAGTGACAGTAAGCAGAGGTTTTAAAATGTTGATTAATTGCACCAGCTATTAGACAGCTGCAGACCTTGCTACAGTGGTTCAGTTTACAGTTCTGGATCTTCTTGTTTCTCTCTTGCTGTTTCAGATCCTCAGAAGCCGGAGACGCGACTCCCCGATCCTGGAAGCATCTACGAGCTGAGCCGAGACGTAAGATTGAGACTAAGTTCAGCAGCAGATTAGTGACCGATTACTAGCTGTCCTCCCACAGATTTCTAATTTGGTGGAGGTTTTAGAGGAGTTTTTACAAGAGTGTTAGTAGAGTACTTGGCTGAGGTTTCTCTGCTTCTCCATTGACTTCTATGAAATCTGCTTCCAAGAAGTAACGTGATTTCTCAACCTCGACTGTGTGCACCAAGAGGAGTTTTTAAAATTAAAGTTTTTCCGCTGCTGAATCGGGGGCAGATTGTATCCGTGTGAACATGGCCTGACGGGGCAGAGATGAGATGTGTAATGATAAATTACCGTATCTGATGTTACTGACACATTATACATGGATGGTCATGTGGCCTCCTTTTACTTTTTAAAGGGCCGGTACGCCACCTTCTGAATCATTGCACCATAAAAATCTTCTGTGACTTTCTAATACACTTTGTGTTTCGTTTCCTTCTCCTGAGAATCGGGAGGAAATGAGTAAGTAACAGAAGGTTTCATTGTACAGACCTCATCATGTGGAGGTTAGTTTCCCTTTAAAGGGTAACTGTCATATTTTTTTTTATTTGCTAGTTTATTAGAGCTAGGAATGTATACCTGAGTTAGTCTGTCAATGATTGTCAAAAGATCTGTAATTACCTTATAATAACAGCTTTCATTAATGTCCTCTGTCCCTTCCCACTGCTAGGGCTTGTCTGTCTTCCCTTTAGTATAAACAGAAGACGGAGGGGCGGTCCTTCACGCTGCATGCCTGCATTAGGCTTCAGAGTGAGGAGGCGTGTCTCTCAGTAATCCAATCTGATTGGCTGGCAGGGAGCTGCTGGCTACAGCAAGTGTGTATGGGAAGTGAGGGAAAGCAGTTTTGGCCTCAGAGAACTGGCAGAGGAGCCATCTTGAGAAGGTCCTCATATTGTAAATGTTTAAACAGCCGTAACTAAGGGAAAAACTCAAGGAAAACAGTGGTATGTGAAGAAACTAAAGATTGCTTTATACATAATGCTGCTGCAGCAGTAACATATGCTAAAATTGATTTTTTGATGAAAACATGACAGTTACCCTTTAATTCATGTCGCTGCTGTCTGTGACGCCTGCGCTGTAAATCTTGTTCCCTCACAGATTGGCGGAATCGTTCTCACTGGTTACCGGCAGCTGAACGTGAACATCGCAGATACCAATGACGACAAGACGGAGATGGGCGCAGACGACTACGAGGACATTGAGTCTGTGTATGTTTATCCTTTACCTTCACATAAGGGTCCATTCACACGTCCGCATCCGTTCTGCAATATCGGGAACGGGTGCGGACCCATTCATTCTCTATGGGGCCGGAAAAGATGCGAAGAGCACACTATGTGCTCTCCGCATCCACATTTCCGGAGCGCGGCCCCGAACTTCCGGGCCGCAGCTCCACCAAAAAATAGAACATGTCCTATTCTTGTCCGCATTTATGGACAAGAATAGGCAGTTCTATGGGGGGTGCCGGCCGGGTGTATTGCGGATCCGCAATACACTACGGATGTGTGAATGAACCCTAAAGCTGGGGATAAGAGTTAAGCGGCGTGGAGTCCCATAGACATCATAGTCATGCCATGGTTTTCAGAATAATTCTATGTGAGCTCCATTAGCCTCTCACACCAACCCCCAGACGTATGCGGTTACATACTTGTTCTTTTTATCCACATTATGTTTTATTTTTCTCTCTTCTTATTTTTCTTTCTCCTTTACTACCAGGCAACCACTAAGAGGAGCTCACTGCATACAGATGTATGTATACCTTTCCCATTTGAATTCAATGCAGCTGTATGCATCTGTAGGTGAAGAGCTCCCCCTTGTGGTGACTGCTGGCAGAAAGACTTCTCATTTCACCTCTACTGCAGTGTGAGTGGGGGAAGTAGCTGGAATTGGAGTGGTACAGGGGAAGCATGGCAGGGGAGGCAGTAATGAGAATTAGAATGGGGGCGGCACGGAGTAGGGAGGGAAATGAAGGAGAGGCATGGGCACACGGGTGAGGAGCATGTAGCCCCCCTCCGCTGTTGTATCTACACAAAAGGTGAAATGCTGGGCAGAGTTTACTTCAGGAGGTCCCTGATAGGAGGGGATGAAGGGGAAGACGCCAGGGTCCAGCTTCTCCACAGCCTCAGCGGGTTACGCAGACGACTTTCTATCCATGTGGAGTCAGGATTGTCGCTGATTGCGTTGCTTTTGCCTGTTTTTTTTCCATCGGCATGGCTTCAGTATTTTATCAGTTTTTCACGTTCTTCACAAACAAATTTTCCTTACCCAGTCTTTTGACGTCCTTGGCGATGGGCATGGCTGGGTGGCGCTGTGGGAAGAGGCGGTAGAGGTCACTCTGGCGCTCGCTATTTTGGTCACATTTTCCCCTTCCACTTCTTTTTAGCGCCTCTTATCTGTGAAAACGGACTGCCCAAAGATGGAGTCTGTGCACCGTCCTTTTTATTTTTTCGTGACTTGAGCGGGGGCGAGTCTAGAGCAAGAGTCACACGACAGTAGCCGGTGCTGCTTTTTTGGGCACGGACGGACGGTCCGGACCTGTGAATGAGCCCACGTTCAGGCTCATGTGAATAGGCCCTGATGTGAATGGCTTTGTGCTTTGGTTCCTTGCCATTTGTATATTTTTTGCTTGCTGTCAGTGAATAGTCTTGATAGCACTGACAGGCTGAAAATTGATTTATTTTCTGTTGTATGCAGTGTAGTCCTGATAGATTGTTACAATGTATCAGTTCAAATAAAATGTATCAATCCGGAGTCGTGGCTGCTCTGGAGCCCCCTGCTGGTAGCTGCCGTCACCCCACCACTGAATACATCCCTAATATCTGATCAGGAGGGGCCATTCATTCTGGGTGTGTACTGCCTGTAGGGGGCGCTAGTGGCTGGGGGTCCCTGGATCCTGACAATGATCTTCCTCAATAGTCTTCAGGGCGTCTGCATATTATACATAGTAAGGTCTGGTATGAGCACAGTTTATGTAGGGTATGTCAGGAATGGGAAACGGCTGTGCCTCGTGCCTCATTATGTGTCTCATCCTCTGCTGCTACCTCGGCAATATCACTGTCACTCACTGTAAAGAGAGGCCCCTGAGGTGTGTGTGAGGGCCCCATGTCCTGTTATACTGTGCAATGTGAGAGTGCCCCCCCCCTTCAGGACCATCATTGTTGTGCCCCTCACCCGCCTGCCTGTCGGGAGGCGTCTGCGCACAGGTAGTCATTCCCTGTAATCTACTGTATCTTGGAAATATGGCAGAGCCGGGGGTCTATACCAGAGCATAGTGGGGTCTGCTGTACTGATGTATCTAATCGTGTGTGATACTGACTATTCCCGTCATGTGTGATACTGTCTGCTGAGCTGTGTATCTAATCCTCTCCTGTGTGATACTGTCTGCTGAGCTGTGTATCTAATCCTATCCTGTGTGATACAGTCTGCTGAGCTGTGTATCTAATCCTCTCCTGTGTGATACTGTCTGCTGAGCTGTGTATCTAATCCTATCCTGTGTGATACTGTCTGCTGAGCAGTGTATCTAATCCTACCCTGTGTGATACTGTCTGCTGAGCTGTGTATCTAATCCTCTCCTGTGTGATACTGTCTGCTGAGCTGTGTATCTAATCCTATCCTGTGTGATACAGTCTGCTGAGCTGTGTATCTAATCCTCTCCTGTGTGATACTGTCTGCTGAGCTGTGTATCTAATCCTATCCTGTGTGATACTGTCTGCTGAGCAGTGTATCTAATCCTACCCTGTGTGATACTGTCTGCTGAGCTGTGTATCTAATCCTCTCCTGTGTGATACTGTCTGCTGAGCTGTGTATCTAATCCTATCCTGTGTGATACTGTCTGCTGAACTGTGTATCTAATCCTCTCCTGTGTGATACTGTCTGCTGAGCCGTGTATCTAATCCTATCCTGTGTGATACTGTCTGCTGAGCAGTGTATCTAATCCTATCCTGTGTGATACTGTCTGCTGAGCCGTGTATCTAATCCTATCCTGTGTGATACTGTCTGCTGAGCTGTGTATCTAATCCTCTCCTGTGTGATACCGTCTGCTGAGCTGTGTATCTAATCCTCTCCTGTGTGATACTGTCTGCTGAGCTGTGTATCTAATCCTATCCTGTGTGATACCGTCTGCTGAGCTGTGTATCTAATCCTCTCCTGTGATACTGTCTGCTGAGCTGTGTATCTAATCCTATCCTGTGTGATACTGTCTGCTGAGCAGTGTATCTAATCCTACCCTGTGTGATACTGTCTGCTGAGCTGTGTATCTAATCCTCTCCTGTGATACTGTCTGCTGAGCTGTGTATCTAATCCTATCCTGTGTGATACTGTCTGCTGAGCTGTGTATCTAATCCTATCCTGTGTGATACTGTCTGCTGAGCTGTGTATCTAATCCTATCCTGTGTGATACTGTCTGCTGAGCTGTGTATCTAATCCTATCCTGTGTGATACTGTCTGCTGAGCTGTGTATCTAATCCTCTCCTGTGTGATACCGTCTGCTGAGCTGTGTATCTAATCCTATCCTGTGTGATACTGTCTGCTGAGCTGTGTATCTAATCCTATCCTGTGTGATACTGTGTGCTGAGCTGTGTATCTAATCCTATCCTGTGTGATACCGTCTGCTGAGCTGTGTATCTAATCCTATCCTGTGTGATACTGTCTGCTGAGCTGTGTATCTAATCCCCTCCTGTGTGATACTGTCTGCTGAGCTGTGTATCTAATCCTCTCCTGTGATACTGTCTGCTGAGCTGTGTATCTAATCCTATCCTGTGTGATACTGTCTGCTGAGCTGTGTATCTAATCCTGTCCTGTGTGATACTGTCTGCTGAGCTGTGTATCTAATCCTCTCCTGTGATACTGTCTGCTGAGCTGTGTATCTAATCCTATCCTGTGTGATACTGTCTGCTGAGCTGTGTATCTAATCCTATCCTGTGTGATACCGTCTGCTGAGCTGTGTATCTAATCCTATCCTGTGTGATACCGTCTGCTGAGCTGTGTATCTAATCCTATCCTGTGTGATACTGTCTGCTGAGCTGTGTATCTAATCCTCTCCTGTGTGATACCGTCTGCTGAGCTGTGTATCTAATCCTCTCCTGTGATACTGTCTGCACACAGCACTATTTCCCCATCGTTGCTGGGCACAGTGAGGCCTGGCACTGGGTGTGCACAGGGCGGTGCCAGTGTCGGTGCCCACATGTCCTTCTGTAAATATTTAACATTTCGGGTTCCATTGAGTCACATGAGAAGCAGAAGTCATGGTGTCGCTGCGGCGTCTGGAGGGATAGTGCGGCAGGCGCCCCCCCGCTGTGTCTGAACTGGATGGACGGGTTTGGGATAAGTTACTTCACTGCAGGAAGTTTGCAGAGTTAAGTTACTTTCTGGGAATCGGGGGCAGTGGTGAGTACGATGGTGGTGGTGGTTGTGTACACTGGATCGGGTGAGGAATGTTTGGAAGCATGGCGTACATCACAAGGGGGAGGGGCTGTGACAACCTGAATATGAGCATCCAATGGAAGGTGATCCGTTCTGTTGTCAGGTTAGGATCAGCCCATATGGATGAGGCCGGATGGCTCAGCTTATACTGGGCATGACCCTGGGATCTGCAGGCAACCTGATGTCCACAGGAGCCGCAGTCTGCCCCCTGCTGTCCGGGGTTATAAGGGTCCAGGGGGCAGAACTGACAGCTACAGCTTCCCAGGACTGCAGACAATCCACGTTCACTGCCAGCAGGTGCTGTTTATGGCAGACTGTGGTGTGCATCTCATTATATCAGTGATGTCATCAGCAGGGGGCGGGGCTGTGACTACCTCTCAGACAGGATATACAGGCAGGTTGTCAGCAGTAATAGATGTTCCTGTAGTATAAGGTGTGTGATCTCATGTCTGATCACATGTCATTATATCAGTGATGTCATCAGCAGGGGGCGGGGCTGTGACTACCTCTCAGACAGGATATACAGGCAGGTTGTCAGCAGTAATAGATGTTCCTGTAGTATAAGATGTGTGATCTCATGTCTGATCACATGTCATTATATCAGTGATGTCATCAGCAGGGGGCGGGGCTGTGACAACCTCTCAGACAGGATATACAGGCAGGTTGTCAGCAGTAATAGATGTTCCTGTAGTATAAGGTGTGGGGGTCTCATGTCTGATCACATGTCATTATATCAGTGATGTCATCAGCAGGGGGCGGAGCTGTGACTACCTCTCACACACGATATACAGGCAGGTTGTCAGCAGTAATAGATGTTCCTGTAGTATAAGGTGTGGGGGTCTCATGTCTGATCACATGTCATTATATCAGTGATGTCATCAGCAGGGGGCGGGGCTGTGACTACCTCTCAGACAGGATATACAGGCAGGTTGTCAGTAGTAATAGATGTTCCTGTAGTATAAGGTGTGTGATCTCATGTCTGATCACATGTCATTATATCAGTGATGTCATCAGCAGGGGGCGGGGCTGTGACTACCTCTCAGACAGGATATACAGGCAGGTTGTCAGCAGTAATAGATGTTCCTGTAGTATAAGGTGTGGGGGTCTCATGTCTGATCACATGTCATTATATCAGTGATGTCATCAGCAGGGGGCGGAGCTGTGACTACCTCTCACACACGATATACAGGCAGGTTGTCAGCAGTAATAGATGTTCCTGTAGTATAAGGTGTGGGGATCTCATGTCTGATCACATGTTATTATATCAGTGATGTCATCAGCAGGGGGCGGAGCTGTGACTACCTCTCAGACAGGATATACAGGCAGGTTGTCAGCAGTAATAGATGTTCCTGTAGTATAAGGTGTGTGATCTCATGTCTGATCACATGTCATTATATCAGTGATGTCATCAGCAGGGGGCGGGGCTGTGACAACCTCTCAGACAGGATATACAGGCAGGTTGTCAGCAGTAATAGATGTTCCTGTAGTATAAGGTGTGGGGGTCTCATGTCTGATCACATGTCATTATATCAGTGATGTCATCAGCAGGGGGCGGAGCTGTGACTACCTCTCAGACAGGATATACAGGCAGGTTGTCAGCAGTAATAGATGTTCCTGTAGTATAAGGTGTGGGGGTCTCATGTCTGATCACATGTCATTATATCAGTGTTGTCATCAGCAGGGGGCGGGGCTGTGACTACCTCTCAGACAGGATATACAGGCAGGTTGTCAGCAGTAATAGATGTTCCTGTAGTATAAGGTGTGGGGGTCTCATGTCTGATCACATGTCATTATATCAGTGATGTCATCAGCAGGGGGCGGAGCTGTGACTACCTCTCACACACGATATACAGGCAGGTTGTCAGCAGTAATAGATGAATAGATGTTCCTGTAGTATAAGGTGTGCGGATCTCATGTCTGATCACATGTCATTATATCAGTGATGTCATCAGCAGGGGGCGGGGCTGTGACTACCTCTCAGACAAGATATACAGGCTGGTTGTCAGCGGTAATAGATGTTCCTGTAGTATAAGGTGTGTGGATCTCATGTCTGATCACATGTCATTATATCAGTGATGTCATCAGCAGGGGGCGGGGCTGTGACTACCTCTCAGACAGGATATACAGGCAGGTTGTCAGCAGTAATAGATGTTCCTGTAGTATAAGGTGTGCGGATCTCATGTCTGATCACATGTCATTATATCAGTGATGTCATCAGCAGGGGGCGGGGCTGTGACTACCTCTCAGACAGGATATACAGGCAGGTTGTCAGCAGTAATAGATGTTCCTGTAGTATAAGGTGTGTGATCTCATGTCTGATCACATGTCATTATATCAGTGTTGTCATCAGCAGGGGGCGGGGCTGTGACTACCTCTCAGACAGGATATACAGGCAGGTTGTCAGCAGTAATAGATGTTCCTGTAGTATAAGGTGTGGGGGTCTCATGTCTGATCACATGTCATTATATCAGTGATGTCATCAGCAGGGGGCGGGGCTGTGACTACCTCTCACACACGATATACAGGCGCGTTGTCAGATGTTCCTGTAGTATAAGGTGTGGGGGTCTCATGTCTGATCACATGTCATTATATCAGTGATGTCATCAGCAGGGGGCGGGGCTGTGACTACCTCTCAGACAGGATGTACAGGCAGGTTGTCAGCAGTAATAGATGTTCCTGTAGTATAAGGTGTGTGATCTCATGTCTGATCACATGTCATTATATCAGTGATGTCATCAGCAGGGGGCGGGGCTGTGACTACCTCTCACACACGATATACAGGCGGGTTGTCAGATGTTCCTGTAGTATAAGGTGTGGGGGTCTCACGCCAGTATTTTTCTAGAATTTTCCCCCCATCTCATGATGTGACGCTGTATGTACATCTGTGGCCCCCCTCATTCATGGCGGTATCTTCTTGCTGCAGGCAGGCTGATGGCGGTCTGAAGTCCAGCAGCTCTGTGTCCTTGGGGATCTCCGGCGGGAACATGGACGGTGGAGAATCGTCGACGCAGCAGACGGCGGTCATCAAGGCAGGATGGCTGGACAAGAACCCGCCGCAGGGGTGAGCGCTAATGATAATCAGAACTTCTGCAACTTCCTAGTAGACCTTGTTCCCCCTTGTCAACATCTCTGCTTACTGTCAGTGACTGGTAACACTCTTGATTATCCCTAATAGTTTTCACAGATGAAGGTTTGTTATCATGTATCAGTCTTAAGAAATCCTGCACAAGATATGTTTAAGTCTCACCCAGTGTAACAACCCATCAGCTGTGTGGACGGGACGGGGACAGGACATTAGTTCCTTATTGGAGGGGGGTCCTGCAGCCCTCAGAATAAAGGGGCTGCGGTGCTAGTTAAAGGGCTTGTCCAGTTCTGAAAACCCATGTTTTCACCCCGTATTATCCTTTGCGTATGACCCCCATCTCTTGGTCATAGTGGAGAGTGGCTATAAAGGGGGTCTCTGCATCACACAGACCACCTACTGGGGTGTAATGCTTCATATCTCCTGTGGGGGCGCTGCAGAGACACTGAACCCTCCAGATCTCCTGGTTCTGAACAAGCAGGGGCTGCGGGCGGCTCTGACATCTGAGACCCCTTTATCCCCCTCCGCCCTTCTTGTATTTACATGGGGTCTCTGTATGTTCGCTCTGACATCTGACCACCTCCTCCTCCCCCTTCTCTGGTTTGGGTTGGAGATTCTTCTTCACACTGGGGACTACCACACCCATCATCCTCCGTGAGATGCTGCAGCTGCGCTCCGATAACTGGGCCAGCGATCAGCGCGTTTTTCTCATCTGCGCTCCAGTCTTTCTTCTCTAAAGTCACGTTCAGGGAAAATCCAGAAAGTCTGATAATCCGGCACCGACCAGCGGAGCATAGTGGGGCTGTGAGCAGAAGAGACTGCGATATGACCGTCCAATAACCTGGAATATCCGATAATCCAGCGACTCCCAGCTTCCACTGATGGCGGAGTATTTACCGTAGATATACATAATGGGGGTCATTTATCAAACACTGGTTTTTGACCCCAGTCTAACAGCCCCGGGGGGACGCAGGACATAGACGAGGAGCTCCTCCGGACACTTGGAGCTCCCTGGCTCCTTAATGCCTGCTTCCTGGCGTGAATGTTAGTACATTTTCCGATACCGCGGCTCCCACCTCTTCCGAGTGGCGTAAAAATGACTGTGTGATAAAATTTTGGGACACGGACGTTTAAAAAGTCACAACAAGGGGTAAGCGTCTCCGTAAATGACCCCCATTGAGTCCGCTCCTGGATCAGGCAGCAACTCCAGCCGGACTATGGTGATCGCGTCCCCCCAGGCTTGGCACCCAGGGTGTTGCAGACAGGTGGAAGCTAGCGGGAGTATCGGTGATGCACAATCCTTCAGGCTGGCTGACGTTGGCAGCGTGGCAATGCCCTCTTGAGCATGCGGTGCCCTTCACAGCGCGCAGCTCCTTGTAGTCATTTCCTGCTCTGTGGCCGGGGCTCATGACAGTACTACTGTGCAGTTATATAGTGCTGCCCAGCCATATATAATGGAGCCCAGCCATACTGCCACATAGTACTGCCCCGCCATATATACTACGCAGTCATATAGTGCTGCACAGCCATATATAATGGAGCCCAGCCATACTGCCTATACTGTAGTACTGCCCAGCCATGTATACTACTGTGCAGTCATATAGTGCTGGCCAGCCATATATAATGGAGCCCAGCCATACTGCCACATAGTACTGCCCCGCCATATATACTACACAGTCATATAGTGCTGGCCAGCCATATGTAGTGCTGCACAGCCATACTGCCATATACTGTAGTACTGCCCAGCCATGTATACTACTGTGCAGTCATATAGTGCTGGCCAGCCATATGTAGTGCTGCATAGCCATATAGCTATATAACATACAGCCATATGTAGTGCTGCCCAGCCATATATAATGGAGCCCAGCCATACTGCCACATAGTACTGCCCCGCCATATATACTACACAGTCATATAGCTATAAATACTGCTTTCCAGCCATATACAATGCTGCACAGACATATAGCTAGATACCATATAGCCATATAATGCTGCCTAGCAATATATAATGGAGCCCAGCCATACTGCCATATACTGTAGTACTGCCCCGCCATATATACTACGCAGTCATATAGTGCTGCACAGCCATTTATAATTGAGCCCAGCCACACTGCCATATACTGTAGTACTGCCCCGCCATATATACTACGCAGTCATATAGTGCTGCACAGCCATATATAATGAAGCCCAGCCACACTGCCATATACTGTAGTGCTGCCCAGCCATATATATAATGAAGCCCAGCCATACTGCCACATAGTACTGTCCCGCCATATATACTACGCAGTCATATAGCCATATATACTGCTTTCCAGCCATATAGTGCTGCCCAGTAAAGTGAAATAGGAGGTATCCATGAAGATGCACCAATGAGCGGCCAAGACACTGCTCTGATCTAAATCCCATCAAGATGCTGTGGGGGATGGGTAACTCTTTGCATGCAAGAAACTCCTGAAGCATCGCACTCCACCCTGGCGGAGAGACAAATATGAAACACCTGCCGGGTGGAGGTCATTCCTTCCAAAAGGGGAAAACATCAGGAATTAGAGCCAAGGGGCCAATTACTGTGAATACAGGATTGTAAAGTCAGTGTGCTGCGGCCCTTACTCCGTCACCTGTACGTTGTGTGTGAATGAAGGTCAGATACTGGTATGTCCACATATGGTAAAACATCCATTACCTTGTGTGACCTTACTTTTGCATATGACTATATAAGTCCATGGTTCTCCATTAGACTGCAGTCCATCATATCTCATACAATGCACAACAGCACAGTATTCTTAGTGCAGACACTGAACCAGCAGGGCGGCGCCATGAGCTGTAATATTGTGCACCTTAAGAAGTAACTGGAGAGCAGAAAAATTATGGATGCTGCTTTGGATGTGAGTAGAGTATACAGTGTAACAGAAGTCTGTAATCTCGGGGCTGAAGATCTGCTTTAAGTTGATCTGGACGCAGTGAAACTTATAAAATACAACTGCAAAATCAGCATTCTTTAATTTCAGAAATATTCTGTTCTGTTTTGTGTAAATTTTAATTGGGGAAGTTCTATTATTTTCTTATATTTGCATAAACATAAAAAAGTATGCAAAGTGAGTTTAACAATGTATCATTGTTACAAGACTGTGTGCAGTGACTGGGATAATGCAGGAGAGTCACTGAGAGGACTGTGTGCAGTGACTGGGGTAATGCAGGAGAGTCACTGAGAGGACTGTGTGCAGTGACTGGGATAATGCAGGAGAGTCACTGAGAGGACTGTGTGCAGTGACTGGGGTAATGCAGGAGAGTCACTGAGAGGACTGTGTGCAGTGACTGGGATAATGCAGGAGAGTCACTGAGAGGACTGTGTGCAGTGACTGGGATAATGCAGGAGAGTCACTGAGAGGACTGTGTGCAGTGACTGGGGTAATGCAGGAGAGTCACTGAGAGGACTGTGTGCAGTGACTGGGATAATGCAGGAGAGTCACTGAGAGGACTGTGTGCAGTGACTGGGATAATGCAGGAGAGTCACTGAGAGGACTGTGTGCAGTGACTGGGATAATGCAGGAGAGTCACTGAGAGGACTGTGTGCAGTGACTGGGATAATGTAGGAGAGTCACTGAGAGGACTGTGTGCAGTGACTGGGATAATGCAGGAGAGTCAATGAGAGGACTGTGTGCAGTGACTGGGGTAATGCAGGAGAGTCACTGAGAGGACTGTGTGCAGTGACTGGGATAATGCAGGAGAGTCACTGAGAGGACTGTGTGCAGTGACTGGGGTAATGCAGGAGAGTCAATGAGAGGACTGTGTGCAGAGACTGGGGTAATGCAGGAGAGTCACTGAGAGGACTGTGTGCAGTGACTGGGATAATACAGGAGAGTCACTGAGAGGACTGTGTGCAGTGACTGGGATAATGCAGGAGAGTCAATGAGAGGACTGTGTGCAGTGACTGGGGTAATGCAGGAGAGTCACTGAGAGGACTGTGTGCAGTGACTGGGATAATACAGGAGAGTCACTGAGAGGACTGTGTGCAGTGACTGGGATAATGCAGGAGAGTCACTGAGAGGACTGTGTGCAGTGACTGGGATAATGTAGGAGAGTCACTGAGAGGACTGTGTGCAGTGACTGGGATAATGCAGGAGAGTCAATGAGAGGACTGTGTGCAGTGACTGGGGTAATGCAGGAGAGTCACTGAGAGGACTGTGTGCAGTGACTGGGATAATGCAGGAGAGTCACTGAGAGGACTGTGTGCAGTGACTGGGATAATGTAGGAGAGTCACTGAGAGGACTGTGTGCAGTGACTGGGATAATGTAGGAGAGTCACTGAGAGGACTGTGTGCAGTGACTGGGATAATGCAGGAGAGTCAATGAGAGGACTGTGTGCAGTGACTGGGGTAATGCAGGAGAGTCACTGAGAGGACTGTGTGCAGTGACTGGGATAATGCAGGAGAGTCAATGAGAGGACTGTGTGCAGTGACTGTAGTAATGCAGGAGAGTCACTGAGAGGACTGTGTGCAGTGACTGGGGTAATGCAGGAGAGTCACTGAGAGGACTGTGTGCAGTGACTGGGATAATGCAGGAGAGTCACTGAGAGGACTGTGTGCAGTGACTGGGATAATGCAGGAGAGTCAATGAGAGGACTGTGTGCAGTGACTGGGGTAATGCAGGAGAGTCACTGAGAGGACTGTGTGCAGTGACTGTAGTAATGCAGGAGAGTCACTGAGAGGACTGTGTGCAGTGACTGGGGTAATGCAGGAGAGTCACTGAGAGGACTGTGTGCAGTGACTGGGATAATGCAGGAGAGTCAATGAGAGGACTGTGTGCAGTGACTGGGGTAATGCAGGAGAGTCAATTAGAGGACTGTGTGCAGTGACTGGGATAATGCAGGAGAGTCACTGAGAGGACTGTGTGCAGTGACTGGGATAATGCAGGAGAGTCACTGAGAGGACTGTGTGCAGTGACTGGGATAATGCAGGAGAGTCAATGAGAGGACTGTGTGCAGTGACTGGGATAATGCAGGAGAGTCACTGAGAGGACTGTGTGCAGTGACTGGGATAATGCAGGAGAGTCACTGAGAGGACTGTGTGCAGTGACTGGGATAATGCAGGAGAGTCACTGAGAGGACTGTGTGCAGTGACTGGGGTAATGCAGGAGAGTCACTGAGAGGACTGTGTGCAGTGACTGGGATAATGTAGGAGAGTCACTGAGAGGACTGTGTGCAGTGACTGGGATAATGTAGGAGAGTCACTGAGAGGACTGTGTGCAGTGACTGGGATAATGCAGGAGAGTCAATGAGAGGACTGTGTGCAGTGACTGGGGTAATGCAGGAGAGTCAATTAGAGGACTGTGTGCAGTGACTGGGATAATGCAGGAGAGTCACTGAGAGGACTGTGTGCAGTGACTGGGATAATGCAGGAGAGTCACTGAGAGGACTGTGTGCAGTGACTGGGATAATGCAGGAGAGTCAATGAGAGGACTGTGTGCAGTGACTGGGGTAATGCAGGAGAGTCACTGAGAGGACTGTGTGCAGTGACTGTAGTAATGCAGGAGAGTCACTGAGAGGACTGTGTGCAGTGACTGGGGTAATGCAGGAGAGTCACTGAGAGGACTGTGTGCAGTGACTGGGATAATGCAGGAGAGTCAATGAGAGGACTGTGTGCAGTGACTGGGGTAATGCAGGAGAGTCAATTAGAGGACTGTGTGCAGTGACTGGGATAATGCAGGAGAGTCACTGAGAGGACTGTGTGCAGTGACTGGGATAATGCAGGAGAGTCACTGAGAGGACTGTGTGCAGTGACTGGGATAATGCAGGAGAGTCAATGAGAGGACTGTGTGCAGTGACTGGGGTAATGCAGGAGAGTCACTGAGAGGACTGTGTGCAGTGACTGGGGTAATGCAGGAGAGTCACTGAGAGGACTGTGTGCAGTGACTGGGATAATGCAGGAGAGTCAATGAGAGGACTGTGTGCAGTGACTGTAGTAATGCAGGAGAGTCACTGAGAGGACTGTGTGCAGTGACTGGGGTAATGCAGGAGAGTCACTGAGAGGACTGTGTGCAGTGACTGGGGTAATGCAGGAGAGTCAATGAGAGGACTGTGTGCAGTGACTGGGATAATGCAGGAGAGTCACTGAGAGGACTGTGTGCAGTGACTGGGGTAATGCAGGAGAGTCACTAAGAGGACTGTGTGCAGTGACTGGGATAATGCAGGAGAGTCACTGAGAGGACTGTGTGCAGTGACTGGGGTAATGCAGGAGAGTCACTGAGAGGACTGTGTGCAGTGACTGGGATAATGCAGGAGAGTCAATGAGAGGACTGTGTGCAGTGACTGTAGTAATGCAGGAGAGTCACTGAGAGGACTGTGTGCAGTGACTGGGATAATGCAGGAGAGTCAATGAGAGGACTGTGTGCAGTGACTGTAGTAATGCAGGAGAGTCACTGAGAGGACTGTGTGCAGTGACTGGGGTAATGCAGGGGAGTCACTGAGAGGACTGTGTGCAGTGACTGGGATAATACAGGAGAGTCACTGAGAGGACTGTGTGCAGTGACTGGGGTAATGCAGGAGAGTCAATGAGAGGACTGTGTGCAGTGACTGGGATAATACAGGAGAGTCACTGAGAGGACTGTGTGCAGTGACTGGGATAATGCAGGAGAGTCACTGAGAGGACTGTGTGCAGTGACTGGGATAATGCAGGAGAGTCAATGAGAGGACTGTGTGCAGTGACTGGGGTAATGCAGGAGAGTCACTGAGAGGACTGTGTGCAGTGACTGGGATAATGTAGGAGAGTCACTGAGAGGACTGTGTGCAGTGACTGGGGTAATGCAGGAGAGTCAATGAGAGGACTGTGTGCAGTGACTGGGGTAATGCAGGAGAGTCACTGAGAGGACTGTGTGCAGTGACTGGGGTAATGCAGGAGAGTCAATGAGAGGACTGTGTGCAGTGACTGGGATAATGCAGGAGAGTCACTGAGAGGACTGTGTGCAGTGACTGGGATAATGCAGGAGAGTCAATGAGAGGACTGTGTGCAGTGACTGGGGTAATGCAGGAGAGTCACTGAGAGGACTGTGTGCAGTGACTGGGATAATGCAGGAGAGTCACTGAGAGGACTGTGTGCAGTGACTGGGGTAATGCAGGAGAGTCACTGAGAGGACTGTGTGCAGTGACTGGGATAATGCAGGAGAGTCAATGAGAGGACTGTGTGCAGTGACTGGGGTAATGCAGGAGAGTCACTGAGAGGACTGTGTGCAGTGACTGGGATAATGCAGGAGAGTCACTGAGAGGACTGTGTGCAGTGACTGGGGTAATGCAGGAGAGTCACTGAGAGGACTGTGTGCAGTGACTGGGATAATGCAGGAGAGTCACTGAGAGGACTGTGTGCAGTGACTGGGATAATGCAGGAGAGTCAATGAGAGGACTGTGTGCAGTGACTGGGGTAATGCAGGAGAGTCACTGAGAGGACTGTGTGCAGTGACTGGGATAATGCAGGAGAGTCACTGAGAGGACTGTGTGCAGTGACTGGGATAATGCAGGAGAGTCAATGAGAGGACTGTGTGCAGTGACTGGGATAATGCAGGAGAGTCACTGAGAGGACTGTGTGCAGTGACTGGGGTAATGCAGGAGAGTCACTGAGAGGACTGTGTGCAGTGACTGGGGTAATGCAGGAGAGTCACTGAGAGGACTGTGTGCAGTTACTGGGGTAATGCAGGAGAGTCACTGAGAGGACTGTGTGCAGTGACTGGGGTAATGCAGGAGAGTCAATGAGAGGACTGTGTGCAGTGACTGGGATAATGCAGGAGAGTCACTGAGAGGACTGTGTGCAGTGACTGGGGTAATGTAGGAGAGTCACTGAGAGGACTGTGAGCAGTGACTGGGATAATGCAGGAGAGTCACTGAGAGGACTGTGTGCAGTGACTGGGGTAATGCAGGAGAGTCACTGAGAGGACTGTGTGCAGTGACTGGGATAATGCAGGAGAGTCAATGAGAGGACTGTGTGCAGTGACTGGGGTAATGCAGGAGAGTCACTGAGAGGACTGTGTGCAGAGACTGGGGTAATGCAGGGGAGTCACTGAGAGGACTGTGTGCAGTGACTGGGATAATGCAGGAGAGTCACTGAGAGGACTGTGTGCAGTGACTGGGGTAATGCAGGAGAGTCACTGAGAGGACTGTGTGCAGTGACTGGGATAATGCAGGAGAGTCAATGAGAGGACTGTGTGCAGTGACTGGGGTAATGCAGGAGAGTCACTGAGAGGACTGTGTGCAGAGACTGGGGTAATGCAGGGGAGTCACTGAGAGGACTGTGTGCAGTGACTGGGATAATGCAGGAGAGTCACTGAGAGGACTGTGTGCAGTGACTGGGGTAATGCAGGAGAGTCACTGAGAGGACTGTGTGCAGTGACTGGGGTAATGCAGGAGAGTCACTGAGAGGACTGTGTGCAGTGACTGGGGTAATGCAGGAGAGTCAATGAGAGGACTGTGTGCAGTGACTGGGGTAATGCAGGAGAGTCAATGAGAGGACTGTGTGCAGTGACTGGGATAATGCAGGAGAGTCAATGAGAGGACTGTGTGCAGTGACTGGGATAATGCAGGAGAGTCACTGAGAGGACTGTGTGCAGTGACTGGGATAATGCAGGAGAGTCAATGAGAGGACTGTGTGCAGTGACTGGGGTAATGTCACACTACATTCTTCTCTACCTGTGTTACTGGTGAATGTCATGTGTTTATCTCCTTTAAGGTCGTACATTTTCCAGAAGCGATGGGTGAAGCTGGAAGCTGACTATCTCCGCTACTACGACAGTGACAAGGTACAGTCAGGATGTGTGGTCTCAGGCTTCTTTGGATTAGATCTTGTCCACTGTTCGTTCTATGGGAGACTTCAGCCACAGTGCCCCCATAAGAGTGACATCCACAGTACCCCCATAACAGTGACATCCACAGTGCCCCCATAACAGTGACATCCACAGTGCCCCCATAACAGTGACATCCACAGTGCCCCCATAACAGTGACATCCACAGTGCCCCCATAACACTGACATCCACAGTGCCCCCATAACAGTGACATCCACAGTGCCCCCATAACAGTGACATCCACAGTGCCCCCCATAACAGTGACATCCACAGTGCCCCATAACAGTGACATCCACACTTCCCCCATATCAGTGACATCCACAGTGCCCCCATAACAGTGACATCCACAGTGCCCCCCATAACAGTGACATCCACAGTGCCCCATAACAGTGACATCCACACTTCCCCCATATCAGTGACATCCACAGTGCCCCCATAACAGTGACATCCACAGTGCCCCCCATAACAGTGACATCCACAGTGCCCCCATAACAGTGACATCCACAGTGCCCCCATAACAGTGACATCCACAGTGCCCCCATAACAGTGACATCCACTGTGCCCCATAACAGTGACATCCACAGTGCCCCCATAACAGTGACATCCACAGTGCCCCCATAACAGTGACATCCACAGTGCCCCCCATAACAGTGACATCCACACTGCCCCCATAACAGTGACATCCACAGTGCCCCCCATAACAGTGACATCCACAGTGCCCCCCATAACAGTGACATCCACACTGCCCCCATATCAGTGACATCCACAGTGCCCCCCATAACAGTGACATCCACAGTGCCCCCATAACAGTGACATCCACAGTGCCCCCATAACAGTGACATCCACAGTGCCCCCATAACAGTGACATCCACAGTGCCCCCATAACAGTGACATCCACAGTGCCCCCATAACAGTGACATGAACAGTGAGAAGGATTGCACAACGTGTCACCTTAGTATTAATGAGCATCGAGGAGTAATGGATATTCAGACACTTTGCTCGGTTTCCGTAGGACATTTACTCCAAACGGATCATTAAGACCGGCTGCATCAACAAAGTGGCTTCTACCGGAGACCAGAAGTTCGAAGTCGCTACATCGAACCGAAACTTTGTGTTCCGAGCCGAGAGCGACTGTGAGTAGACGCATCCAACAAAGCGTAGAGCCCGACACTTGCCCCTCTGCTCTTCACTAATCTTTTATTTCTCCCTTTGCAGCGGACAGAAACGACTGGATTAAAGCGATCCAAAAGGTCCTAGAAGACAGGAGATCCAGGCCAGCCAGCTCCTCAGTGTACAACCCCGAGAACGTGGACAAGTGTGGGCTCCTGGAGATGAAGGGCTGGAAGCCAAAGATGTTTGTGGTGGTGGCCACAGATAAAGTCTTCCTCTACAAGAATGGAGAAGTTAGTATCCATCACTGTCCTGCCCTCTTCTCTCCCCCGAACAGTAGCTCCTCTGCTCGTCATCCTCTTCCAGTACTAGATACATAGACAAATACTTTGTAACACTGGTACAAGACAAGTAGCCATAACGTTACACCTAGTCACCTCTGGAGCTGCATTCCCAGTTCTGCTATCCCCTCTGCTGACAGTGTGGTGTTGAGTCTTCAGTTCCCAGTCACACAATGCACAGATAACTGTGCCATACAATAAATAGGTAATGCACTTAGTGCCCAGAAAATAATATATACAACACCTAGATAATACCGCACAGTGCCATACTACACCTAGATAATACCGCACAGTGCCATACAACACCTAGATAATACCGCACAGTGCCCAGATAACCGTGCCATACTACACCTAGATAATACCGCACAGTGCCAGGATAACAGTACCATACAACACCTAGATAATACAGCACAGTGCCAGGATAACAGTACCATACAACACCTAGATAATACCGCACAGTGCTCAGATAACAGTGCCATACTACACCTAGATAATACCGCACAGTGCTCAGATAACAGTGCCATACTACACCTAGATAATACCGCACAGTGCCCAGATAACAGTGCCATACTACACCTAGATAATACCGCACAGTGCTCAGATAACAGTGCCATACTACACCTAGATAATACCGCACAGTGCCAGGATAACAGTGCCATACAACACCTAGATAATACCGCACAGTGCTCAGATAACAGTGCCATACTACACCTAGATAATACCGCACAGTGCCCAGATAACTGTGCCATACTACACCTAGATAATACCGCACAGTGCTCAGATAACAGTGCCATACTACACCTAGATAATACCGCACAGTGCCCAGATAACAGTGCTATACTACACCTAGATAATACTGCACAGTGCCAGGATAACAGTACCATACAACACCTAGATAATACCGCACAGTGCCCAGATAACAGTGCCATACAACACCTAGATAATACCGCACAGTGCCAGGATAACAGTGCCATACAACACCTAGATAATACAGCACAGTGCCCAGATAACAGTGCTATACTACACCTAGATAATACCGCACAGTGCCCAGATAACAGTGCCATACTACACCTAGATAATACCGCACAGTGCCCAGATAACAGTGCCATACAACACCTAGATAATACAGCACAGTGCCCAGATAACAGTGCCATACAACACCTAGATAATACAGCACAGTGCCCAGATAACAGTGCCATACAACACCTAGATAATACAGCACAGTGCCCAGATAACAGTGCCATACAACACCTAGATAATACTGCACAGTGCCCAGATAACAGTGCCATACAACACCTAGATAATACAGCACAGTGCCCGGATAACAGTGACATACAACACCTAGATAATACAGCACAGTGCCCAGATAACAGTGCCATACAACACCTAGATAATACAGCACAGTGCCCGGATAACAGTGACATACAACACCTAGATAATACCGCACAGTGCCCAGATAACAGTGCCATACACCTAGATAATACAGCACAGTGCCCAGATAACAGTGCCATAGAACACCTAGATAATACCGCACAGTGCCCAGATAACAGTGCCATAGAACACCTAGATAATACCGCACAGTGCCCAGATAACAGTGCCATACACCTAGATAATACAGCACAGTGCCCAGATAACAGTGCCATACAACACCTAGATAATACAGCACAGTGCCCAGATAACAGTGCCATACAACACCTAGATAATACAGCACAGTGCCCGGATAACAGTGACATACAACACCTAGATAATACTGCACAGTGCCCGGATAACAGTGCCATACAACACCTAGATAATACTGCACAGTGCCCGGATAACAGTGACATACAACACCTAGATAATACAGCACAGTGCCCAGATAACAGTGCCATACAACACCTAGATAATACAGCACAGTGCCCGGATAACAGTGACATACAACACCTAGATAATACCGCACAGTGCCCGGATAACAGTGCCATACAACACCTAGATAATACCGCACAGTGCCCAGATAACAGTGCCATACAACACCTAGATAATACCGCACAGTGCCCAGATAACAGCGCCATATAACACCTAGATAATACCGCACAGTGCCAGGATAACAGTGCCATACAACACCTAGATAATACCGCACAGTACCCAGATAACAGTGCCATACAACACCTAAATAATACCGCACAGTGCCCAGATAACAGTGCCATACAACACCTAGATAATACTGCACAGTACCCAGATAACAGTGCCATACAACACCTAGATAATACCGCACAGTACCCAGATAACAGTGCCATACACCTAGATAATACAGCACAGTGCTCAGATAAGTGCCATACAACACCTAGATAATACTGCACAGTGCCCAGATAACAGTGCCATACAACACCTAGATAATACTGTACAGTGCCCAGATAACAGTGCCATACAACACCTAGATAATACCGTACAGTGCTCAGATAACAGTGCCATACACCTAGATAATACAGCACAGTGCTCAGATAACAGTGCCATAGAACACCTAGATAATACCGTACAGTGCCCAGATAACAGTGCCATACAACACCTAGATAATACCGTACAGTGCCCAGATAACAGTGCCATACACCTAGATAATACAGCACAGTGCTCAGATAACAGTGCCATACAAAACCTAGATAATACTGCACAGTACTCAGATAACAGTGCCATACAAAACCTAGATAATACCGCACAGTGCCCAGATACGTAGTGCCATACAACACCTAGATAATACCGCACAGTGCCCAGATACGTAGTGCCATACAACACCTAGATAATACCGCACAGTGCCCAGATAAGTAGTGCCATACAACACCTAGATAATACTGCACAGTGCCCAGATACGTAGTGCCATACAAAACCTAGATAATACCGCACAGTGCCCAGATAAGTAGTGCCATACATTACACAGATAATACTGCACAGTGCCCAGATACGTAGTGCCATACATTACACAGATAATACCGCACAGTGCCCAGATACGTAGTGCCATACATTACACAGATAATACTGCACAGTGCCCAGATACGTAGTGCCATACATTACACAGATAATACCGCACAGTGCCCAGATACGTAGTGCCATACAACACCTAGATAATACCGCACAGTGCCCAGATAAGTAGTGCCATACATTACACAGATAATACCGCACAGTGCCCAGATACGTAGTGCCATACAACACCTAGATAATACCGCACAGTGCCCAGATAAGTAGTGCCATACATTACACAGATAATACCGCACAGTGCCCAGATACGTAGTGCCATACAACACCTAGATAATACTGCACAGTGCCCAGATAAGTAGTGCCATACATTACACAGATAATACCGCACAGTGCCCAGATACGTAGTGCCATACAACACCTAGATAATACCGCACAGTGCCCAGATAAGTAGTGCCATACATTACACAGATAATACCGCACAGTGCCCAGATACGTAGTGCCATACAACACCTAGATAATACTGCACAGTGCCCAGATACGTAGTGCCATACATTACACAGATAATACCGCACAGTGCCCAGATACGTAGTGCCATACAACACCTAGATAATACTGCACAGTGCCCAGATAAGTAGTGCCATACATTACACAGATAATACTGCACAGTGCCCAGATACGTAGTGCCATACAACACCTAGATAATACCGCACAGTGCCCAGATACGTAGTGCCATACATTACACAGATAATACCGCACAGTGCCCAGATACGTAGTGCCATACATTACACAGATAATACCGCACAGTGCCCAGATAACAGTGCCATACATTACACAGATAATGCCGCACAGTGCACAGATAAACACTGCTCAGAAAATATACACCTTGATAATACAGACCTAAAACACCACATGATACCTAGATAAATAGTACTCAGAAAATAATGCATATAATACCGCACAGTGGCCAGAAACATAATACATATGGTATAACTGCTACCCCATACTGCCCTATCAGTGCTATAGGCTGACATAGGTTCACACGTCAGTGTTTGCTCAGTGATTTCCATCAGTGCGGATCTCTCCCTTATACCTGATCTCTCTGGAGGCTCCGCTCCTGGTTTTGGCTCAAAATCACTGATAGAATTCGCTGCCCGAACACTGATGTGTGAACGAGGCTTTAACCTACGTCATCTGAATGCACAGGTTATAACCCTATATAAAAACAACAAATAATTTAAAATATTTTATTCTATTTTCTTATTTTACTGTTATATTTGTTTTTTTATTAATAAAACACTTTAGATTGTTTAGTATTTATATTATTTATAAATAAGGATTTTTTACGGCCTTTTTTTTATTTTTATTTTTTTACACCCTATTTTTTACGGCCTTTGTACTGATACAGACGGTCAAACAAACAATGCGGACAGGCCACAGGCGAAAAGAAGCCTGCTGCTTGCTGGGTGAATTGTGGAAAGTGAAAATCCCTGTCAATGGAAGAGTGTGGGGGAGGGTCAGGGGCCACAGGTGCCGATCTACCTCTGCCCATAGCATTGTTTCACATAAGATTACTGTGACGTGTTGGGTGGATGCACTACAACCCCCACAGTGCACCCCAGCAGTGATTTCTCTGCTCTTCCAGGACTTTGTGTCTGGCGTTGGAGTCACCTCTATAGACATGAACCTTGGCAATGTAAAGGAGATGGACAAGAGGAGCTTTGACCTGACAACACCTTACAAGACGTTCAGGTGAGGAGGCCGCCCCCGAGACACCGCTGCCAATAGGAGTAACTGTGTATATTCCGGGAACTTTGGACTCTCTGATAAGAACCGTCACTTTAAGGAAGTTCTTTGTGAGATTTATTAACATTTTCTGACACATGACCAGCTCTCCGTCACTGGGTTCCCCATTCCGGGCAGGGGCCCGACACACGATAGCCATGTCTTCTACATGTTCGTCTTGTGTGCTTTACCTTCATCCTTCCTGATCCTTCTCCGCACTTTCCAGTTTTATCGCAGACAATGAGCAGGAGAGAAGCGAATGGGTGGAAGCCATGATGCAGTCGGTGGCCGGCGCTCTCTCTAACCTTGAAGTAGCCCAGAAAATCTGGTCGGTGGAGTCCAACAGAATGTGCGCCGACTGCGGGGCCCCCAAACCTGACTGGGCCTCAGTCAACCTCTGCGTGGTCATCTGCAAAAAGTGCGCAGGTAAAAAAAGCAGGATCCATAGGAGCAGTATTATAGCAGTTATATTCTTGTACATAGGAGCAGTATTATAGCAGTTATATTCTTGTACATAGGAGCAGTATTATAGTAGTTATATTCTTGTACATAGGAGCAGTATTATAGTAGTTATATTCCTGTACATAGGAGCAGTATTATAGTAGTTATATTCTGGTACATAGGAGCAGTATTATAGTAGTTATATTCTTGTACATAGGAGCAGTATTATAGTAGTTATATTCTTGTACATAGGAGGCAGTATTATAGTAGTTATATTCTTGTACATAAGAGCAGTATTATAGTAGTTATATTCCTGTACATAGGAGCAGTATTATAGTAGTTATATTCTTGTACATAGGAGCAGTATTATAGTAGTTATATTCTTGTACATAGGAGCAGTATTATAGTAGTTATATTCTTGTACATAGGAGCAGTATTATAGTAGTTATATTCTTGTACATAGGAGCAGTATTATAGTAGTTATATTCTTGTACATAGGAGCAGTATTATAGTAGTTATATTCCTGTACATAGGAGCAGTATTAGAGTAGTTTTATTCTTGTATATAGGAGCAGTATTATAGTAGTTATATTCTTGTACATGGGAGCAGTATTATAGTAGTTATATTCCTGTACATAGGAGCAGTATTATAGTAGTTATATTCTTGTACATAGGAGCAGTATTATAGTAGTTATATTCTTGTACATAGGAGCAGTATTATAGTAGTTATATTCTTGTACATAGGAGCAGTATTATAGTAGTTTTATTCTTGTATATAGGAGCAGTATTATAGTAGTTATATTCTTGTACATGGGAGCAGTATTATAGTAGTTATATTCCTGTACATAGGAGCAGTATTATAGTAGTTATATTCTTGTACATAGGAGCAGTATTATAGTAGTTATATTCTTGTACATAGGAGCAGTATTATAGTAGTTATATTCTTGTACATAGGAGCAGTATTATAGTAGTTATATTCTTGTACATAGGAGCAGTATTATAGTAGTTTTATTCTTGTATATAGGAGCAGTATTATAGTAGTTATATTCTTGTACATGGGAGCAGTATTATAGTAGTTATATTCCTGTACATAGGAGCAGTATTATAGTAGTTATATTCTTGTACATAGGAGCAGTATTATAGTAGTTATATTCTTGTACATAGGAGCAGTATTATAGTAGTTATATTCTTGTACATAGGAGCAGTATTATAGTAGTTATATTCTTGTACATAGGAGCAGTATTATAGTATTTATATTCTTGTACATAGGAGCAGTATTATAGTAGTTATATTCTTGTACATAGGAGGCAGTATTATAGTAGTTATATTCTTGTACATAGGAGGCAGTATTATAGTAGTTATATTCTTGTACATAGGAGGCAGTATTATAGTAGTTATATTCTTGTACATAGGAGGCAGTATTATAGTAGTTATATTCTTGTATATAGAAGCAGTATTATAGTAGTTATATTCTTGTACATAGGAGGCAGTATTATAGTAGTTATATTCTTGTACATAGGTGGCAGTATTATAGTAGTTATATTCTTGTACATAGGAGCAGTATTATAGTAGTTATATTCTTGTACATAGGAGCAGTATTATAGTAGTTATATTCTTGTACATTGGAGGCAGTATTATAGTAGTTATATTCTTGTACATTGGAGGCAGTATTATAGTAGTTATATTCTTGTACATAGGAAGCAGTATTATAGTAGTTATATTCTTGTACATAGGAGGCAGTATTATAGTAGTTATATTCTTGTACATAGGAGCAGTATTATAGCAGTTATATTCTTGTACATAGGAGCAGTATTATAGTAGTTATATTCTTGTACATAGGAGCAGTATTATAGTAGTTATATTCTTGTACATAGGTGGCAGTATTATAGTAGTTATATTCTTGTACATAGGAGCAGTATTATAGTAGTTATATTCTTGTACATAGGAGCAGTATTATAGTAGTTATATTCTTGTACATAGGAGCAGTATTATAGTAGTTATATTCTTGTACATAGGAGGCAGTATTATAGTAGTTATATTCTTGTACATAGGAGCAGTATTATAGTAGTTATATTCTTGTACATAGGAGCAGTATTATAGCAGTTATATTCTTGTACATAGGAGGCAGTATTATAGTAGTTATATTCTTGTACATAGGTGGCAGTATTATAGTAGTTATATTCTTGTACATAGGAGCAGTATTATAGTAGTTATATTCTTGTACATAGGAGCAGTATTATAGTAGTTATATTCTTGTACATAGGAGCAGTATTATAGTAGTTATATTCTTGTACATAGGAGCAGTATTATAGTAGTTATATTCTTGTATATAGGAGGCAGTATTATAATAGTTATATTCTTGTACATAGGAGCAGTATTATAGCAGTTATATTCTTGTACATAGGAGCAGTATTATAGTAGTTATATTCTTGTACATAGGAGCAGTATTATAGTAGTTATATTCTTGTACATAGGGGCAGTATTATAGTAGTTATATTCTTGTACATAGGAGCAGTATTATAGTAGTTATATTCCTGTACATAGGAGGCAGTATTATAGTAGTTATATTCTTGTACATAGGAGCAGTATTATAGTAGTTATATTCTTGTACATAGGGGCAGTATTATAGTAGTTATATTCTTGTACATAGGGGCAGTATTATAGTAGTTATATTCCTGTACATAGGATCAGTATTATAGTAGTTATATTCTTGTACATAGGAGGCAGTATTATAGTAGTTATATTCTTGTACATAGGAGGCAGTATTATAGTAGTTATAGTCTTGTACATAGGAGCAGTATTATAGTAGTTATATTCTTGTACATAGGAGCAGTATTATAGTAGTTATAGTCTTGTATATAGGAGCAGTATTATAGTAGTTATATTCTTGTACATAGGAGGCAGTATTATAGTAGTTATATTCTTGTACATAGGAGCAGTATTATAGTAGTTATAGTCTTGTACATAGGAGCAGTATTATAGTAGTTATATTCTTGTACATAGGAGCAGTATTATAGTAGTTATATTCTTGTACATAGGAGCAGTATTATAGTAGTTATATTCTTGTACATAGGAGCAGTATTATAGTAGGTATATTTTTGTACATAGGAGCAGTATTATACTAGTTATATTCTTGTACATAGGAGGCAGTATTATAGTAGTTATATTCTTGTACATAGGAGGCAGTATTATAGTAGTTATATTCTTGTACATAGGAGCAGTATTATAGTAGTTATATTCTTGTACATAGGAGGCAGTATTATAGTAGTTATATTCTTGTACATAGGAGCAGTATTATAGTAGTTATATTCTTGTACATAGGAGCAGTATTATAGTAGTTATAGTCTTGTACATAGGAGCAGTATTATAGTAGTTATATTCTTGTACATAGGAGCAGTATTATAGTAGTTATAGTCTTGTACATAGGAGCAGTATTACAGTAGTTATATTCTTGTACATAGGAGCAGTATTATAGTAGTTATAGTCTTGTACATAGGAGCAGTATTATAGTAGTTATATTCTTGTACATAGGAGCAGTATTATAGTAGTTATATTCTTGTACATAGGAGCAGTATTATAGTAGTTATATTCTTGTACATAGGATCAGTATTATAGTAGTTATATTCTTGTACATAGGAGGCAGTATTATAGTAGTTATATTCTTGTACATAGGAGACAGTATTAAAATAGTTATATTCTTGTACATAGGAGCAGTATTATAGTAGTTATATTCTTGTACATAGGAGCAGTATTATAGTAGTTATGTTCTTGTACATAGGAGCAGTATTATAGTAGTTATATTCTTGTACATAGGGGCAGTATTATAGTAGTTATATTCTTGTACATAGGAGCAGTATTATAGTAGTTATATTCCTGTACATAGGAGGCAGTATTATAGTAGTTATATTCTTGTACATAGGAGCAGTATTATAGTAGTTATATTCTTGTACATAGGAGGCAGTATTATAGTAGTTATAGTCTTGTACATAGGAGCAGTATTATAGTAGTTATATTCTTGTACATAGGAGCAGTATTATAGTAGTTATAGTCTTGTATATAGGAGCAGTATTATAGTAGTTATATTCTTGTACATAGGAGGCAGTATTATAGTAGTTATATTCTTGTACATAGGAGCAGTATTATAGTAGTTATATTCTTGTACATAGGAGGCAGTATTATATCAGTTATATTCTTGTACATAGGAGCAGTATTATAGTGGTTATAGTCTTGTACATAGGAGCAGTATTATAGTAGTTATATTCTTGTACATAGGAGGCAGTATTATAGTAGTTATATTCTTGTACATAGGAGCAGTATTATTGTAGTTATAGTCTTGTACATAGGAGCAGTATTATAGTAGTTATATTCTTGTACATAGGAGCAGTATTATAGTAGTTATATTCTTGTACATAGGAGCAGTATTATAGTAGTTATATTCTTGTACATAGGAGCAGTATTATAGTAGTTATATTCTTGTACATAGGAGGCAGTATTATAGTAGTTATATTCCTGTACATAGGAGCAGTATTATAGGAGATATATTCTTGTATACAGGAGGTAGTATCATAGTACTTATATTCTTTTCATGTATTATGTATACCGTATATAAAAATAATCCATACTGATATCTTCTCATATTTAAAGGACAACACCGCAGTCTGGGGCCCAGTATAAGCAAAGTGCGGAGTCTCAAGATGGACCACAAGATCTGGACGGAGGAGCTGATAGAGGTGAGGGTTACAGCCTTCCCCTTCCTTTACTCTCTATCGCCTCATGTGTTAAGATGGGAATATCTCCCTAAGACGTCAATCCGGCTCATAGCCCATTTAGAAGGGTTCATCCCTGTGCACTCCGATTACTTAGTAGAGTCTTCTGCTTCCATATCAAGCGCCTCCTCAGCAGTAGATATCACCAGCTTGTTGACAGTTTTCATCTGAGATTGTTTGTGCACTGCAAAAAAACTAAGAAAAAAACAGGAAAATCCCTGTAATAAATGGTTCCACTTCTGTTGGAGGGAGGCTGACGGTAGGGGAGGTGAGTGCGGTATACCGTCCTGTTATCAGCTGTTTCAGTTTGGTGGTAGGATGACTGACAGCCAAAGATATTCTGTTGTCCTCTGTTAGCAGCCATTTTTGATATTCTGGACCTTGGAGTGTGAAGAGTTAATGATCCGTGGAAACATCCGTGTGTTGGAATGTTCTTTGTTGTATTTCTGGACAGAGCTCAGCCCCTGATCAGCTGATGTTTGCACTGGAGAATTATCTCTGTGTCCAGACCAGCAGAATACGTGTTTAGATCATTTACAGGCCGATCTGCTCCCAGGACCCCTATAGATCCCGGCCAGCGGGTATCCTATATCCTCCATATATCCATTCTGTGATAGAGGCCCTGAGCTAACTGTTCCATGAATACAATGCCAGAACGACAGTAAAGACTGACACTCGCACAGGGTAAATGTAATTCTTCACATTGTTGTGCATTTCTTTTCCTTTCTGTGACGGCCCCATCCCTCTGCATTCATGGACAGTGTCTTCCTCGGCATTCTAAGGGTTACTCCTGCGGGATCATTATCTATTTATCAGGCCCATCTGCTGTGCGGATTAGCGCCCCCCGCAGCTCATTAACCCGTCTTTTCTCACCAGCTCTTCCTGAAACTTTGCAACGAGGTCAGTAACAAGTTCTGGGCGGCGAATGTGCCCCCCAGCGAAGCCATCGACCAGTGGAGCAGTTCGCTGGAGAGGAAGACCTACATCAGCGCCAAGTACCGCGAGGGCAAGTATCGCAGGTACCACCAGCTCTTCGGGAACCAGGTGGAGCTCAACAAGGTAAAGACAACCAACTTGGCTCCTCTGCCTGTGCTCCATTCACTGACTGCATGTGACCTTGATTCTTAGTTCAACCCATCCCTGCCCCAGAAGATATATAACACTGCTTGCTTCAGGGCAATGAGCGTGCAGTGAAGCCTCCTCCATGTCCCTGCCAAGCACAGTGCCATAAATGATGCCACAGCCGTACCCCCATACATACCACCCCTGTCCGTATCATCCATCCCAGTATCCACGATTTACCAATCCATACCGTCATACCACCTGTACCAGATCCTATATAGTACCTCCCATTTTAGTACCCATGTAGTAATACCTTTCATACTAGTACCATGTTTATCAGAACCTGTACACTAGTATCATCCATAGCAGTATCACTAAAGTAATACCATACTCAGAAGTACCCATATAGTAATATCATCCACACCAGTACCAATACTGTAATGCCATCAAGTACCTATATAGTAAGTAGTACCTTCCACATCAGTACCAATACAGTAATACCATCCTTGTATGCAACCATGTAGTAATATCATCTACACCATTGCCAATATAGTAGTTCCTTCCACATCAGTACCCATACATTACTGCCTGCAACAATGTTTTCATGTAGTAATACCATCCGTACCAGTTCTCATATACTAGTGGCTTCCATATCAGTACCTATATAATAGCACCATCCATACCAACACCCATACAGTTTTCATATAGTAATACCCCCCTTACCAGTAATTATATAGTAGTATCATCGATATCAGTACCCATGTAGTAGTACCATCCATGTCAGTACCCATGTAGTAGTACCATCGATATCAAAACCCATGTAGTAGTACCATCAATATCAGTACCCATGTAATAGTACCATCCATGTCAGTACCCATGTAATAGTACCATCCATGTCAGTACCCATGTAGTAGTACCATCGATATCAAAACCCATGTAGTAGTACCATCGATATCAGTACCCATGTAATAGTACCATCCATGTCAGTACCCATGTAATAGTACCATCCATGTCAGTACCCATGTAGTAGTACCATCGATATCAGTACCCATGTAGTAGTACCATCTATATCAGTACCCATGTAGTAGTACCATCGATATCAGTACCCATGTAGTAGTACCATCCTTGTCAGTACCCATGTAGTAGTACCATCCGTGTCAGTACCCATGTAGTAGTACCATCGATATCAGTACTCATGTAATAGTACCATCCATGTCAGTACCCATGTAATAGTACCATCCGTGTCAGTACCCATGTAATAGTACCATCGATATCAGTACCCATGTAGTAGTACCATCGATATCAGTACCCATGTAGTAGTACCATCCATGTCAGTACCCATGCAGTAGTACCATCCATGTCAGTACCCATGTAGTAGTACCATCCATGTCAGTACCCATGTAGTAGTACCATCGATATCAGTACCCATGTAGTAGTACCATCCATGTCAGTACCCATGTAGTAGTACCATCGATATCAGTACCCATGTAGTAGTACCATCC
The DNA here is from genome assembly GCF_905171765.1 of Bufo bufo. NCBI lineage: Eukaryota > Metazoa > Chordata > Amphibia > Anura > Bufonidae > Bufo > Bufo bufo. The sequence goes on along the minus strand of NC_053391.1, from coordinate 694,010,024 downwards.
ATGTCAGTACCCATGCAGTAGTACCATCCATGTCAGTACTCATGCAGTAGTACCATCCATGTCAGTACCCATGTAGTAGTGCCATCGATATCAGTACCCATGTAGTAGTACCATCGATATCAGTACCCATGCAGTAGTACCATCCATGTCAGTACCCATGCAGTAGTACCATCCATGTCAGTACCCATGCAGTAGTACCATCCATGTCAGTACCCATGCAGTAGTACCATCCATGTCAGTACCCATGTAGTAGTGCCATCGATATCAGTACCCATGTAGTAGTACCATCGATATCAGTACCCATGTAGTAGTACCATCCATGTCAGTACCCATGCAGTAGTACCATCCATGTCAGTACCCATGCAGTAGTACCATCCATGTCAGTACCCATGCAGTAGTACCATCCATGTCAGTACCCATGCAGTAGTACCATCCATGTCAGTACCCATGTAGTAGTACCATCGATATCAGTACCCATGTAGTAGTACCATCGATATCAATAAAAGAAAACCACAGAAATAAGATAATACTGCACTTAGTGAAGTAGATGCAAACATTATATATGGACAAAGTCCTCACTCTGATATGATAATATCTGAGACACTTAGTCAATATATTTTGATCAAAACACATCTAAGCCGCCTACCGAGTGCCAAGGTGGTCTCAGGTCAGGCAGGTCCTACGCTAAACCTACCTAAGCCATTGGGCTTCTATGTTCAGGAGGGCAGACCCCGCACATATGGTGCGCTGCTCCTAGTCACCCCCATGTGCATCAAGCAGCCAATGGGAGGAGGAGCGGCACAGCCATAAGTACCACCTAATCAGGGCGCTCTATTGGACAGGAAGGGCACAAGTGCAGAGGAATGCTACTCCCAAGATCATAGGTGCACATTCACACTTGAAGGCGCTCGGTAGGCGGCTCAGATGTGTTTTGATCAAAATATATTGGCTAAGTGTCTCAGATATTATCATATCAGAATGAGGACTTTGTCCATATATAATGTTTGCATCTACTTCACTAAGTGCAGTATTATCTCATTTCTGTGGTTTTCTTCAATAATATGGCCAGTGACATCCGCACATTTATATATCATACCGTGCAGGATGTTTTATCTTAGTTTTTTCAGTGGATTTTTTTTTCATTGATATCAATACCCATATAGCAGTAACATCCATGTCAGTACCCATGTAATAGTACCATCCATGTCAGTACCCATGTAATAGTACCATCCATGTCAGTACCCATGTAGTAGTACCATCGTTATCAGTACCCATATAGTAGTACCATCCATGTCAGTACCCATGTAGTAGTACCATCTATATCAGTACCCATGTAGTAGTACCATCGATATCAGTACCCATGTAGTAGTACCATCGATATCAGTACCCATGTAATAGTACCATCCATGTCAGTACCCATGTAGTAGTACCATCGATATCAGTACCCATGTAATAGTACCATCCATGTCAGTACCCATGCAGTAGTACCATCCATGTCAGTACCCATGTAGTAGTGCCATCGATATCAGTACCCATGTAGTAGTACCATCGATATCAGTACCCATGTAGTAGTACCATCCATGTCAGTACCCATGTAGTAGTACCATCCATGTCAGTACCCATGTAGTAGTACCATCCATGTCAGTACCCATGTAGTAGTACCATCCATGTCAGTACCCATGTAGTAGTACCATCCATGTCAGTACCCATGTAGTAGTACCATCCATGTCAGTACCCATGTAGTAGTACCATCCATGTAGTAGTACCATCCATGTCAGTACCCATGTAGTAGTACCATCCATGTCAGTACCCATGTAGTAGTACCATCCATGTCAGTACCCATGTAGTAGTACCTGTGGGGTATAGCATTGTATTCACACTGTATACGGTTAGTTATCTGTAGTGCCCGGGGCTGATGATTGGTTATAATAGACACCCGAGGAGGAGGATTATTTTGCACACGCTCGTCGGTGGCGGTCGGTGCGATTCCTGTCAGATATGAGATGCCCGACCGGCAGCCGCTTATTCAGTGACCAGTGATGGAGGCTTCCTATAACCAGTATGTGCCCGGGGGTCAGCCGCCATTACTGTACCCTGGAGCCGCTGGGTCTGAACTGCTGACAGGAGCAGCTCATTCACTGCGGGTTCAGCAGAGTCAGCTGCTTGCGCAGGGCAGTCTGTGCCACAGCCATTGTACCCTCAGCGGCCTCATGCCAGGCACCTCGGGCGGTCACGTGGAGGCAGAGATTCCTGCCAGTTTTCAGTTTTTTGCTTATCCTGAGCTTTCTTGGTCAGGAATAGAATGACAATTTAAAGTGAAGACTGACACTGGCTGAAACAAATCGGGAGGGACGCACGTGACCCTGATATTCAGCCCTGAGGTGACCCCTTCCTACCACCACATGGTGTATTCAGAGTACTCGCAGATGATGGGGGTCTCGTGTGTCCGGCTGTGCAGTCGTCCCCCTCCCCCAGTACAGACTCGGTGTCCTCTGTGGTTTCTGCAGAATCCTTAAAAAAAAACTCCAGGTTTATTATTTCACAAAAGAGAAAATAAAGTCTGCTCCATCAGTCGGCCGCCCCCCAGCTGTGGGAATCCTGCGGAAAAGTGGGAGCAGCTTCCATCTGGTTTATTCATCTACATGGCACCCGCTACACGTATGAACTACCAGGAACATATCAAAGAAATCATCGCCTTATACTCCAGTCACCTCCAGAGCTGCATTCCGAAGGCTGCACTCAGACGTGTGATCGTGAACAGCTCATATCTGCCTTCTGGTAACAGGAAACTAGCAGACTTGTTGCAGCAGATTTGGTTGTAACTAGAGGATAAGGCAGGACATGGCTCAGGAGCTGTGCAGAATATGTAAAGTGACTGCACATCATTTTGTACTGCTCAGATTTGGAGTCTTCCTGCCCGTGAGGGGTTAATCCTGACTCTCCGTCCTCGACCACCCACAGATTTACTGGAAGAGAATAAACAAGATAGCCTTCCGCCAACTTCTGTTACCAGAGCAAGAACAAGGCCTGGACACTTAGAGACGAGCGCAGACCCTCCAGCGGCTCTCCTCTATTCACACCCAAAGCAGCTCCACACTATCATGCATACTTCTCATATACCCCGTATGGCACCACACAGTCTGTGTTATGGAGCTCCATGTTCTCCCCTAGACGTAAGACCCCCATAATCCGCCATCCACAAACACTGGACCCAGCTGTAGTGTTCATCTGCACGGCAGAGAGCAGGTGGAGGGGCTGAGTATACTGACGGGTTACAACAAATGGGGGGCTATCCTCTAGGCTACTGAGCTGACACTCTAAATCAGCCGAGGGTGTACCCGGTGGTTGTGACACAGAGGTGTTAGACCAGGAATGAGGCAGGCCTGGCAAGTGAGGGGTTAAGCGGGCTCTGCCATGCTGACTTTTGTTGTGTTAGGGGCCCCTCCTGTAGGCGAGGCTGCAGATGTGAGTCCCACTGACATCACCCTGGGGTGGGAAGAGCGCAGTGAGTCACTGGGGCCGCATCCAGCATCTGTGCACACAGCGCGCACTGCTCCCCCAGATGTAGCAGATCTCTGCACTCACACTGCTCACTCTCGGTACACCTCTCCTAGCATACTCCGTTACTCTACAGCTGCACACAATTACACCCTGATCTTCACAGAGCACTCTGCTCACCCTCTGCACCCCTGAGGACTATCAAAGAGCACTCTGCTCACCATCTGCACCCCTGAGGACTATCAAAGGCACTCTGCTCACCCTCTGCACCCCTGAGGACTATCAAAGAGCACTCTGCTCACCATCTGCACCCCTGAAGACTATCAAAGAGCACTCTGCTCACCATCTGCACCCCTGAGGACTATCAAAGGCACTCTGCTCACCCTCTGCACCCCTGAGGACTATCAAAGAGCACTCTGCTCACCATCTGCACCCCTGAGGACTATCAAAGGCACTCTGCTCACCCTCTGCACCCCTGAGGACTATCAAAGAGCACTCTGCTCACCCTCTGCACCCCTGAGGACTATCAAAGAGCACTCTGCTCACCTTCTGCACCCCTGAGGACTATCAAAGGCACTCTGCTCACCCTCTGCACCCCTGAGGACTATCAAAGAGCACTCTGCTCACCATCTGCACCCCTGAAGACTATCAAAGAGCACTCTGCTCACCATCTGCACCCCTGAGGACTATCAAAGGCACTCTGCTCACCCTCTGCACCCCTGAGGACTATCAAAGAGCACTCTGCTCACCATCTGCACCCCTGAAGACTATCAAAGAGCACTCTGCTCACCATTTGCACCCCTGAGGACTATCAAAGAGCACTCTGCTCACCCTCTGCACCCCTGAAGACTATCAAAGGCACTCTGCTCACCCTCTGCACCCCTGAGGACTATCAAAGAGCACTCTGCTCACCCTCTGCACCCCTGAAGACTATCAAAGAGCACTCTGCTCACCATCTGCACCCCTGAGGACTATCAAAGGCACTCTGCTCACCCTCTGCACCCCTGAAGACTATCAAAGGCACTCTGCTCACCCTCTGCAACCCTGAGGACTATCACAGAGCACTCTGCTCACCCTCTGCACCCCTGAGGACTATCAAAGGCAATCTGCTCACCCTCTGCACCCCTGAGGACTATCAAAGGCAATCTGCTCACCCTCTGCACTCCTGAAGACTATCAAAGGCACTCTGCTCACCCTCTGCACCCCTGAGGACTATCAAAGGCACTCTGCTCACCCTCTGCACCCCTGAGGACTATCAAAGGCACTCTGCTCACCCTCTGCACCCCTAAGGACTATCACAGAGCACTCTGCTCACCCTCTGCACCCCTGAGGACTATCAAAGAGCATTCTGCTCACCATCTGCACACCTGAGGACTATCAGAGAGCACTCTGCTCACCCTCTGCACCCCTGATGACCATCAGAGAGCACTCTGCTCACCCTCTGCAACCCTGATGACCATCAGAGAGCACTCTGCTCACCCTCTGCAACCCTGATGACCATCAGAGAGCACTCTGCTCACCCTCTGCACACCTGAGGACTATCAAAGAGCATTCTGCTCACCTTCTGCACACCTGAGGACTATCAGAGAGCACTCTGCTCACCTTCTACACGCCTGAGGACTATCAAAGAGCACTCTAGTCTCCTTCTACACGACTGAGGACAATAACAGAGCACTCTGCTCACCCTCTGCACCCCTGAGGACTATCAGAGAGCATTCTGCTCACCATCTGCACCCCTGAGGACTATCACAGAGCACTCTAGTCCCCTTCTACACGCCTGAGGACTATCAAAGAGCACTCTAGTCCCCTTCTACACGCCTGAGGACTATCAAAGAGCACTCTGCTCACCATCTGCACACCTGAGGACTATCACAGAGCACTTAGTCACCTTCTAAACCCCTGAGGACTATCACAGAACACGTAGTCACCTTCTACACCCCTGAGGACTATCACAGAGCACTTAGTCGCCATCTAAAACCCTGAGGACAATAACAGAGCACTCTGCTCACCATCTGCACCTCTGAGGACTATCAGAGAGCACTTAATCACCTTCTACACCCCTGAGGACTATCAAAGAGCACTCTGCTCACCATCTGCACACCTGAGGACTATCACAGAGCACTTAGTCACCTTCTAAACCCCTGAGGACTATCACAGAACACGTAGTCACCTTCTACACCCCTGAGGACTATCACAGAGCACTTAGTCGCCATCTAAAACCCTGAGGACAATAACAGAGCACTCTGCTCACCATCTGCACCTCTGAGGACTATCAGAGAGCACTTAATCACCTTCTACACCCCTGAGGACTATCACAGAGCACGTAGTCACCTTCTACACCCCTGAGGACCATCACAGAGCGCTCTAGTCACCATCTACCCCCCTGAGGACTATCACAGAGCACTCTATTCACCATCTAAAACCATGAGGACAATAACAGAGCACTGTAGTCACCATTTACACCCCCGAGGACTATCACAGAGCACTCTATTCACCATCTAAAACCCTGAGGAGAATAACAGAGCACTCTAGTCACCATTTGCACCCCTGAGGACTATCACAGAGCACTCTAGTCACCATCTATACCCTTGAAGACGATCAAAGAGCACTCTGCTCTCCATCTACACACCTGAGGGCTATACCTGTGCACTCATTTCACCTTTTACATCCCTGATGACTATCACTGCGCACTCCTTTCACCTTCTACACACTTGATAGCTATCACAGTATGCTCTATTAACCTTCTACACCCCTGAGGGCTTTCATAGTACACTCTGTTCACCATCTGCACCCCTGAGGACTATCACAGAGCACTCTGTTTATCATCTACATTGCAGAGGACTATCAAAGAGGACTCTTTTCACCAGATTAGATACATCCCTGAGGACTATCAAAGAGCACTCTTTTCACCAGCTACACCACTGAGGACTACTACAGTGCACTCTGTTCATCATCTACACCTCTGAGGACTATCAAAGTGTGCTTATTTCACCGTCTTGACCTATGAGGATTATCACAGTGTACTGTTTACCTTGTATGCTTGGTATGCTTGTGAGGACTATCACATTGCACTCTGTTCATTGTCTACACCTCTGAGGACCGTCACAGTGCACTCTGTTCATTGTCTACACCTCTGAGGACTGTCACAGTGCACTCTATTCATTGTCTACACCTCTGAGGACTGTCACAGTGCACTCTATTCATTGTCTACACCTCTGAGGACTGTCACAGTGCACTCTATTCATTGCCTACACCTCTGAGGACTGTCACAGTGCACTCTATTCATTGTCTACACCTCTGAGGACCGTCACAGTGCACTCTGTTCATTGCCTACACCTCTGAGGACCGTCACAGTGCACTCTATTCATTGTCTACACCTCTGAGGACCGTCACAGTGCACTCTATTCATTGCCTACACCTCTGAGGACCGTCGCAGTGCACTCTATTCATTGCCTACACCTCTGAGGACCGTCACAGTGCACTCTATTCATTGTCTACACCTCTGAGGACCGTCACAGTGCACTCTATTCATTGTCTACACCTCCGAGGACTATCACAGTGCACTCTATTCATTGTCTACACCTCTGAGGACTATCACAGTGCACTCTATTCATTGCCTACACCTCTGAGGACCGTCACAGTGCACTCTATTCATTGTCTACACCTCTGAGGACTGTCACAGTGCACTCTATTAATTGTCTACACCTCCGAGGACTATCACAGTGCACTCTATTAATTGTCTACACCTCCGAGGACTATCACAGTGCACTCTATTCATTGTCTACACCTCCGAGGACTATCACAGTGCACTCTATTCATTGTCTACACCTCTGAGGACCGTCACAGTGCACTCTATTCATTGTCTACACCTCCGAGGACTATCACAGTGCACTCTATTAATTGTCTACACCTCCGAGGACTGTCACAGTGCACTCTATTCATTGTCTACACCTCCGAGGACTATCACAGTGCACTCTATTAATTGTCTACACCTCTGAGGACTATCACGGTGCACTCTATTCATTGTCTACACCTCTGAGGACCGTCACAGTGCACTCTATTCATTGTCTACACCTCCGAGGACTATCACAGTGCACTCTATTAATTGTCTACACCTCCGAGGACTGTCACAGTGCACTCTATTCATTGTCTACACCTCCGAGGACTATCACAGTGCACTCTATTCATTGTCTACACCTCTGAGGACCGTCACAGTGCACTCTATTCATTGTCTACACCTCTGAGGACCGTCACAGTGCACTCTGTTCATTGCCTACACCTCTGAGGACCGTCACAGTGCACTCTATTCATTGTCTACACCTCTGAGGACTGTCACAGTGCACTCTATTCATTGTATCTGCTCCCCTGAGGTCTATCACAGTGCACTCTATTCATTGTCTACACCTCCGAGGATTATCACAGTGCACTCTATTCATTGTCTACACCTCTGAGGACCGTCACAGTGCACTCTATTCGTTGTATCTGCTCCCCTGAGGACCGTCACAGTGCACTCTGAGTATTCTGTCCTCTCTTATTACACCCTTAATCACAGCCGCTCTATCACATTAGTCGTTATTGCGTAAACGCTCACTTCTTGGGGGCCGAATTTGCAGCTGCCTTGACATGGAGGACCCCAGTTTACTGAGAGGTAAAAACGTTGACCCCCTCCTTATGCATCTGTCTATAATGTACTTCCTGTACCATGCGGCTTTCCGTGCTGCATGTGCTTGGACAAAGTAGAACTACAACTCTCAGCATCACATATTGGCCAGAAGCACGCATTGCTGAGTCTTCTAGTTGTACTGCTCTTTGTCCTGATTTCTTTACCTGTGTGTGGGTGATGGGGTGAGATACTCTGCGGTTATATTCGGAGCACCTCATCCGCCTGCAGCATGCTGGCGCCTGTTTGGGGCACACTGCTGGTTACCAGTACAGACACGTTTTCTGATTGCTCCAGATACAGTTTTTCAGGTGGAATTCGTTTGTTGACTGATCTGTATCACAAGAGCTTACACTTTACAGGCTGGTATGATACATTTCATGGTTTTTGCTACATTGTATCTTTATCCAGTATATTGGTGGTATCTTTATGAATGTGGACGGTAATGTGTCACCACGACCATCCGAATTTCCATCAAGTGAGGAACTAGATTATCATTAACACTATTCGTGCTGACCTCCAGCTACTCTGCCGCGTCCAGGCGCGATTAAAGGCCATGTCTAGTCTTGTCAAATAACAGGAAATTGTTTTATGACGACGCCCGATATTAAAGAAATAGAACATGTCAAGAATTATCCTTGGTGTCAGTGAATAGAAGTAAACTATACTTATAGGAGAGAGTTTTTTGTGTGCTGCTGATGACTGCAGCTCACAGATCATTATCGAGATTGGATACAACTGTAACAGAACCTCAGCTGTGAGAGGTTTGAGGTCTGTGCGGGTTTTCAGCCTCTGTTGTGAACTTTACTATTTAAATTCACTGAGAGCAAGCAGAGATCTTGCAAATGGTGAGAACCAGTAGAAAGTTTATACAATGATTACGCTTCCTTTATATATGACTGGCCGAGCTGTAACGTAGCAGACACGTAGATTGTGTGCACTTGCCATCCGTGCTGAAACCAGAATGCGGAAGGGCAAGGGTTCATGCAAATTTACATTCATAGAGGTTTTCAGAAGCAGTTGCAGTACCATTTTCCACCACTGATCAGCTGATACACCTCATATAGGCCAGTATGCAATAGCGCCCCCTACCGCATTACAGTCCAGACATCGTCCTAAAGGAGGTCACAGCCTAAACATCCGTCCTGCCGGGTCTTCCTCCCTGTCTTAGCCTCCAAAATAAGGATGTGCTACTGTACAGCTCCTATGTACAAGAATATAACTACTATAATACTGCTCCTATGTACAAGAATATAACTACTATAATACTGCTCCTATGTACAAGAATATAACTACTATAATACTGCTCCTATGTACAAGAATATAACTACTATAATACTGCTCCTATGTACAAGAATATAACTACTATAATACTGCTCCTATGTACAAGAATATAACTACTATAATACTGCTCCTATGTACAAGAATATAACTACTATAATACTGCTCCTATGTACAAGAATATAACTACTATAATACTGCCCCTATGTACAAGAATATAACTACTATAATACTGCTCCTATGTACAAGAATATAACTACTATAATACTGCTCCTATGTACAAGAATATAACTACTATAATACTGCTCCTATGTACAAGAATATAACTACTATAATACTGCTCCTATATACAAGAATATAACTACTATAATACTGCTCCTATGTACAAGAATATAACTACTATAATACTGCTCCTATGTACAAGAATATAACTACTATAATACAGCTCCTATGTACAAGAATATAACTACTATAATACTGCTCCTATGTACAAGAATATAACTACTATAATACTGCTCTTATGTACAAGAATATAACTACTATAATACTGCTCCTATGTACAAGAATATAACTACTATAATACTGCCTCCTATATACAAGAATATAACTACTATAATACTGCTCCTATGTACAAGAATATAACTACTATAATACTGCTCCTATGTACAAGAATATAACTACTATAATACTGCCTCCTATGTACAATAATATAACTACTATAATACTGCTCCTATGTACAAGAATATAACTACTATAATACTGCCTCCTATATACAAGAATATAACTACTATAATACTGCTCCTATGTACAAGAATATAACTACTATAATACTGCTCCTATGTACAAGAATATAACTACTATAATACTGCCTCCTATGTACAAGAATATAACTACTATAATACTGCTCTTATGTACAATAATATAACTACTATAATACTGCCTCCTATATACAAGAATATAACTACTATAATACTGCTCCTATGTACAAGAATACAACTACTATAATACTGCTCCTATGTACAAGAATATAACTACTATAATACTGCTCCTATGTACAAGAATATAACTACTATAATACTGCTCCTATGTACAAGAATATAACTACTATAATACTGCTCCTGTGTACAAGAATATAACTACTATAATACTGCCTCCTATGTACAAGAATATAACTACTATAATACTGCTCCTATGTACAAGAATATAACTACTATAATACTGCTCCTGTGTACAAGAATATAACTACTATAATACTGCCTCCTATGTACAAGAATATAACTACTATAATACTGCTCCTATGTACAAGAATATAACTACTATAATACTGCTCCTATGTACAAGAATATAACTACTATAATACTGCCTCCTATGTACAAGAATATAACTACTATAATACTGCCTCCTATGTACAAGAATATAACTACTATAATACTGCCTCCTATGTACAAGAATATAACTACTATAATACTGCTCCTATGTACAAGACTATAACTACTATAATACTGCTCCTATGTACAAGAATATAACTACTATAATACTGCTCCTATGTACAAGAATATAACTACTATAATACTGCCTCCTATGTACAAGACTATAACTACTATAATACTGCTCCTATGTACAAGAATATACCTACTATAATACTGCTCCTATGTACAAGAATATAACTGCTATAATACTGCCTCCTGGAGGATGAATGGTTCTGACTGCTCTTTCTGACCCGCAGGCTCTGTGTGTTTCGGTGGCCACCACTGATCTGACGGAGACGCAGGCTCTGGTGTTTTGCGGTGCAGACATTAGCTGCACTTGCGGTGAGCTATTCTTCTCGCAGCCGCTGGAGTTGGCGCAGCAGGCCGGGCAGAAGCTGCAGGAGGAGTTTCTAAAGCAAAACAGAACTTCAGGTAAATGGCTTTTGTTTATGTGATGGGATCCACTGCTCTGTGTGTACTGTATGTGATGGGATCCACTGCTCTGTGTGCACTGGATGTGATGGGATCCACTGCTCTGTGTGTACTGGATGTGATGGGATCCACTGCTCTGTGTGCACTGGATGTGATGGGATCCACTGCTCTGTGTGTACTGGATGTGATGGGATCCACTGCTCTGTGTGCACTGGATGTGAAGCGATCCACTGCTCTGTGTGTACTGGATGTGATGGGATCCACTGCTCTGTGTGCACTGGATGTGATGGGATCCACCGCTCTGTGTGTACTGGATGTGATGGGATCCACTGCTCTGTGTGTACTGGATGTGATGGGATCCACTCTTCTGTGTATACTGGATGTGATGGGAACCACTGCTCTGTGTATACTGGATGTGATGGGATCCACTGCTCTGTGTATACTGGATGTGATGGGATCCACTGCTCTGTGTATACTGGATGTGATGGGATCCACTGCTCTGTGTATACTGGATGTGATGGGATCCACTGCTCTGTGTATACTGGATGTGAAGCGATCCACTGCTCTGTGTGTACTGGATGTGATGGGATCCACTGCTCTGTGTGCACTGGATGTGATGGGATCCACCGCTCTGTGTGTACTGGATGTGAAGGGATCCACTGCTCTGTGTGTACTGGATGTGATGGGATCCACTGCTCTGTGTGTACTGGATGTGATGGGATCCACTGCTCTGTGTATACTGGATGTGATGGGAACCACTGCTCTGTGTATACTGGATGTGATGGGATCCACTGCTCTGTGTATACTGGATGTGATGGGATCCACTGCTCTGTGTATACTGGATGTGATGGGATCCACTGCTCTGTGTATACTGGATGTGATGGGATCCACTGCTCTGTGTATACTGGATGTGATGGGATCCACTGCTCTGTGTATACTGGATGTGATGGGATCCACTGCTCTGTGTATACTGGATGTGATGGGAACCACTGCTCTGTGTATACTGGATGTGATGGGATCCACTGCTCTGTGTGCACTGGATGTGATGGGATCCACTGCTCTGTGTGTACTGGATGTGATGGGATCCACTGCTCTGTGTGCACTGGATGTGATGGGATCCACTGCTCTGTGTATACTGGATGTGATGGGATCCACTGCTCTGTGTATACTGGATGTGATGGGATCCACTGCTCTGTGTATACTGGATGTGATGGGATCCACTGCTCTGTGTATACTGGATGTGATGGGGTCCACTGCTCTGTGTATACTGGATGTGATGGGATCCACTGCTCGGTGTGTACTGGATTTGATGGGATCCACTGCTCTGTGTGCACTGGATGTGATGGGGTCCACTGCTCTGTGTATACTGGATGTGATGGGATCCACTGCTCTGTGTATACTGGATGTGATGGGGTCCACTGCTCTGTGTATACTGGATGTGATGGGATCCACTGCTCGGTGTGTACTGGATTTGATGGGATCCACTGCTCTGTGTATACTGGATGTGATGGGATCCACTGCTCTGTGTATACTGGATGTGATGGGATCCACTGCTCTGTGTATACTGGATGTGATGGGGTCCACTGCTCTGTGTATACTGGATGTGATGGGATCCACTGCTCGGTGTGTACTGGATTTGATGGGATCCACTGCTCTGTGTGTACTGGATGTGATGGGATCCACTGCTCTGTGTGTACTGGATGTGATGGGATCCACTGCTCTGTGTGCACTGGATGTGATGGGGTCCACTGCTCTGTGTATACTGGATGTGATGGGATCCACTGCTCGGTGTGTACTGGATTTGATGGGATCCACTGCTCTGTGTATACTGGATGTGATGGGGTCCACTGCTCTGTGTATACTGGATGTGATGGGGTCCACTGCTCTGTGTATACTGGATGTGAAGGGATCCACTGCTCTGTGTGTACTGGATTTGATGGGATCCACTGCTCTGTGTATACTGGATGTGATGGGATCCACTGCTCTGTGTGTACTGGATGTGATGGGATCCACTGCTCTGTGTATACTGGATGTGATGGGATCCACTGCTCTGTGTATACTGGATGTGATGGGGTCCAGTTACATGATCGAAGTTTGTTTGCCTGCAGCCACCAATAGGGGAGCTCATTGTAGACTGGTCATACATTGGATTCAATAATATATAAGTATGAAGTAAGCCCCTGAGCTCTGCCTAGTAGATGTGTATATATCAGTGTGCAGTAAATATATCTGTATGTAGTAATCTCCTGAGCTCCCTCTAGTGGTGGCTGTATATATCTGTATGTAGTATTCCCCTGAGCTCCCTCTAGTGGTGGCTGTATATATCTGTATGCAGTATTCCCCTGAGCTCCCTCTAGTGGTGGCTGTATATATCTGTATATAGTAATCTCCTGAGCTCCCTCTAGTGGTGGCTGTATATATCAGTATGCAGTATTCCCCTGAGCTCCCTCTAGTGGTGGCTGTATATATCTGTATGTAGTAATCTCCTGAGCTCCCTCTAGTGGTGGCTGTATATGTCTGTATGTAGTAATCTCCTGAGCTCCCTCTAGTAGTGGCTGTATATATCTGTATGTAGTAATCTCCTGAGCTCCCTCTAGTGGTGGCTGTATATATCTGTATGTAGTAATCTCCTGAGCTCCCTCTAGTGGTGGCTGTATATATCTGTATGTAGTAATCTCCTGAGCTCCCTCTAGTGGAGGCTGTATATATCTGTATGCAGTAATCTCCTGAGCTCCCTCTAGTGGTGGTTGTATATATCTGTATGTAGTAATCTCCTCAGCTCCCTCTAGTGGTGGCTGTATATATATGTATGTAGTAATCTCCTAAGCTCCCTCTAGTGGTGGCTGTATATATCTGTATGTAGTAATCTCCTGAGCTCCCTCTAGTGGTAGCTGTATATATCTGTATGCAGTAATCTCCTGAGCTCCCTCTAGTGGTGGCTGTATATATCTTTATGTAGTACTCTCCTGAGCTCCCTCTAGTGGAGGCTGTATATATCTGTATGCAGTAATCTCCTGAGCTCCCTCTAGTGGTGGCTGTATATATCTGTATGTAGTAATATCCTGAGCTCCCTCTTGTGGTGGCTATATATATCTGTATGTAGTAATCTCCTGAGCTCCCTCTAGTGGTGGCTGTATATATCGGTATGTAGTAATCTCCTGAGCTCCCTCTAGTGGTGGCTGTATATATCGGTATGTAGTAATCTCCTGAGCTCCCTCTAGTGGTGGCTATATATATCTGTATGTAGTAATCTCCTGAGCTCCCTCTAGTGGTGGCTGTATATATCGGTATGTAGTAATCTCCTGAGCTCCCTCTAGTGGTGGCTGTATATATCTGTATGTAGTAATCTCCTGAGCTCCCTGTAGTGGAGGCTATATATATCTGTATGTAGTAATCTCCTGAGCTCCCTCTAGTGGTGGCTGTATATATCGGTATGTAGTAATCTCCTGAGCTCCCTCTAGTGATGGCTGTATATATCTGTATGCAGAAATCTCCTGAGCTCCCTCTAGTGGTGGCTGTATATATCTGTATGTAGTAATCTCCTGAGCTCCCTCTAGTGGTGGCTGTATATATCAGTATGCAGTATTCCCCTGAGCTCCCTCTAGTGGTGGCTGTATATATCTGTATGTAGTAATCTCCTGAGCTCCCTCTAGTGGTGGCTAAATATATCTGTATGTAGTAATCTCCTGAGCTCCCTCTAGTGGTGGCTGTATATGTCTGTATGTAGTAATCTCCTGAGCTCCCTCTAGTAGTGGCTGTATATATCTGTATGTAGTAATCTCCTGAGCTCCCTCTAGTGGTGGCTGTATATATCTGTATGTAGTAATCTCCTGAGCTCCCTCTAGTGGTGGCTGTATATATCTGTATGTAGTAATCTCCTGAGCTCCCTCTAGTGGAGGCTGTATATATCTGTATGCAGTAATCTCCTGAGCTCCCTCTAGTGGTGGTTGTATATATCTGTATGTAGTAATCTCCTCAGCTCCCTCTAGTGGTGGCTGTATATATATGTATGTAGTAATCTCCTAAGCTCCCTCTAGTGGTGGCTGTATATATCTGTATGTAGTAATCTCCTGAGCTCCCTCTAGTGGTAGCTGTATATATCTGTATGCAGTAATCTCCTGAGCTCCCTCTAGTGGTGGCTGTATATATCTTTATGTAGTACTCTCCTGAGCTCCCTCTAGTGGAGGCTGTATATATCTGTATGCAGTAATCTCCTGAGCTCCCTCTAGTGGTGGCTGTATATATCTGTATGTAGTAATATCCTGAGCTCCCTCTTGTGGTGGCTATATATATCTGTATGTAGTAATCTCCTGAGCTCCCTCTAGTGGTGGCTGTATATATCGGTATGTAGTAATCTCCTGAGCTCCCTCTAGTGGTGGCTGTATATATCGGTATGTAGTAATCTCCTGAGCTCCCTCTAGTGGTGGCTATATATATCTGTATGTAGTAATCTCCTGAGCTCCCTCTAGTGGTGGCTGTATATATCGGTATGTAGTAATCTCCTGAGCTCCCTCTAGTGGTGGCTGTATATATCTGTATGTAGTAATCTCCTGAGCTCCCTGTAGTGGAGGCTATATATATCTGTATGTAGTAATCTCCTGAGCTCCCTCTAGTGGTGGCTGTATATATCGGTATGTAGTAATCTCCTGAGCTCCCTCTAGTGATGGCTGTATATATCTGTATGCAGAAATCTCCTGAGCTCCCTCTAGTGGTGGCTGTATATATCTGTATGTAGTAATCTCCTGAGCTCCCTCTAGTGGTGGCTGTATATATCTGTATGTAGTAATCTCCTGAGCTCCCTCTAGTGGTGGCTGTATATATCTGTATGTAGTAATCTCCTGAGCTCCCTCTAGTGGTGGCTGTATATATCTGTATGTAGTAATCTCCTGAGCTCCCTCTAGTGGTGGCTATATATATCTGTATGTAGTAATCTCCTGAGCTCCTCCTAGTGGTGGCTGTATATATCTGTATGTAGTAATCTCCTGAGACATTGACATTATGGTCAAGTGTGCAACTTGTTGTTATGGGGACTCTTAGCTGGTGAATGTTAGGAGTATTGCTGCTGCAGGTTAAAAGGGGGTCATATAACCTGAACTGTTCTATTAGGTCAGACCATACAGAGGGGCCAGTGGTGCATGCTCCTATCAGGTGAGACCTCCTATAAGCTCAGACCATACAGAAGGGGGCGCTGGTGCTCACCTGGAGCCCGATACTACTGTATGTTCCTACATAGGACACTGAGTTTCATATTTTGATCGTTTAAAATTATTCCCGGTCTACAGAATTAGATCGGTGGGGTCCTACTGGTGGGACACCCACTGATTATGAGTTCAGTGTTCTGCTATTTTCAGCAGGTCACATAGAATTAAATGGGGCTTTAGGGATATCTTTGACCATTCATTTTGGGGCCTTGTGGGGTTCGGGACCCCTGTTCTACTGATCAGTGGGGGTCCTAGCAGTAGGATCCCCAGCTCCCCCTGATCTGATATTTACCCCTATCATGTGGATAGGGGATGTCTTGAAATTACAATGATACCCCTTTAAGCATAAGAAAGTAAAAACCAGCGTTACATGCTGACCCCGCCGTGATCCGCCATGTCTGTGTGTACCTTGGCAGTAGGGGACCCCACATTCCAAGCATGTCTGGAAATAAATGGAGGAGGGATCCGCACCAGATTATATCCCACCTAATGGAGTGTGATACACAGCTCAGCAGACAGTATCACACAGGAGAGGATGAGATACACAGCTCAGCAGACAGTATCACACAGGATAGGATTAGATACACAGCTCAGCAGACAGTATCACACAGGATAGGATTAGATACACAGCTCAGCAGACAGTATCACAGAATAGGATTAGATACACAGCTCAGCAGACAGTATCACACAGGATAGGATTAGATACACAGCTCAGCAGACTGTATCACACAGGATAGGATTAGATACATGGCTTAGCAGACAGTATCACACAGGACAGGATTAGATACACAGCTCAGCAGGCAGTATCACACAGGAGAGGATTAGATACACAGCTCAGCAGACAGTATCACACAGGATAGGATTAGATACACCGCTCAGTAGACAGTATCACACATGATAGGATTAGATACACAGCTTAGCAGACAGTATCACACATGATAGGATTAGATACACAGCTCATCAGACAGTATCACACAGGATAGGATTAGATACACAGCTCAGCAGGCAGTATCACACATGATAGGATTAGATACACAGCTCAGTGTACAGTATCACACAGGATAGGTTTAGATACACAGCTCAGCAGTCAGTATCACACAGGATAGGATTAGATACACAGCTCAGCAGACTGTATCACACAGGATAGGATTAGATACACAGCTCAGCAGACAGTATCACACAGGATAGGATTAGATACACAGCTCAGCAGACAGTATCACATAGGGTAGGATTAGATACACGGCTCAGCAGACAGTATCACACAGGATAGGATTAGATACATAGCTCAGCAGAGAGTATCACACAGGATAGGATTAGATACACTGCTCAGCAGACAGTATCACACAAGATAGGATTAGATACACAGCTCAGCAGTCAGTATCACACAGGATAGGATTAGATACACAGCTCAGCAGACAGTATCACACAGGATAGGATTAGATACACAGCTCAGTAGACAGTATCACACATGATAGGATTAGATACACAGCTCAGCAGACAGTATCACACATGATAGGATTAGATACACAGCTCAGCAGACAGTATCACACAGGATAGGATTAGATACACAGCTCAGTGTACAGTATCACACAGGATAGGATTAGATACACAGCTCAGCAGTCAGTATCACACAGGATAGGATTAGATACACAGCTCAGCAGACAGTATCACACAGGATAGGATTAGATACACAGCTCAGCAGACTGTATCACACAGGATAGGATTAGATACACAGCTCAGCAGGCAGTATCACACAGGATAGGATTAGATACACAGCTTAGCAGACAGTATCACACATGATAGGATTAGATACACAGCTCATCAGACAGTATCACACAGGATAGGATTAGATACACAGCTCAGCAGGCAGTATCACACATGATAGGATTAGATACACAGCTCAGTGTACAGTATCACACAGGATAGGTTTAGATACACAGCTCAGCAGTCAGTATCACACAGGATAGGATTAGATACACAGCTCAGCAGACTGTATCACACAGGATAGGATTAGATACACAGCTCAGCAGACAGTATCACACAGGATAGGATTAGATACACAGCTCAGCAGACAGTATCACATAGGGTAGGATTAGATACACGGCTCAGCAGACAGTATCACACAGGATAGGATTAGATACATAGCTCAGCAGAGAGTATCACACAGGATAGGATTAGATACACTGCTCAGCAGACAGTATCACACAAGATAGGATTAGATACACAGCTCAGCAGTCAGTATCACACAGGATAGGATTAGATACACAGCTCAGCAGACAGTATCACACAGGATAGGATTAGATACACAGCTCAGTAGACAGTATCACACATGATAGGATTAGATACACAGCTCAGCAGACAGTATCACACATGATAGGATTAGATACACAGCTCAGCAGACAGTATCACACAGGATAGGATTAGATACACAGCTCAGTGTACAGTATCACACAGGATAGGATTAGATACACAGCTCAGCAGTCAGTATCACACAGGATAGGATTAGATACACAGCTCAGCAGACAGTATCACACAGGATAGGATTAGATACACAGCTCAGCAGACTGTATCACACAGGATAGGATTAGATACACAGCTCAGCAGGCAGTATCACACAGGATAGGATTAGATACACAGCTCAGCAGACAGTATCACACAGGATAGGATTAGATACACAGCTCAGCAGACAGTATCACACAGGATAGGATTAGATACACAGCTCAGCAGACTGTATCACACAGGATAGGATTAGATACACAGCTCAGCAGACTGTATCACACAGGATAGGATTAGATACACAGCGCAGCAGACAGTATCACACAGGATAGGATTAGATACACAGCTCAGCAGACAGTATCACACAGGATAGGATTAGATACACAGCTCAGTAGACAGTATCACACATGATAGGATTAGATACACAGCTTAGCAGACAGTATCACACATGATAGGATTAGATACACAGCTCAGCAGACAGTATCACACAGGATAGGATTAGATACACAGCTCAGCAGACTGTATCACACAGGATAGGATTAGATACACAGCTCAGCAGACTGTATCACACAGGATAGGATTAGATACACAGCTCAGCAGGCAGTATCACACAGGATAGGATTAGATACACAGCTCAGCAGACAGTATCACACAGGATAGGATTAGATACACAGCTCAGCAGACAGTATCACACAGGATAGGATTAGATACACAGCTCAGCAGACTGTATCACACAGGATAGGATTAGATACACAGCTCAGCAGACTGTATCACACAGGATAGGATTAGATACACAGCTCAGCAGACAGTATCACACAGGAGAGGATTAGATACACATCTCAGCAGTCAGTATCACACAGGATAGGATTATATACACTGCTCAGCAGACAGTATCACACAGGATAGGATTAGATACACGGCTCAGCAGGCAGTATCACACAGGATAGGATTAGATACACAGCTCAGCAGACAGTATCACACAGGATAGGATTAGATACACAGCTCAGCAGACAGTATCACACAGGACAGGATTAGATACACAGCTCAGCAGACAGTATCACACAGGATAGGATTAGATACACAGCTCAGCAGACAGTATCACACAGGATAGGATTAGATACACAGCTCAGCAGACAGTATCACACAGGAGAGGATTAGATACACAGCTCAGCAGACAGTATCACACAGGATAGGATTAGATACACAGCTCAGCAGTCAGTATCACACAGGATAGGATTAGATACACAGCTCAGCAGGCAGTATCACACAGGATAGGATTAGATACACAGCTCAGCAGGCAGTATCACACAGGATAGGATTAGATACACAGCTGAGCAGACAGTATCACACAGGACAGGATTAGATACACAGCTCAGCAGGCAGTATCACACAGGATAGGATTAGATACACAGCTCAGCAGACAGTATCACACAGGAGAGGATTAGATACACAGCTCAGCAGACAGTATCACACAGGATAGGATTAGATACACAGCTCAGCAGTCAGTATCACACAGGATAGGATTAGATACACAGCTCAGCAGGCAGTATCACACATGATAGGATTAGATACACAGCTCAGCAGGCAGTATCACACAGGATAGGATTAGATACACAGCTGAGCAGACAGTATCACACAGGACAGGATTAGATACACAGCTCAGCAGGCAGTATCACACAGGATAGGATTAGATACACAGCTCAGCAGACAGTATCACACAGGAGAGGATTAGATACACAGCTCAGCAGACAGTATCACACAGGATAGGATTAGATAATTAAATAGTAATCTCTGCAGAAATGAAAAGTTATACAATTTTCTGTTTCAGTTCTTCACAGTTTGCAGGCAGTAAACCTGTACATATCTAGTCCTGCTCTCAGCTGAGCGTTTGTTACACTTGTATCCAGTTCAGACAGCACACAGCAGCAGTGGCTGTGCAGATCTTAGTTTGTCACAATGTATCAGTCTGGAGTTCCAGATGTTTATATCACAGTCTACACTGGATACAATTGTATCCACTTCTCAGCTGAGAGCAGGGTGTTCCCATTCACTGAAAGGAAACAGAAATCTTCCTGAAAACAGTGAAGGGCAGAGTCTATTGTAAAGTTGTAGAACTTAGTTTCCATAAAGCTGGAGCCCCCTCTGAGTCAGTGCCCGTCATGTGTTTATCACCTGAGGCGACCTGCACCGGAGCTGCGGGAATCCAGGAAATGAGGGAAGGACAGTCGGGAGCCGCAGGAGCCGGGGGCAGTCGGGAGCCGCAGGAGCCGGGGGCAGTCGGGAGCTACACGTCTGGTAGCAGATCTGATGCATTCATCCTGGGAGATGTAGCTTTTTAACGCTGGCATGAACACTACATTTCCTAAAGCTTTATTCGCACGTCAGTGTTTTGTCAGTGATTTCCGTCAGTGGAAAAGAACTTCCCCTGTTCTGTGTTTAGAGCTGTACCTGGTTTTGGCTCACAATCACTGATGAAAATCACTGGTCTTGCAGCTCTGGATGTGACTGGAGTATAAGACATAGGATCAGCTGAGGTTTAATAAAGTAATTTAAAGGGGCTCTCCAGCCTTAACTGCAAAACTAGTGATTCACCATGTAGGCAAAATCACCGGTGCAGTACGCGGCATGGCTGCCTGTTTTTAGATTGTAAGCTCTTCCGGTTTACAGTGAGCAGGTGGATTTATGTAATGATCACTTTTCTCATTTCCTCCCAAAATTCCCTGCTCTTCATCCTGAGCCTCCTGATTCACGAATACAATACCAGATCTGTAATTAACACTGGTGCAAGCGGGGAGGGTGTAACAAACAAAGTGCCGAAAGCTTGGCGACGACCCATATGGGCACATAGTGGCAGACATTGGTTGTCGTCCTGCGTTGGTTCCCGACTTTCGCTGACCCCTGGATAGCCGGGAGGTGTGACCGATGTGCAGGTGAAAGCTTCTCCTCTGGAACCCGGCCCAGAGAGAAATAATTAAAAGTTACAGCAGAAAGTGACTGCGTCACCCGCCAGACTGTGTGACTGCGGTGACAATGTGACCATTGTGCGGCCACCGGCGCTATGGTCTGGTGCTGACATCTAGTGGCTAGTGGTCATATAGCAGCATCCAGTCTTCTAGAAATAAGTCCTTGTGTCATAAGAAGTTCTGCCGCTTTCTATTAGACTTGTGTGGCATTTATCACAATTTTCAATGTCTCTGCTTGCTGTCAGTGAATGAGATCATTACTGTTTACATTCAGAGCTACTTATCTCTCATGTTTTGCATGATTTTAATTAGCCTAATATGTACCTCTATACACACAATCCTTTTAATGTTGAGAGATTAGTTGATGATGGGAGTGGTAGTTACTGTATCCCTCTTCCACTGTATTACTCGGCTGGGGCGCTGCTTCAGTTACACTGCTCCCGCAGACAGAATATTATTGGGTCACAAATTTATGTCCAACACGTAAACAGTATTAGGTTGATGCATTTTCTTCTCCTGTGCGTTTTCCGGGTTGTATTCGCTTTTATTACATTATACTCTGTGTTTATTATGGCTGACACTTACTGACATCATGTGGACACTGCTGGTATTGCTGCAATGTCAATGATCATTGACCGAGTCATGTCCTTCTGTTCTGGTCAGAGATTCCCCGTTTGGACCTGGGGGCTAATCTGGAGAAGCAATACTTCGTCATGCATCACTCCATCACACACAACGGCTACCTCTACAAGACCTCGTCTATGACCAGACTGGTCGCGGACAGGAAGGCCAAGGAAGGTGAGTGCGTTATGGGATGGGATGGTTTGTACACCATTGTATGACACTGTGTCCTATGCAGGGAAGTCCATGAGATAACATCATCACATTTATCCAGTCATCAGGAATATCTCTGATATCTGCCACCTGCCACGTCCCATTGATGCCAAATTATTGGACTCTCCTTGTATTAGACCCTACATTCTGGTTGTGCTGATTTCATTGTATCTACATTGTGTTTACACTGGTTACATTGTATCTACATGGTGCTGTGCTGGTTACATTGTATCTATATTGGGTTGTGCTGGTTACATTGTATCTACATTGTGCTGTGCTGGTTACGTTGTATCTACATTGGGTTGTGCTGGTTACATTGTATCTACATTGTGCTGTGCTGGTTAAATTGTATCTACATTGTGTTTACACTGGTTACATTGTATCTACATTGTGCTGTGCTGGTTACGTTGTATCTACATTGGGTTGTGCTGGTTACATTGTATCTACATTGTGCTGTGCTGGTTAAATTGTATCTACATTGTGTTTACACTGGTTACATTGTATCTACATTGAGGTTGCTCTGATTACATTGTATCTACATTGGGTTGTGCTGGTTACATTGTATCTACATTGTGTTTACACTGGTTACATTGTATCTACATTGAGGTTGCTCTGATTACATTGTATCTACATTGGGTTGTGCTGGTTACATTGCATCTAATTAACTAACAAAAAGTTATCTGATAATCAAATGGATATAGTGAGTCCCAGTAAATGAAAGAAAATAATCGGAAAAAAAAGTAGAGGAACCTTAAAACAT
Organism: Bufo bufo; assembly: GCF_905171765.1. NCBI lineage: Eukaryota > Metazoa > Chordata > Amphibia > Anura > Bufonidae > Bufo > Bufo bufo. The sequence goes on along the minus strand of NC_053391.1, from coordinate 693,986,430 downwards.
AAGCTTTAATAGATATCCTTAAAAACAACCCTAAGTGGTCAGATGTAACTAAACAATACACAAGAATACCCTTATTCAGATCAATCAAGAGTCCAGGACTAGGTGTATGCAAGGAAACAACCATATGAGGAAATTCCTTTCCCTGTAATGACCCTGGTTGGTCCTCAGCCCGAAGGCATCACCTAAAGGTGGCGATCCTCCATCTGCGTACCTGCCCTGGATTGCCCTAATACGCCCTAACAAACCACTAAGTACCCTATCACCCCGACGCGTTTCCCCCAATGTTTGGGTCCATCAGGGGGTACACATAGAGGGTGCTTAACAGGGCTAATCAATAGCTACACCCCCCCCCCCCCCCCCTTCCACCAACAGAAAAGGAGGAGAGGAAAAGTGAAGCCAGCGGTTACGCTGGTTACATTGTATCTATATTGCGGTTACGCTGGTTACATTGTATCTATATTGCGGTTACACTGGTTACATTGTATCTATATTGCGGTCGCGCTGGTTACATTGTATCTATATTGCGGTTACACTGGTTACATTGTATCTATATTGCGGTCGCGCTGGTTACATTGTATCTATATTGCGGTTACGCTGGTTAGATTGTATCTACACTGAGGTTCTTCTGGTACATTGGGGTTGTTATGGTTATATTTGTAGTACCCCAGACCTGGCGGTACTACAAATTGTTTATTGTCATGTATTATGTATTTTACTGTTTGCTTCAGTCCATAGTTACCAGCAAGGAATTGTTGGCAGAAACAGGGTTAACCACCCTGTTGGTGGGAATGGGCCGGTCCTGCTTCTGCCAGGAGTTCCTGTGTGGACGTAGAGAAGAGAGGAAGCAACTAGAGCTGAGCGAACCTGACGGCATGCCGCAGAATACAGGTGTATGGCCAGCAGAACGGAACCCTTGGAGCTGGCCATACACTTGTATTATGCAGCATGCCGGCATTGAATTACCTGATGGATTCCGTGAGAATGGAATCCCTTATGTAATTCACTTAAACTCCAAACCCGAACCCGCCAGGTTTGCTCTACTCTAGAAGCAACCTTCAGAGCTCTTGTTCCTGTTACTAAATTCTCCAAAGAGAACTACTCCAATAGTCCTCAAGTGAAGCCTTGAGATTCCAGACAGTAGATTGACCTGCTACATTTGCATCTACAGCCACTGCTGTAAGGTGAGGGACTACAGTCAAGCCACCCATCACCGAACAACCACTGGGCCAGTATCACCTAAGTCTGGAATTACCACCAACCAACCTGCCTCCATATCCTTGCTGTGGCTGCTGGATGTGGCACTTATTAAAAAGACTTAGTTGGGTTTACCGCTGGCCTCATTCTTCAGTACTCCCCACCCCGCTGCACCGATCACCAGGGAGCATCAGCAAACAATATTACATCAGGACCACTTCCATCTTCTACACCGGCTCCTCAGGGGGTCGCTGAGGCTGCTCCGATTACATTGTATCTACACCGCGTTCCAAATTATTATGTATTTTGGATTTAAGTGTCATAAAGATGTAATTTTTTGTTTTTCAATTAAACACATGGATGGTATTGGTTCACTCTAGATCCCTGAAATCCATCTCGAACACCTGTGATAATTAGTTTTTCAGGTGAGCCCAATTAAAGGTAAACTCCTTCGGCCCCTTTCACACGACCGAGCTTTCCGCTAGGGTGCCATGCGTGAAGTGAACGCATAGCACCCGCACTGATACCTGACCCGTTCATTTCTATGGGTCTGTGCACATGAGCGTTTTTTTTTCACACTTCATTTCTGCGTTGCGTGCGAATCGCAGCACGTTCTATATTGTGTGTTTGTTCACGCAGCCCTGGCCCCATAGAAGTGAATGGGGCTTCAGTGTAAAACGCATTGCATCCGGATGGTTGCTGGCAGATCAAAACTGATTGCACCCTCGTGGAAAAAACGGAGACACTGAACGCAATCGCAGACAAAACTGACTGAATTTGCTTGCAAAATTGTGCGAGTTTCACTGAACTCATCCGGACACGATCTGTATCGTTCGCGTGAAAGACGCCTAAAGAAAGACGTTCCACGTTATTGAACAGGCCACATGTTTCAAGCAATATGGGAAAGTAAAAGGATCGCTCTGCTGCCGAAAAGCATCAATGCCTTGGAGAAGAAAGGAAAACAATAGATATTTCACGAAAACTTAAGCGTGATCCTCGTCCTGTGAAGAGATTTGTGGCTGATTTAGAGATGGGTTCAGGCAGATAAAGGCAGAATGGGGAAGGTTTCTGCCAGACAAATCATTCAGATTAAGGGCTCATGCACAAGGCCGTTGCCCGGCCATGCCCATATTGCCCCCCGCAAACAGCGGGTCCTCAATATGCTGGCACCGGCCGTGTGCACCCCACATCACAGATGTGGACTCATTGACTGGGTCCGCAATCCGGAAGGTCTGGTGCAGAACGGAGGCACCGAACCCCACGGAAGCACCACAGAGAGCTTCTGTAGGGTTTCTGTCCATGCCTCCGCACCGCAAATAAGTATGGACCCATTTAAGTCGAATAGGACTGGATCCGTCTGCGGAATCTGCACGGATGTTACCTGTGCATTGAGGACTGCAAAATGTGGTCCCCAATGCACGGAACGGTGCATGAGGCCTAAGAGAGCAGCTGCTAAAATGCCATTGCAAAGCAGCAAACAGGTATTTGAAGCTGCTGGAGCCTCTGGAGTCCCGTGAACCTCAAGGCCTAGGATCCTCCAGTGCATAAACCGACTATTTGGCCACTGCTAACCAGTGCTCACAAGTAGAAGCGGTTGCAGTGGGCCCAGACATACATGAAGACTGATGAGTGCTGTGCAACCATGGATGGTCCAGATGGCTGGAGTAGTGGATGGCCACCATGTCCCAACAAGGCTGTGAAGTCAGCAAGGAGGTGGCGGAGTCATGTTTTGGTCCAGAATCACGGGGAGAGAGCGGGTAGGTCCTGACGGTGCAGCATCTTCTGAGTCACTGGCTGCCAAGGGCATAAAAGGAGAGAAACCCGTGGCCACCATCCTCCCCTGACCTCAACCATATTGAAAACCTTTGGAGTCTCCACAAGCAAATTCAAGCAGAAGCTCTCCAAAAACTCATAAGTTCAATGGATGCAAGAATCGTAAGGATGATATCAAAGAAGGGCCTGATGTTACATGTAACTTGGCCTGCTAAGATGTTTTTGATGAAAATAGCTTTTGATTTCAGTAAATGTGACCTCTTAATGCTGCAAATTCAACAAATCGCAATTATCAGCTCTTTACAACCTATAAAAAGTTTGCTAACTCTCTTCTGCATTTTTGTTTTTTCATTTGGGAAAAAATACTGTTATCATTGGGAGGTTTGTTAAAAAAAATTAGATTTATACTCTAACAGCTGATAACTGGAAAATGATACTGTCATTTGTATCGATCATTTAAGAACATCAGAGAAAAATATCATTTGTATAATAATTTGAAATGTGTACATTTAGGTTGTGCTGGTTACATTGTATCTTCATTGTAGTTCCTCTGGTTACATTGTATCTACATTGAGTTGCTATGGTTACATTGTATCTACATTGAGGTTGCTTTGGTTACATTGTATCTACATTGGGTTGCTAATGGTTACATTGTAGTTCCTCTGGTTACATTGTATCTACATTGTAGTTCCTCTGGTTACATTGTATCTATAGTGCGGTTGCTTTGGTTACATTGTTTCCACATTGTAGTTCCTCTGGTTACATTGTATCTACATTGATGTTGCTTTGGTTACATTGTATCTACATTGTAGTTCCTCTGATTACATTGTATCTACATTGGGTTGCTATGGTTACATTGTAGTTCCTCTGGTTACATTGTATCTACATTGTTGTTCCTCTGGTTACAATGTATCTACATTGTAGTTCCTCTGATTACATTGTATCTAAATTGGGTTGCTATGGTTACATTATAGTTCCTCTGGTTACATTGTATCTACATTGTAGTTCCTCTGGTTACATTGTATATACATTGTAGTTCCTCTGGTTACATTGTAGCTACATTGATGTTGCTTTGGTTACATTGTATCTACATTGTTGTTCCTCTGGTTACATTGTATCTACATTGGGTTGCTCTGTGACATTGTATCTACATTAAACACCAATTAGAAAGCACACATATTCAAAATATTAAATTTTATTATATACCATAATTACATTATAGACACAATAAAACCCATAAGGGACAGATTATGCTGGAGAGAATATGGAAACAATGTATCCCCCCCGATTACACTAAACTAGTAAGGACATGAAGGCAATAACATAAAATTATAACCATCATGGTTAAGTAACAAACGACGCCCCCAAGAGGAAGCGACGGCGAAACGTACGTCAGGGTGGTGTGTCTCCTGATCGCTGGTTGGTATCCCCACAGTTGTGTCCATGTATGTGTATGTTATTAGGCTGCTCAGGAGTAATATTGTGTTGGGGACTTGTTCGCATTCCCGTCACTTGTCTCTACTACACATTAGGCATTGTGCCCTCTGAGATGGAGTGTTAGTGATGGACGCTGGGTGGGTGTAGGATTCGGGCAGTGTTTGTTACTTAACCATAATGGTTATAATTTGATGTTATTGCCTTTGTGTCCTTACCATTTCAGTGTAATCGGGGGACACACATTGTTTCCATATTCTCTCCTGCATAATCTGTCCCTTATGGGTTTTATTGTGTCTATAATGTAATTATGGTATATAATAAAATTTGATATTTTGAATATGTGTGCTTTCTAATTAGTGTTTGTTGTTGCTTTATCACACATTATTGGCTGCGATTTGTTTAATGTTGGAGTTGATTGTATCTACATCGAGGTTGTTCTGGTTACATTGTATCTACATCGAGGTTGTTCTTGTTACATTGTATCTACATTGAGGTTGATCTGGTTACATTGTATCTACATTGAGGTTTATCTGGTTACATTGTATCTACATTGAGGTTTATCTGGTTACATTGTATCTACATTGAGGTTGATCTGGTTACATTGTATGTACATTGAGGTTGTTCTGGTTACATTGTATCTACATTGAGGTTGCTCTGGTTACATTGTATCTACATTGAGGTTGATCTGGTTAAATTGTATCTACATTGAGGTTGATCTGGTTACATTGTATCTACATTGAGGTTGTTCTGGTTACATTGTATCTACATTGAGGTTGCAGTGGTTACATTGTATGTACATTGAGGTTGTTCTGGTTACATTGTATCTACATTGAGGTTGCACTGGTTACATTGTATCTATATTGAGGGTGATCTGGTTACATTGTATCTACATTGAGGTTGACCTGGTTACATTGTATCTACATTGAGGTTGCTCTGGTTACAATGAATCTATCTACATTGAGTTTGATCTGGTTACATTGTATCTACATTGATGGTGATCTGGTTACATTGTATCTACATTGAGGTTGCTCTGGTTACATTGTATCTACATTGAGGTTGCTCTGGTTACATTGTATCTACATTGAGGTTGCTCTGGTTACATTGTATCTACATTGATGGTGATCTGGTTACATTGTATCTACATTGAGGTTGCTCTGGTTACAATGAATCTATCTACATTTAGTTTGATATGGTTACATTGTATCTACATTGAGTTTGTTCTGGTTACATTGTATCTACATTGAGGTTGCACTGGTTACATTGTATCTACATTGAGGATGCACTGGTTACATTGTATCTACATCGATGTTGTTCTGGTTACATTGTATCTACATTGAGGTTGCACTGGTTACATTGTATATACATCGAGGTTGTTCTTGTTACATTGTATCTACATTGAGGTTGATCTGGTTACATTGTATCTACATTGAGGTTGTTCTTGTTACATTGTATCTACATTGAGGTTGATCTGGTTACATTGTATCCACATCGAGGTTGATCTGGTTACATTGTATCTACATTGAGGTTGATCTGGTTACATTGTATCTACATTGAGGTTGTTCTGGTTACGTTGTATCTACATTGAGGTTGATCTGGTTACATTGTATCTACATTGAGGTTGTTCTGGTTACGTTGTATCTACATTGAGGTTGTTCTGGTTACGTTGTATCTACATTGAGGTTGATCTGGTTACATTGTATCCACATCGAGGTTGATCTGGTTACGTTGTATCTACATTGAGGTTGATCTGGTTACATTGTATCTACATTGAGGTTGATCTGGTTACATTGTATCTACATTGAGGTTGTTCTGGTTACGTTGTATCTACATTGAGGTTGATCTGGTTACATTGTATCTACATTGAGGTTGATCTGGTTACATTGTATCTACATTGATGTTGATCTGGTTACATTGTATCTACATTGAGGTTGTTCTGGTTACGTTGTATCTACTTTGAGGTTGTTCTGGTTACATTGTATCTACTTTGAGGTTGTTCTGGTTACGTTGTATCCTCATCATTTCTCACTCATCTTGCAGAGTTTAGCCGCCGCTGGTGCGTCCTCAATGACGGGACTCTCAGTTACTATGAGAACAACCACAGCTCCACTCCTAATGGCGAGATCCGCATGGATGAGATTGTATGTGTGGCTGTCATCCCCCCGGACACCCATGGGTGAGAACCTCAGGACTGTCACCCGCTTGTGATTTGCACACAGGGGATTGTGATCCTCACCTTCTTCTTTCTCCCTCCTCACAGGTATGAAAGCACTTTTGAGATTTACACTAAGTCCGAGAGACTCTACCTGTTTGCAGCAGATACCCCGGAGGAGGCCAGAGAATGGGTTAAATCCATCACTAAGGTAGTAATATATTGCTCGGCATCAGTCCTGGATACGTTTATGGGGAAGCCTCACTTTTTATTAGGCAATCGCAGAAATAGCAACTGCCAAATTCTCACTTGTCTTCTCTTTTAGTGTTTTTTACCTCTGAAGGCTGAGGAGCTGCTGAGTTATGATTTTGACCGGATCGGGAGGCTGCAGTTTAAAGGAGGGCGGAGCCTGGAGCGGACGAGGGTGGGCTGGTTCTCCCTCTGTAAGACCTACCTGTACACCTACGTGGAAGATAACGAGACGGTGGAGGTCATCAACTTGAGGAAGCTCGTGGAGCTGTGTACGTCCGGGTAACAACAGTCTGTGACGCGGCTGGACAGGGATTCTCGGGCTGTTCCTACCGGCAGGAAGCGCCCGGTGGTAATGAGTAATTAATAATGTTGGATTCTTGGTCTTTACAGCCACAAAAGATAAAGATATCCTTGTCCTGGTGGAGAAGGGGAGGTAGGTGTCAGCGGTTCACAGCGTGGAGCAGGTGCTGCTTATCTCCTGCGATTCTGCATTCATTATCTGCACGTTTATTCCCCGCAGGATAACTTACATCTTGGCGGAGAGGAAGCTGGACTTCGCCGGCTGGGCCGCCGCCATTCAGAAGGCGAGCAGCACGTCTGGCGACACTCTGTCCGAGCAGCAGCTGACGGACTCCGACGTCCCCTGCATCGTGGAGAAATGCATCGACCACATCTCAAGTTTCGGTACATTTTACCTGAAAGGGGGGTGGGGGGCTTCAGTGGCCATTAAACCTGGGTGATGTGGTGGTCCGGGCTTCAGTGGTCTTTAAATCTGATAAGTGATGGACGGGGCTTCAGGGTCTTTAAACCAGGGAGAGATGGTGTTCTTCAGTGGTCGTTAAACCTGCAAGAAGTGGTGGACGCAGCTTCTTTAAAGGGGTTCTCCCATGAAAAATGTTCTACAGTTTTCAAACAGCACCTGGATCTGAATGATTTTGTAATTGCAAGTAATTAAAAGTTTAGCATAGCCACTGAGTTGTTCAATGAAATGTATCTGTAGAGCGCCACCTGCTGTTTGTTCTTTTCCTTATTTCTTTGTCCGGCTTTACTGAGGCCTGTTTCACACTTACGTTGTTTTCTGGTATTGAGATCCGGCAGAGGATCTCAAAACCGTAAGAAAACATTTTCGTTTAGTCCTCATGCATTCTGAATGGGAAGAAATCCGCTCAGGATGCATCAGGATGTCTCCCGTTCCGGCAGCATTCCGGTTTGTGACCTGCAGTTTTGTGTCCTGTCATAAAAACGGAAAAAAACGGACCCGTCACCGATTGACTTTCAATGTATTTAGTGAAGGATCCGGTTTGTTCCGTTTTGATTTCACACAACTGCATCCTAACGGAACGGATGCATCCTGATGTGCAAAATCAAAACGGATCCATTTGATTCCGGTATTGAGATCCTCTGCAGGATCTCAAAACTGGAATTAAATGGATGTAAAACAGGCCTGAGAAGGTCGCACATGCTCAATTTTATCTTTCAACTGCCTCCTGAGCTGTGATAGGGAGAGAGCTGCAGCAGAATGGACAAGCCTCCTGAGCTGTGATAGGGAGAGAACCGCAGCAGAATGGACAAGCCTCCTGAGCTGTGATAGGGAGAGAGGTGCAGCAGAATGGACACGCCCCCCCAGCTGTGATAGGGAGAGAGCTGCAGCAGAAAGAACACGCCCCCTGAGCTGCAGCACAATGGACACGCCCCCTGAGCTGCCAGATTGATGTTAATCTAGCAGAGTAATGAATGGGGAGATCTCTGGATCCATGTGAGGTCCAGGGCGCTGGTAGAAAAAGATTGACAGGTGCTATATGATGTGTGATTTTCATTCAGTGGGCATTTAACCTGGGAAATGGGGTTGATGGGGTATTATCAGTTATTAAACTTGGGAGAGGTGCTGAGCGGGGCTTCGCTTCTGTGCAAAATGCAGCATATTAGGCCCCACCCCTTTTCCGCTAAGCCCGGCCCTCTTGGCAATCTAGGTGCAGCGTTTTCACCCTAAAATTAGATCTTCAAAATAGTTTTGACACAGTTTTGGGGGAGGTCTAGGCGCAGTCACATTTGTAAATGTGGGACATCATCTAATACTGTGATCGATCCTCAGGGGTGGGATCTGAAGGGATCTACAGGAAGAGCGGGCAGAACTCCAAGATCACAAGTCTACTGGAAGCGCTGAAGAAGGACGCACGGAGCGTGGTCCTAACGGAGGAAGAACACGTGGACAATGTATCCGACGCCCTCAAGAGGTTCTTCAGAGGCATCGGGGAGGGAGTGTTCGCAGAGCATTGTATGCAGTGGTTGCACGTGACAGGTGAGAGCGCCATTATCTGCAGTGTAAAGGGGAACTCCAGTCACCATTGATCGCACAGTCCGTCCCTTTATTTCATCCATCATGCCTCATCCTAGCCTCCTGCTGTGCACAACATCGCCCCCTGCTGTGTAATGTGCTGTTACCCCCTAGGGGCAGTAATATAGCTATTATAGTATGATCGGGCAGCAGGTGGTCTCTCAATGCCTTGTCTTTCCCAGGAATCGAGGATGAAAGCGAGAGGATCCTCAAGTACCAGGAGCTGCTGCAGAGTCTGCCCCCGGTCAACAGGGCGACGCTCAAAGCCTTAGTCCGCCACCTGCACTGGTGAGAATCTGAATGTCCGGACTCTGCCGTTATAAACAGTCTCGTCCTCAGGCTGTCTCACCGGGATGTCTCTTTATTGCAGCATCCAGCACTTTTCTGACATCAATCAGATGAGCATTCACAACTTGGCCATCGTGTTCGGCCCAACACTCTTCCAGACAGACGGACAGAACTACAAGCCGGGGCGAGTGGTGGAGGACCTGATCTCCCTCTACCTGCCCATATTCAGCGTATGTACCGGGGATAAAGGGTTAAAGCTTGTTACAATGTATCTCTCACATTAACATAGTCACAGATCGTGACACTAGGTGCTGACAGCGTCGCTGCCCCGTAGGGAGGGGTCGGAGTAGATTTTATGACGCCTAGCCGCCAAACTGCATGAGATTTCTGTTTCTTTTGCTCATTTTGCGCCTTTCCGTTTGACGCCAGCTGCTGTCACTTCTTTATGCTCCTCCTCATAGGTGGACAGTCAGGAAATCCAGAAACAGCTCGACATCACGTCCACCATCATGAAAGTGCGCAATGAGAACCAAGTCAGACGCAGGGTGAGACAGCGGCAGATATATCGCCCCGCGCCAGTCTTATTATAATCGCCATCTCAGTCATCACTTGTTTCCTCTGTGACACAGGGATGTGATTTCATCTGCACCGTCTATCTGATGGAGAAGAAGGCCGAGTGCGAGCAGAGCGTCCATGTGAGTGACCTCCAGCCACAGATTCCCTCATATTACAGCCTGATAACAGGGAGGCTCAGCAACTGGAGGCTTAGTGCCCCGTTAATCTTAATGTAGGGCCGGACAGATTCGGGTCATTATATGTTTAATGATTATTTTTTCTGGACCTTTAACTACTAACCTGACTAGTAATGCACTGGACCGGGCTGACTAGTAATGCGCCGGACCGGGCTGACTAGTAATGCGCTGGACCGGGCTGACTATTAATGCGCCGGACCGGGCTGACTATTAAAGCGCCGGACCGGGCTGACTATTAAAGCGCTGGACCGGGCTGACTATTAAAGCGCTGGACCGGGCTGACTATTAAAGCGCTGGACCGGGCTGACTATTAAAGCGCTGGACCGGGCTGACTATTAATGCGCCGGACCGGGCTGACTATTAAAGCGCCGGACCGGGCTGACTATTAAAGCGCTGGACCGGGCTGACTATTAAAGCGCTGGACCGGGCTGACTATTAAAGCGCTGGACCGGGCTGACTATTAAAGCGCTGGACCGGGCTGACTATTAATGCGCTGGACCGAGCTGACTATTAATGCGCTGGACCGGGCTGACTATTAAAGCACCGGACCGGGCTGACTAGTAATGCGCTGGACCGAGCTGACTATTAATGCGCTGGACCGGGCTGACTATTAATGCGCTGGACCGGGCTGACTAGTAATGCGCTGGACCGAGCTGACTAGTAATGCACTGGACCGGGCTGACTATTAAAGCACCGGACCGGGCTGACTATTAATGCGCTGGACCAGGCTGACTAGTAATGCGCTGGACCGAGCTGACTAGTAATGCACTGGACCGGGCTGACTATTAAAGCACCGGACCGGGCTGACTATTAATGCGCTGGACCGGGCTGACTATTAATGCACCGGACCGGGCTGACTAGTAATGCGCTGGACCGGGCTGACTATTAATGCACTGGACCAGGCTGACTAGTAATGCGCTGGACCGGGCTGACTATTAATGCACCGGACCGGGCTGACTAGTAATGCGCTGGACCGGGCTGACTATTAATGCACTGGACCAGGCTGACTAGTAATGCGCTGGACTGGGCTGACTAGTAATGCGCTGGTCCGGGCTGACTATTAATGCGCTGGACCGGGCTGACTATTAATGCGCTGGACCGGGCTGACTAGTAATGCGCTGGACCGGGCTGACTATTAATGCGCTGGACCGAGCTGACTAGTAATGCACTGGACCGGGCTGACTATTAAAGCACCGGACCGGGCTGACTATTAATGCGCTGGACCAGGCTGACTAGTAATGCGCTGGACCGAGCTGACTAGTAATGCACTGGACCGGGCTGACTATTAAAGCACCGGACCGGGCTGACTATTAATGCGCTGGACCGGGCTGACTATTAATGCACCGGACCGGGCTGACTAGTAATGCGCTGGACCGGGCTGACTATTAATGCACTGGACCAGGCTGACTAGTAATGCGCTGGACCGGGCTGACTATTAATGCACCGGACCGGGCTGACTAGTAATGCGCTGGACCGGGCTGACTATTAATGCACTGGACCAGGCTGACTAGTAATGCGCTGGACCGGGCTGACTAGTAATGCGCTGGTCCGGGCTGACTATTAATGCGCTGGACCGGGCTGACTATTAATGCGCTGGACCGGGCTGACTAGTAATGCGCTGGACCGGGCTGACTATTAATGCACTGGACCAGGCTGACTAGTAATGCGCTGGACTGGGCTGACTAGTAATGCGCTGGTCCGGGCTGACTAGTAATGCGCTGGTCCGGGCTGACTAGTAATGCGCTGGTCCGGGCTGACTAGTAATGCGCTGGACCGGGCTGACTAGTAATGCGCTGGACCGGGCTGACTAGTAACGCGCTAGTCCGGGCTGACTAGTAATGCGCTGGTCCGGGCTGACTAGTAATGCGCTGGTCCGGGCTGACTAGTAATGCGCTGGTCCGGGCTGACTAGTAATGCGCTGGTCCGGGCTGACTAGTAATGCGCTGGTCCGGGCTGACTAGTAATGCGCTGGTCCGGGCTGACTAGTAATGCGCTGGTCCGGGCTGACTAGTAATGCGCTGGTCCGGGCTGACTAGGTGAATGAAGGTGGTTTTCACTCAGTGTAATAGCCCTGACTCTGTTTTTCCAGATCGCAGTCACTATGACGGCGCAGGAGCTGACAGAAACGCTGCTGGAGAGGAGGAACATTCGTATAATGGAGGGGGATTATTGGAGATGCTCGGAGGTGGACGACTCTGGAGAAATAGGTGCGTTCCACAGGGTCAGTCTCAGCTCTGCCTGTTCCAGGCCTGAGTATTTTAAGTGCTGCAGTGGACAGATTGGCCACTAGATGTCAGCACAATAGCCTGCAGCAGACTGGCAGCTCTTGTTACATCCTGCTGTAAAGTTGTGACTTGTGGCTTCTGTCTGTGATGTTTGCATTCATAGAGCGCCCCCTACATTACTCGGAAAAAGTGCTGCCCATCTTCCACTCTCAGGTCAACAACAGCAGCCACCTGATTGTAAAGAAAGACCTGCACATGGATGCCATGCTGTATTATATCAGTGAGTAGTCGCCGACCACAACCTGCTCGTGTGTCACTGTCAGGCGTCTCCATTGTAGAAGTAAAGACACTGAAGCCTCTGACTTTCTCCAGAAAACAGAGTGGGAGAATCCAAGAACGGGATGATGAAGTTTCGCGAGGAAAAGAGTTTACTGGGCTTTGGTGCCAGTTTTCATGATCGTTACTTCATGTTGAACAGTACCATGCTACGCATGTACCGCGAAGTGAGGGTAAGTGACTGTGTACCCACAATCCTCCAGGTAACATCACTAGGAGACCATATTAATTATCATCAAATACCCTTTATTTACAGAATATAACTACTATAATACTGCTCCTATGTACAAGAATATAACTACTATAATACTGCCCCCTATGTACAAGAATATAACTACTATAATACTGCTCCTATGTACAAGAATATAACTACTATAATACTGCTCCTATGTACAAGAATATAACTACTATAATCCTGCTCCTATGTACAAGAATATAACTACTATAATACTGCTCCTATGTACAAGAATATAACTACTATAATACTGCCTCCTATGTACAAGAATATAACTACTATAATACTGCCTCCTATGTACAAGAATATAACTACTATAATACTGCTCCTATGTACAAGAATATAACTACTATAATACTGCCTCCTATGTACAGGAATATAACTACTATAATACTGCTCCTATGTACAAGAATATAACTACTATAATACTGCTCCTATGTACAAGAATATAACTACTATAATCCTGCTCCTATGTACAGGAATATAACTACTATAATACTGCTCCTATGTACAGGAATATAACTACTATAATACTGCTCCTATGTACAAGAATATAACTACTATAATACTGCTCCTATGTACAATATAACTACTATAATACTGCCTCCTATGTATAAGAATATAACTACTATAATACTGCTCCTATGTACAAGAATATAACTACTATAATACTGCTCCTATGTACAAGAATATAACTACTATAATACTGCTCCTATGTACAAGAATATAACTACTATAATACTGCCTCCTATGTACAAGAATATAACTACTATAATACTGCTCCTATGTACAAGAATATAACTACTATAATACTGCCTCCTATGTACAAGAATATAACTACTATAATACTGCCTCCTATGTACAAGAATATAACTACTATAATACTGCCTCCTATGTACAAGAATATAACTACTATAATACTGCCTCCTATGTACAAGAATATAACTACTATAATACTGCTCCTATGTACAAAAATATAACTACTATAATACTGCCTCCTATGTACAAGAATATAACTACTATAATACTGCTCCTATGTACAAGAATATAACTACTATAATACTGCTCCTATGTACAAGAATATAACTACTATAATACTGCTCCTATGTACAAGAATATAACTACTATAATACTGCTCCTATGTACAAGAATATAACTACTATAATACTGCTCCTATGTACAAGAATATAACTACTATAATACTGCCTCCTATGTACAAGAATATAACTACTATAATACTGCCTCCTATGTACAAGAATATAACTACTATAATACTGCCTCCTATGTACAAGAATATAACTACTATAATACTGCCTCCTATGTACAAGAATATAACTACTATAATACTGCCTCCTATGTACAAGAATATAACTACTATAATACTGCTCCTATGTACAAGAATATAACTACTATAATACTGCCTCTATGTACAAGAATATAACTACTATAATACTGCCTCTATGTACAAGAATATAACTACTATAATACTGTCTCCTATGTACAGGAATATAACTACTATAATACTGCTGCTATGTACAAGAATATAACTACTATAATACTGCTCCTATGTACAAGAATATAACTACTATAATACTGCTCCTATGTACAAGAATATAACTACTATAATACTGCTCCTATGTACAAGAATATAACTACTATAATACTGCCTCCTATGTACAAGAATATAACTACTATAATACTGCCTCCTATGTACAAGAATATAACTACTATAATACTGATCCTATGTACAAGAATATAACTACTATAATGCTGCTCCTATGTACAAGAATATAACTACTATAATACGGCCTCCTATGTACAAGAATATAACTACTATAATACTGCTCCTATGTACAAGAATATAACTACTATAATACTGCCTCCTATGTACAAGAATATAACTACTATAATACTGCCTCCTATGTACAAGAATATAACTACTATAATACTGCTCCTATGTACAAGAATATAACTACTGTAATACTGCCCCTATGTACAAGAATATAACTACTGTAATACTGCTCCTATGTACAAGAATATAACTACTATAATACTGCCTCCTATGTACAAGAATATAACTACTGTAATACTGCCCCTATGTACAAGAATATAACTACTATAATACTGCCTCCTATGTACAAGAATATAACTACTATAATACTGCTCCTATGTACAAGAATATAACTACTATAATACTGCGTCCTATGTACAAGAATATAACTACTATAATACTGCCTCCTATGTACAAGAATATAACTACTATAATACTGCCTCCTATGTACAAGAATATAACTACTATAATACTGCTCCTATGTACAAGAATATAACTACTATAATACTGCTCCTATGTATAAGAATATAACTACTATAATACTGCTCCTATGTACAAGAATATAACTACTATAATACTGCCTCCTATGTACAAGAATATAACTACTATAATACTGCTCCTATGTACAAGAATATAACTACTATAATATTGCCTCCTATGTACAAGAATATAACTACTATAATACTGCTCCTATGTACAAGAATATAACTACTATAATACTGCTCCTATGTACAGGAATATAACTACTATAATACTGCTCCTATGTACAAGAATATAACTACTATAATACTGCTCCTATATACAAGAATATAACTTCTATAATACTGATCCTGTGTACAAGAATATAACTACTATAATACTGCCTCCTATGTACAGGAATATAACTACTATAATACTGCTCCTATGTACAAGAATATAACTACTATAATACTGCCTCCTATGTACAAGAATATAACTACTATAATACTGCCTCCTATGTACAAGAATATAACTACTATAATACTGCTCCTATGTACAAGAATATAACTACTGTAATACTGCCCCTATGTACAAGAATATAACTACTGTAATACTGCTCCTATGTACAAGAATATAACTACTATAATACTGCCTCCTATGTACAAGAATATAACTACTGTAATACTGCCCCTATGTACAAGAATATAACTACTATAATACTGCCTCCTATGTACAAGAATATAACTACTATAATACTGCTCCTATGTACAAGAATATAACTACTATAATACTGCGTCCTATGTACAAGAATATAACTACTATAATACTGCCTCCTATGTACAAGAATATAACTACTATAATACTGCGTCCTATGTACAAGAATATAACTACTATAATACTGCCTCCTATGTACAAGAATATAACTACTATAATACTGCCTCCTATGTACAAGAATATAACTACTATAATACTGCTCCTATTTACAAGAATATAACTACTATAATACTGCTCCTATGTATAAGAATATAACTACTATAATACTGCTCCTATGTACAAGAATATAACTACTATAATACTGCCTCCTATGTACAAGAATATAACTACTATAATACTGCTCCTATGTACAAGAATATAACTACTATAATATTGCCTCCTATGTACAAGACTATAACCACTATAATACTGCTCCTATGTACAAGAATATAACTACTATAATACTGCCTCCTATGTACAAGAATATAACTACTATAATACTGCTCCTATGTACAAGAATATAACTACTATAATACTGCTCCTATGTACAGGAATATAACTACTATAATACTGCCTCCTATGTACAAGAATATAACTACTATAATACTGCTCCTATGTACAAGAATATAACTACTATAATACTGCTCCTATGTACAAGAATATAACTTCTATAATACTGATCCTGTGTACAAGAATATAACTACTATAATACTGCCTCCTATGTACAGGAATATAACTACTATAATACTGCTCCTATGTACAAGAATATAACTACTATAATACTGCTCCTATGTACAAGAATATAACTACTATAATACTGCCTCCTATGTACAAGAATATAACTACTATAATACTGCTCCTATGTACAAGAATATAACTACTATAATACTGCTCCTATGTACAAGAATATAACTACTATAATACTGCTCCTATGTACAAGAATATAACTACTATAATACTGCCTCCTATGTACAAGAATATAACTACTATAATACTGCTCCTATGTACAAGAATATAACTACTATAATACTGCCTCCTATGTACAAGAATATAACTACTATAATACTGCTTCTATGTACAAGAATATAACTACTATAATACTGCTCCTATGTACAAGAATATAAATACTATAATACTGCTCCTATGTACAAGAATATAACTACTATAATACTGCCTCCTATGTACAGGAATATAACTACTATAATACTGCTCCTATGTACAAGAATATAACTACTATAATACTGCTCTTATGTACAAGAATATAACTACTATAATACTGCTCCTATGTACAAGAATATAACTACTATAATACCATGTAGCAGAATATATTTCTTGCTGTGCGCAATATTTAACCATTCGTAGACTGTGTTGTTCCCCTCTGTTGTCAGCTTGGTGCGTGCAGTAACCCTTTGTTGTCCGGCTGTGTAGTTTTGCTCTCGCCCCTATGTGTTATGTAACCGCCATCGTTTATTAAGCAGAGCTCGATGGAGCAGAGGTATTCCTTGGAGAGCAGGAGTGAGGTGAGAGGTTGTGAGTGGTTCCTGCTTGGTGATGGTTTCCCTTCCACTTCTTGGTCTAGATGTGCAATCATTAATCGGCTTTACTCACATTGGGAGTAGTAGTGCAGGATTATATGATTATTATACTTTTTTCCTCAATTTGCTTTGGTTTATAATGAGCTGTGACTTTAAATCATGTCTTATACTCCAGTCACATCCAGAGCTGCGCAAATAATTCTTCATATATGGTGTAAAGGAAGTGATGGAGTGACCTCTCGGTTTTAGGTGCCGCTCTGTAGGTTGCCGGGCAATGCTCCACTTTCCTTTTGCACTGATTTTGCAAAGTTTCCTGCTGTAACGATGCTGAACCAGCAGGGACTGCAGCGATATGACGTCCATAAAACAAACTAAATACGGAGTGCAGCTCCGGATGTGACCGGATTAAATGAGAGGAAATGACTGCTGATGACTGTGCTATCAGTAGGGCCTCATGCACACGGCCGCTGTGCGGGCACCATCCGTGCGGCGGCCGGGACGGATCCAGACCCATTCAACTTGAACGGGTCCGTGATCCATCCGCACCGTAAAAAATAAATAGAACATGTTCCATTTTTTTACGGTGCGGAGGCACGGACAGAAACACCACGGAAGCATTCCGTAGTGCTTCCGTGGGCTTCCGATCCGTGCTTCCGTTCCGCACCGCACTGCATCTCCCGGATTGCGGACCCATTTAAGTGAATGGGTCCGCATCCGTGATGCGGGGTGCCCGGGTATTGCAACGGCCGTGTGCATGAGGCCTAAAGCAGAGGATTGTGACCCATGGAGAGATTGTCCAGATCGGGTCAGGTGTAAGATTTGTGCGCTGTCTCTTTAAGGGGCGTGTCCCTATTAAAGGGCCACAGTCTCCTGTAAATAAAGCTTCTGAATCTTTGTTCCACTCCCTCATTGTCTTCAAGTTTCAGGATTAAACAAATGAATGTTTCTGCTCACTGACAGCAAGCATAGGCTAACCAGCCATCCTGACCTTATACTTCTCGGAGCTGAGGGTTTGCAACAGTTGCATGCAGCCTAGACCGTGCCCTGTGCAGTAAACATCTCAGCAGCACAGATCCCTCCTGTCCAGATAGTTTGTTACTTTGTATCAGTGCAGGTGAAATGTATCAGTCTGGAGGCCAGACGTTATCCTGCAGAGTGACAATACGGGGCTGGTACAGATCGGGGGCGGGGGGAACCCATGGAAAGACTACATTAACTGTGACCCCCTTGTGCCGCAGAGTCACCGGCCGGAGAAGGAGTGGCCCGTGAAGAACCTGACCGTTCACCTGGGCATCAGGAAGAAAGTCCGGGCACCAACCAGGTAGGACATACTTGCAACCTCCCCCTAGGGCCCTCTATATCGCGTCCCAGGTTTAGTAGGAATGCCGAGTGGTATAGTGCGGCCTAAAATGTCCCTTATTGTGTGTCACGGTGCTCCTACCTGGATACGGCTGGACCACAAGCAATAAATAGGGGGAATAATTGAGGGATTTGAAAAAAAGATTGAGTCCAGACCTTGTATGTAGATGAACAACAGCTTTACTTGAATAAACGTTCATCAGAAGCAATCTTCAAGCTTTGTCTTGGTCCCAGCAGGCTTCTTCAATAACTCTGCTTGCTTTCTCTCTGCTGTACTGACAGGCTTGCTTAATATACTGTTACTTCTGTATGCTGCACTTGTCTCTTTGGTCTGACTTATGGTTATGGCGGGGAACTTTCCTCCTGGCTCCTGAGGCTCTAAGCTTTGGCCTCCATGGCCAGCAGAGCTGAGGGTGCTCTGGCTGGCTTGGGCATGTCCAGCAGAGACGTACCCTGCACACCTTCCCCTAGCAGGGGGTAAGCTAGACTAACTGGACTTCTGCCCCACCCTTCCTGCAGGAAGTAGGACTCACCCACTTCTCTACAGAGGGGGGTTAGAATGGAATGTTCCATTCTATCTAAGATAGCTCTGCCATATTTTCTGCCACCTGCTGGTGAACCAGTCACATTACATTTGAACATAACAGTTGCAAACAGATTAGGAATGCAGAGAGTGGAATGACAGACATAAGATGACATTATATCAGCCTATTAGAGATAGAAGTGGTAATGCCAGATGGGGCGTTACGTACTGCAGACTATTACATGTCTCTAGAGATCTGCAGAACATCTCTCTGTCTCCTCCACTTCCTGACAGATACACAGTGATATCTCCTGCAGATTATTACACCACTGACCTATCTAGAGATCTGCAGAACATCGCTCTGTCTCCTCCACTTCCTGACAGATACATAGTGATATATTCTGCAGATTATTACACCACTGACCTCTCTAGAGATCTGCAGAACATCGCTCTGTCCTCTCCACCTCCTGACAGATACATAGTGATATATCCTGCAGATTATTACACCACTGACCTATCTAGAGATCTACAGAACATCGCTCTGTCCTCTCCACCTCCTGACAGATACATAGTGATATATTCTGCAGATTATTACACCACTGACCTCTCTAGAGATCTGCAGAACATCGCTCTGTCCTCTCCACCTCCTGACAGATACATAGTGATATATTCTGCAGATTATTACACCACTGACCTCTCTAGAGATCTGCAGAACATCGCTCTGTCCTTTCTACCTCCTGACAGATACATAGTGATATATCCTGCAGATTATTACACCACTGAACTCTCTAGAGATCTGCAGAACATCGCTCTGTCCTTTCTACCTCCTGACAGATACATAGTGATATATCCTGCAGATTATTACACCACTGACCTCTCTAGAGATCTGCAGAACATCGCTCTGTCCTTTCTACCTCCTGACAGATACATAGTGATATATCCTGAAGATTATTGCACCACTGACCTCTCTAGAGATCTGCAGAACATCGCTCTGTCCTCTCCACCTCCTGACAGATACATAGTGATATATCCTGCAGATTATTACACCACTGACCTCTCTAGAGATCTGCAGAACATTGCCCCCCTCTATAAGCAGCTGCTTGCTCTGACAACCTATGATGATTGATGGATATTGCAGACACATTGACCCCTGTGATTCCCGCTTTCACCACTAGGTGGCAGTCGAGGTGTTTGTATATTTTTGCCCTTTTGTACAGATTTCTTCAGGTTGGACAAATGCTTGCGGTGACGGCGTCGCACACACGAAGCGTTCTGCACAGCACGAGCTGTGTGTGCCATGTACACAAGGACAGGCGGGCGGCAGCCCTGGCAGCGGGTGTTGTATGGGTAGAACCGGCTCTGTGTCATGGAAACGCTGCCAGTTGCTAAGACACCCCAAGGCCAGGCATTCATGGGTTAACCCTTCACATTCTCAGCTGCTCATTACTGAGGCATTATGGGGTATAAGAGCCCCCCCCCCCCAGATAGCTGCAGATGATCGCAGCTAATTGAGAAGGCGCCACATTGTATTTCATCCTTCTGCTCCTCCATGGTAACCAGCGTCGCTGAGATCCGTCCGGCGCCTCCGCTTCTATAAGACACGTTTTACTTAAGCATCAGCGCTCGGCCGCAGAGCTTGCAATCCAGGCTCATGTAGCCTGAAGCGCGGAAGCCATTTTTACTGCTTTGTGCTCTTCCGTCAGTAAAGAATCCGTTTTTTATTACCTGAATTTCGTATTCAGTGCGGACACCTATGTTGGGGGGGGGGGGCGCAATTGTAATATTACAATGTATGTGTCCTCTCCGGCTCTGTTCACACTTGCATCTATCGTACGTCAGATCCGCCGTGGCTTCCGTTATTACCATACACAAAACTCCTACACAAGTCTTACAGGAGCAGCGCCACCGGCGGCGGGGTGTCAGCCGAGTGTCAGGCATGGCCTCCAGGGGGCTCGTCTGATGATTACCCCCTGTTCACACTCTAACGTTTATTGTCGTTACTCTCAACCTCCCAGAGAAGCCAAAGCAAATCCCTGAGAAGTAACTATGTTACTATCTTAGCTCAGGGGAGTGTCCTTTCTTTTGCAGCTTTCTCCCCATCACAGCTCAGGGGGTGTGTCCTATGTGCTGCAGCTCTCTCCCCATCACAGCTCAGGGAGTGTGTCCTATGTGCTGCAGCTCTCTCCTCATCACAGCTCAGGGGGTGTGTCCTATGTGCTGCAGCTCTCTCCTCATCACAGCTCAGGGGGTGTGTCCTATGTGCTGCAGCTCTCTCCTCATCACAGCTCAGGGGGTGTGTCCTATGTGCTGCAGCTCTCTCCTCATCACAGCTCAGGGGGTGTGTCCTATGTGTTGCAGCTCTCTCCCCATCACAGCTCAGGGGGTGTGTCCTATGTGCTGCAGCTCTCTCCCCATCACAGCTCAGGGGGGGTGTCCTATGTTCTGCAGCTCTCTCCCCATCACAGCTCAGGGGGGGTGTCCTATGTGTTGCAGCTCTCTCCCCATCACAGCTCAGGGGGGGTGTCCTATGTGTTGCAGCTCTCTCCCCATCACAGCTCAGGGGGTGTGTCCTATGTGCTGCAGCTTTCTCCCCATCACATCTCAGGGGGTGTGTCCTATGTGTTGCAGCTCTCTCCCCATCACAGCTAAGGGCTGTGTCCTATGTGTTGCAGCTTTCTCCCCATCACAGCTCAGGGGTGTGTGTCCTATGTGTTGCAGCTCTCTCCCCATCACAGCTCAGGGGTGTGTCCTATGGGTTACAGCTCTCTCCCTACAACAGCTCAGGGGGTGTGTCCTATGCGCTGCAGCTCTCTCCCCATCACAGCTCCGCGGTGTGTGTGCTATGTGTTGCAGCTTTCTCCCCATCACAGCTCAGGGGTGTGTCCTATGGTTTACAGCTCTCTCCCTACAACAGCTCAGGGGGTGTGTCCTTTGTGCTGCAGCTCTCTCCCCATCACAGCTCAGCTGTGTGTGTCCTATGTGTTGCAGCTTTCTCCCCATCACAGCTCAGGGGGTGTGTCCTATGTGTTGCAGCTTTCTCCCCATCACAGCTCAGGGGTGTGTCCTATGTGTTGCAGCTCTCTCCCCATCACAGCTCAGGGGGTGTGTCCTATGTGCTGCAGCTTTCTCCCCATCACAGCTCAGGGGGTGTGTCCTATGTGCTGCAGCTCTCTCCCCATCAGAGCTCAGGGGTGTGTCCTATGGTTTACAGCTCTCTCCCTACAACAGCTCAGGGGGTGTGTCCTATGGCTGCAGCTCTCTCCCCATCACAGCTCAGGGGGTGTGTCCTATGTGCTGCAGCTTTCTCCCCATCACAGCTCAGGGAGTGTGTCTTATGTGCTGCAGCTCTCTCTCCATCACAGCTCAGGGGTGTGTCCTATGGTTTACAGCTATCTCCCTACAACAGCTCAGGGGGTGTGTCCTATTGGTTCAGGCCTCTCTCCATCACAGCTCAGGGGGTGTGTCCTATGTGCTGTAGCTTTCTCCCCATCACAGCTCAGGGGGGTGTGTCCTATGTGTTGCAGCTTTCTCCCCATCACAGCTCAGGGGTGTGTCCTATGTGTTGCAGCTCTCTCCCCATCACAACTCAGGGGGTGTGTCCTATGTGCTGCAGCTTTCTCCCCATCACAGCTCAGGGGGTGTGTCCTATGTGCTGCAGCTCTCTCCCCATCACAGCTCAGGGGTGTGTCCTATGGTTTACAGCTCTCTCCCTACAACAGCTCAGGGGGTGTGTCCTATGTGCTGCAGCTCTCTCCCCATCACAGCTCAGGGGTGTGTCCTATGGTTTACAGCTCTCTCCCTACAACAGCTCGGGGTGATCTTTCTGCTGCAGGACTTTACCTATCACACTTTGGGGGGTGTTCTTTCTGCTGGTGCTTTCTCCCTATCACAGCTCAGGGTGTGTGTCCTTTAGGTTGCAGCTCTCTCCCTATCACCACTCAGGAGCCTGTCTTTCTTCTGATAACAGCTCGGGGGGGGGGGGGGGGGGGGGGGGGGTGCCAGTTCATCTGCAGCTCTCTCCCTTGCACAGCTCCAGAAACGTGTGCCTTCTGATGCAGCTCTCTTTGTATAAAAGCTGTATAAAAGCTCTGGGGTGTGTCCTTTCAGCTGCAGTTCTCTCCCTTGCACAGCTCCAGAAACGTGTTCCTTCTGATGCAGCTCTTTTGTATAAAAGCTCTCGGGTGTGTCCTTTCAGCTGCAGTTCTCTCCCTTTGACAGCACGGGGGGCATATCCTTTCTGCCTTAGCTCTCCCTGCAACTGTCCCGGGTTCTAACAGTAAATATGACTGGTGGCAGTTGAAGGATAGAACTGAGCATAACAGAAACATAAGGAAAAGACCAGCAGGTGGCGCTGTACACATACATATTATTAGATAACCCAGTGGCTATGCTAAACGTTTAATTATATGTAATTGCAAAGTCTTCAGATCCAGGGACGGGTGTGAAAAACGTGGAATATTTAACATGAAAACCCCTTTAGGGCTCATGTACACGATTGTATTTTCTTTCCGTGTCCATTCCGTTTTTTTTGCGGACTGTATACGAAACCATACATTACAATGGGTCTCCATATGTCCGTATTTCCGTTTCACAAAAAAATAGAACAAGGATAGGATGTTCTACGGACAAGGATAGGATGTTCTATTATGGGCTGTGCCGTTCCGCAAAATATGGAATGCACACAGACGTCATCCGTATTTTTTGCGGCCCGCAAAATTCCTACGGTCGTGTGAACAAGCCCTTAATGTGTACTCAGACGCTGCTCAGCTCCTCTGTACAGAACTGGCGGACTGATATCGGGCTAGGAGTGAAGCGCCTGCACTACGTTCCCATCACTGAACGCTCAGGCTCGTGTAGTGGAGCCGCGTCGTGGTATTAACGGCTTGGTGTATTAATACCGCAGACAGTGCTGTACCGCTCACTGTGCGAGCGCAAGCTTATTATTTACCCTGATATATGTGAATACAAATAACAAAAATCAGTTTGGCGATGTAAAGAGTAGACGTAGCAGTATGTGAATACTCAATAACTCCTACTGGTCAGTGTATTATTACTCTGTGAAAAATGTGCCGATCCATCTTGTTTGCTGATAATACCAGTGACCTAAAGATGACAGTATCCAGACGGATCTTCTTATTCCTGCAGCAGTATCCATACTGGTATAGAGTCCATACAGAGCAATACAAGAGATACAGTGCCTTGAAAAAGTATTCATGCCCCTTAAACTTATCCACATTTTTCCACGTTACACCCACAAACATAAATGTATTTTATGTGATCGACCAACACAAAGTCTGTGTGAGGTGAGAAGATGATACATAGTTTTCAAAATGTTTAATAAATAAAAATATAAAAAGTGTGACGTGCATTAGTTTTCCCCCCCCCCCCCCCCCGTACTCTGATCCCCCTAAATAACATCCAGTGTGACCAGTCATCTTCAGAAGTCACCTCAATAGTAACAGGCCACCTGTGTGTAATGTATTCTCAGTATAACTCCAGCTGTTCTGGTTTGTTACAGAACATTAGAGATCAAACAGCATCATGAAATCCAAGGAACACGCCAGACAGGTCAGGGACAATGTTGTGGAGAAGTGCAAAGCAGGGTTAGCTTATAAAAAATATCCCAAGCTCTGAACAATCTCACTGAGCACTGTTCTATCCATCATCTGAAAATGGAAGGAGTATGACACGGGAGTATTTTCTGTTTACTTCACACAGACTTGTTCTTTGTGTTAGTCGATCACATACAATCACAAAAGGTTTTCGGTGTAACGTGAAATAATGTGGAAAAGTTCAAGGGGTATGAATACTTTTTCAAGGCACTGTAGGCAGCGGCCTGTGACAACTTCTATCATCACTTCTCAGGCATTTACTTCTCTGAGAGGAAGAATTTTAGGAGTGTGAACAGAGGGCAACAATCGGGGAACGATCACTCTTCATTCAGCTATATCTGTAATCCCCGGGGGGGCGGGGGGTCCCGATAACTTTTATTCTAGGGGGCGAAACATTCGCAGGTTCCACAGTGTCCGTCACTACAGAGCTGGAAGTCCATTCCCTGACTTTGTGCTGAGCTTTCACAGTAGAAGCAGAGATGCAGTGTAAAGCATGGGGAAGAGAAAGCAGCCTGAGATAGGTTGTGCATTTCAGACTCCAGTAGACAATGCAGGAATGACATGCAGCCGACCGCTCCTGGTATAGTGCTGCTGTCTGTGCTGCTCCGGGCTGCGACTTGTCACGCTGAAGTGTCCGTATCTGTGTTTCAGTTGGGGCTTTACGATAATGTGCAAGAACGAGAAGAATGAGAAGAGTCAATGGTGAGAGATCTATCTATATATCTATTATCTATCTATTATCTATCTATTATCTATCTATCTATTATCTATCTATTATCTATCTATATATCTATCTATCTATCTATTATCTATCTATCTATCTATCTATTATCTATCTATTATCTATCTATCTATCTATCTATCTATCTATCTATTATCTATCTATTATCTATCTATCTATCTCCTATCTATCTATCTATCTATCTATTATCTATCTATTATCTATATATCTATTATCTATCTATATATCTATTATCTATCTATATATCTATTATCTATCTATTATCTATCTATATATCTATTATCTATCTATTATCTATCTATCTATCTATCTATTATCTATTATCTATCTATTATCTATCTATCTATCTATCTATTATCTATCTATCTATCTATTATCTATCTATTATCTATTATCTATCTATCTATCTATTATCTATCTATCTATTATCTATCTATCTATCTATCTATTATCTATCTATCTATCTATCTATCTATTATCTATCTATTATCTATCTATTATCTATCTATTATCTATCTATCTATCTATCTCCTCTCTATCTATTATCTATCTATTATCTATCTATTATCTATCTATTATCTATCTATTATCTATCTATCTATCTCCTATCTATCTATTATCTATCTATTATCTCTCTATTATCTATCTATTATCTATCTATCTATTATCTATCTATTATCTATCTATCCATTATCTATCTATTATCTATCTTCTATCTATCTATCTATCATCTATCTATTATCTATCTATCTATTATCTATCTATCTGTCTATCTCCTATCTATTATCTATCTATCTATCTATTATCTATCTATTATCTATCTATTATCTATCTATCTATTATCTATCTATTATCTATCTATCTATTATCTATCTATTATCTATCTATCTATTATCTATCTATCTATCTATCATCTATCTATTATCTATCTATTATCTATCATTATCTATCTATCTGTCTATCTCCTATCTATCTATCTATCTATTATCCATCTCTCTATCTATCTGTCCATCTCACTGATCTCTTTGTTCCGCAGGTATCTCTGCTGCGACTCGGTTACAGATATGAGGGAATGGTTTGCAGCCTTCATGTTTGTTCAGGTTCGCTTATTGTATTCATGTTCTGGGGTAAATCTGTGGGTTGTCAGCAGGTGGCGCTGCCCATTCTGTGTACAGGATGCCATGTGACGTTACTTCTGGTGTCTGTGCCCGCAGTATGGCAGCCTGTGGCCGGAGCAGAGCTCACTAGTGAGGACGCGGAGCTCACACCTGGAGTCCACATTTGGGAACCTTTCCCTCATTCCTATACGAGGAAGTGAGACGGATATAAGGAGGAGTATGGCGGCGTTCACTACAGACCCGTTGACGGTGAGTGCTGCAATACGAACTGCGGAATGTGGTACCTATATACAGCTGAAGGTTTGTTACAACTGAATCACATCAATACAATCCTCTGCAATTCCAGACTGATATCATTCTCTCCTCTTATAACACTGCTGTACTGTAATAAGATGTCTGATATCAGCCGCTCCTCTTATATAACACTGCTGTACTGTAATAAGATGGGACTGATATCAGCCGCTCCTCTTATAACACTGCTGTACTGTAATAAGATGGGACTGATATCAGCCGCTCCTCTTATAACACTGCTGTACTGTAATAAGATGTCTGATATCATTCTCTCCTCTTATAACACTGCTGTACTGTAATAAGATGTGACTGATATCAGCCGCTCCTCTTATAACACTGCTGTACTGTAATAAGATGGGACTGATATCAGCCGCTCCTCTTATATAACACTGCTGTACTGTAATAAGATGGGTCTGATATCAGCCGCTCCTCTTATAACACTGCTGTACTGTAATAAGATGGGACTGATATCAGCCGCTCCTCTTATATAACGCTGCTGTACTGTAATAAGATGGGTCTGATATCAGCCGCTCCTCTTATAACACTGCTGTACTGTAATAAGATGGGACTGATATCAGCCGCTCCTCTTATATAACACTGCTGTACTGTAATAAGATGGGTCTGATATCAGCCGCTCCTCTTATAACACTGCTGTACTGTAATAAGATGTGTCTGATATCAGCCGCTCCTCTTATAACACTGCTGTACTGTAATAAGATGGGTCTGATATCAGCCGCTCCTCTTATAACACTGCTGTACTGTAATAAGATGTCTGATATCAGCCGCTCCTCTTATAACACTGCTGTACTGTAATAAGATGGGTCTGATATCAGCCGCTCCTCTTATAACACTGCTGTACTGTAATAAGATGGGTCTGATATCAGCCGCTCCTCTTATAACACTGCTGTACTGTAATAAGATGTCTGATATCAGCCGCTCCTCTTATAACACTGCTGTACTGTAATAAGATGGGTCTGATATCAGCCGCTCCTCTTATAACACTGCTGTACTGTAATAAGATGTCTGATATCAGCCGCTCCTCTTATAACACTGCTGTACTGTAATAAGATGTCTGATATCAGCCGCTCCTCTTATAACACTGCTGTACTGTAATAAGATGTGTCTGATATCAGCCGCTCCTCTTATATAACACTGCTGTACTGTAATAAGATGGGACTGATATCAGCCGCTCCTCTTATAACACTGCTGTACTGTAATAAGATGGGACTGATATCAGCCGCTCCTCTTATATAACACTGCTGTACTGTAATAAGATGGGACTGATATCAGCCGCTCCTCTTATATAACACTGCTGTACTGTAATAAGATGGGACTGATATCAGCCGCTCCTCTTATATAACACTGCTGTACTGTAATAAGATGGGTCTGATATCAGCCGCTCCTCTTATAACACTGCTGTACTGTAATAAGATGTGTCTGATATCAGCCGCTCCTCTTATAACACTGCTGTACTGTAATAAGATGGGTCTGATATCAGCCGCTCCTCTTATAACACTGCTGTACTGTAATAAGATGTCTGATATCAGCCGCTCCTCTTATAACACTGCTGTACTGTAATAAGATGGGTCTGATATCAGCCGCTCCTCTTATAACACTGCTGTACTGTAATAAGATGGGTCTGTTATCAGCCGCTCCTCTTATAACACTGCTGTACTGTAATAAGATGTCTGATATCAGCCGCTCCTCTTATAACACTGCTGTACTGTAATAAGATGGGTCTGATATCAGCCGCTCCTCTTATAACACTGCTGTACTGTAATAAGATGTCTGATATCAGCCGCTCCTCTTATAACACTGCTGTACTGTAATAAGATGTCTGATATCAGCCGCTCCTCTTATAACACTGCTGTACTGTAATAAGATGTGTCTGATATCAGCCGCTCCTCTTATATAACACTGCTGTACTGTAATAAGATGGGACTGATATCAGCCGCTCCTCTTATAACACTGCTGTACTGTAATAAGATGGGACCGATATCAGCCGCTCCTCTTATATAACACTGCTGTACTGTAATAAGATGTGTCTGATATCAGCCGCTCCTCTTATATAACACTGCTGTACTGTAATAAGATGGGACTGATATCAGCCGCTCCTCTTATATAACGCTGCTGTACTGTAATAAAATGGGACCGATATCAGCCGCTCCTCTTATAACACTGCTGTACTGTAATAAGATGTGACTGATATCAGCCGCTCCTCTTATATAACACTGCTGTACTGTAATAAGATGGGTCTGATATCAGCCGCTCCTCTTATAACACTGCTGTACTGTAATAAGATGGGACTGATATCAGCCGCTCCTCTTATATAACACTGCTGTACTGTAATAAGATGGGACTGATATCAGCCGCTCCTCTTATAACACTGCTGTACTGTAATAAGATGGGACTGATATCAGCAGCTCCTCTTATAACACTGCTGTACTGTAATAAGATGTCTGATATCAGCCGCTCCTCTTATAACACTGCTGTACTGTAATAAGATGTCTGATATCAGCCGCTCCTCTTATAACACTGCTGTACTGTAATAAGATGGGACGATATCATTCTCTCCTCTTATAACACTGCTGTACTGTAATAAGATGGGACTGATATCAGCCGCTCCTCTTATATAACACTGCTGTACTGTAATAAGATGTGACTGATATCAGCCGCTCCTCTTATATAACACTGCTGTACTGTAATAAGATGTGACTGATATCAGCCGCTCCTCTTATAACACTGCTGTACTGTAATAAGATGTCTGATATCAGCCGCTCCCCTTATATAACACTGCTGTACTGTAATAAGATGGGACTGATATCAGCCGCTCCTCTTATAACACTGCTGTACTGTAATAAGATGTGACTGATATCAGCCGCTCCTCTTATAACACTGCTGTACTGTAATAAGATGTGACTGATATCAGCCGCTCCTCTTATAACACTGCTGTACTGTAATAAGATGGGACTGATATCAGCCGCTCCTCTTATAGCACTGCTGTACTGTAATAAGATGGGACTGATATCAGCCGCTCCTCTTATAACACTGCTGTACTGTAATAAGATGTGTCTGATATCAGCCGCTCCTCTTATAACACTGCTGTACTGTAATAAGATGGGACTGATATCAGCCGCTCCTCTTATAACACTGCTGTACTGTAATAAGATGGGACTGATATCAGCCGCTCCTCTGATAACACTGCTGTACTGTAATAAGATGAGACTGATATCTGCCGCTCCTCTTATAACACTGCTGTACTGTAATAAGATGTCTGATATCAGCCGCTCCTCTTATATAACACTGCTGTACTGTAATAAGATGGGACTGATATCAGCCGCTCCTCTTATATAACACTGCTGTACTGTAATAAGATGTCTGATATCAGCCGCTCCTCTTATAACACTGCTGTACTGTAATAAGATGTGACTGATATCATTCTCTCCTCTTATAACACTGCTGTACTGTAATAAGATGTGTCTGATATCAGCCGCTCCTCTTATAACACTGCTGTACTGTAATAAGATGTCTGATATCAGCCGCTCCTCTTATATAACGCTGCTGTACTGTAATAAGATGGGACTGATCTCAGCCGCTCCTCTTATATAACACTGCTGTACTGTAATAAGATGGGACTGATATCAGCCGCTCCTCTTATAACACTGCTGTACTGTAATAAGATGTGACTGATATCAGCCGCTCCTCTTATAACACTGCTGTACTGTAATAAGATGTCTGATATCAGCCGCTCCTCTTATATAACACTGCTGTACTGTAATAAGATGTCTGATATCAGCCGCTCCTCTTATATAACACTGCTGTACTGTAATAAGATGGGACTGATATCAGCCGCTCCTCTTATAACACTGCTGTACTGTAATAAGATGTGACTGATATCAGCCGCTCCTCTTATAACACTGCTGTACTGTAATAAGATGGGACTGATATCAGCCGCTCCTCTTATAACACTGCTGTACTGTAATAAGATGTGACTGATATCAGCCGCTCCTCTTATAACACTGCTGTACTGTAATAAGATGTCTGATATCAGCCGCTCCTCTTATATAACACTGCTGTACTGTAATAAGATGGGACTGATATCAGCCGCTCCTCTTATATAACACTGCTGTACTGTAATAAGATGGGACTGATATCAGCCGCTCCTCTTATATAACACTGCTGTACTGTAATAAGATGTCTGATATCAGCCGCTCTTCTTATATAACACTGCTGTACTGTAATAAGATGGGACTGATATCAGCCGCTCCTCTTATATAACACTGCTGTACTGTAATAAGATGGGACTGATATCAGCCGCTCCTCTTATAACACTGCTGTACTGTAATAAGATGTCTGATATCAGCCGCTCTTCTTATATAACACTGCTGTACTGTAATAAGATGGGACTGATATCAGCCGCTCCTCTTATAACACTGCTGTACTGTAATAAGATGTCTGATATCAGCCGCTCCTCTTATAACACTGCTGTACTGTAATAAGATGTGTCTGATATCAGCCGCTCCTCTTATATAACACTGCTGTACTGTAATAAGATGTGTCTGATATCAGCCGCTCCTCTTATAACACTGCTGTACTGTAATAAGATGTCTGATATCAGCCGCTCCTCTTATAACACTGCTGTACTGTAATAAGATGTGACTGATATCAGCCGCTCCTCTTATAACACTGCTGTACTGTAATAAGATGTCTGATATCAGCCGCTCCTCTTATAACACTGCTGTACTGTAATAAGATGTCTGATATCAGCCGCTCCTCTTATAACACTGCTGTACTGTAATAAGATGTCTGATATCAGCCGCTCCTCTTATAACACTGCTGTACTGTAATATGATGTGTCTGATATCAGCCGCTCCTCTTATATAACACTGCTGTACTGTAATAAGATGTGACTGATATCAGCCGATCCTCTTATAACACTGCTGTACTGTAATAAGATGTCTGATATCAGCCGCTCCTCTTATATAACACTGCTGTACTGTAATAAGATGGGACTGATATCAGCCGCTCCTCTTATAACACTGCTGTACTGTAATAAGATGTGACTGATATCAGCCGCTCTTTTTATATTGAGGTCTTTCCGTTACTTTGTGTCTTCTTGTCTCTTTCCAGCTCCTGGGAAACGTATGATGTCGGCAGTGCAGGAGGTTCCAGGTAAAGCCCATCTGACAACTCCTTCTTTATTAAAGTTGTCAATCTTCATCAACCTTCAAAGATATGAAAAGAAGAAGGAGGAGGAGCCGACAACTACTCCATGGACATCGTTGTCAGAAGAACATTAATTTACCACTGAAATTTACATTTGCAAACGGGGCTCTATAGTAGACTCCTCCCCCTTGACTCACAGACAGCCCCAGCCCCCTGCTGTTCATCAGGTGTAATGGCGCCCTCTAGTTTATAGTTATTAGGATGTCTGTGGGGCTCCTGGAGGGCGGGAACTTATCCTGTAGTAGGGGAAGAGAAGGGGTGCAGCAGGGGGGGTCCCAGATTTGGGCAGGTTGAGGATCCTCTGGTACTGCCCAGCCGCCCGCCCCCCTTAGGTTACAGTGGTCAGTTTCTATAATGGTGGTCATTGATCTTCTCCCCTTTTTGCAGGTCTGATCCGACCGCTGTCATTGGACCATGTAGGCGGCGACTGCGAGATGGGCGGAGCCTTGATAATGACCAGGACGATATAATGGACGTGTATAATAGTAGATTGTGTGCCTTGTAGAAAGCCTTATGTAAATACAGCCCCCCCATCCCCGATCTCTCCAAGGACACCTAGGACTATGGTGGACCCCTCCAAACCTTCTAATCCAAGACTTGAAGGAAGACTCCGCCCCCAGCGACGTATAGACTTTGTATATGGATTTACTGCCTTTTGCCGGAGGACCTCTGATTTTCAGGCACTAACACTGACTGCTGGGGGTCAATGTGTTCACGGGGGTCTTATGACCGGGGGGCATTATATGTCAACTCTCCATGTGACGCTCTAGGACTACTGGAAGATGGATGGAGCAACCACTGGAGGCCGTCTCAACACAAGCGCTCAGAGGTGATGGGGCGTCTGTGCGAGGGTTCGTGTCCAAACAGGAGAAAGACCACCCAACATGGCTGCCGGGGTAAACCCCTGGATGTCGCCCTCGCTGAGGACGCCATCGTAACCTAAAACCGTGGACTTCATCGGCAGCCCCACTGGGATGGCCCCTCCACCGTTTCACTTTGGGTGTGATATAGATGGGTGGAGCCTGATGTCCTCATCACCATCCGCCATGTTGTACCCCCCTAGGGCAGGAAGCCGCAGATTCGAGTCACTGTAATTCCAACTCAACAATAAAGACGACGCATTTCACTGTGTATTTTGTGCTGCGGTTGTCACGTGTTTTTTAAAAAGCGGCTGCAGTGACGAAGCTTTATTAACGAGGCCAGGTGTGTGTGTGATACAGAGCTCCAAACCCTCTGCATTGACAAAACATTGTCCATCTCCAGCCGCCACTAGAAGGTTATTATACAGCCACCACTAGAGGGAGCTCACTACATACAGATTATACAGCCAACACTAGAGGGAGCTCACTACATACAGATCATACAGCCACCACTAGAGTGAGCTCACTACATACAGATTATACAGCCACCACTAGAGGGAGCTCACTGCATACAGATTATACAGCCACCACTAGAGGGAGTTTACTACATGCAGATTATACAGCTACCACTAGAGGGAGCTCACTACATACAGATGATACAGCCACCACTAGAGGGAGCTTACTACATGCAGATTATACAGCCACCACTAGAGGGAGCTCACTACATACAGATTATACAGCCACCACTAGAGGGAGTTTACTACATGCAGATTATACAGCTACCACTAGAGGGAGCTCACTACATACAGATGATACAGCCACCACTAGAGGGAGCTCACTACATACAGATTATACAGCCACCACTAGAGGGTGCTCACTACATACAGATTATACTGCCAACACTAGGGGGAGCTCACTGCATACAGATTATACAGCCACCACTAGAGGGAGCTCACTACATACAGATTATACAGCCACCACTAGAGGGAGCTCACTACATACAGATTATACAGCCTCCACTAGAGGGAGCTCACTACATACAGATTATACAGCCACCACTAGAGGGAGCTCACTACATACAGATTATACAGCCACCACTAGAGGGAGCTCACTACATACAGATTATACAGCCACCACTAGAGGGAGCTCACTACATACAGATTATACAGCCACCACTAGAGGGAGCTCACTACATACAGATTATACAGCCACCACAAGAGGGAGCTCACTACATACAGATTATACAGCCACCACTAGAGGGAGCTCACTACATACAGATTATACAGCCACCACTAGCGGGTGCTCACTACATACAGATTATACAGCCTCCACTAGAGGGAGATCACTACATACAGATTATACAGCCACCACTAGGGGGAGCTCACTACATACAGATTATACAGCCAGCACTAGAGGGAGCTCACTACATACAGATTATACAGCCACCACTAGAGGGTGCTCACTAAATACAGATTATACAGCCACCACTAGGGGGAGCTCACTACATACAGATTATACAGCCACCACTAGGGGGAGCTCACTACATACAGATTATACAGCCACCACTAGGGGGAGCTCACTACATACAGATTATACAGCCACCACTAGGGGGAGCTCACTACATACAGATTATACAGCCACCACTAGAGGGAGCTCACTACATACAGATTATACAGCCACCACTAGAGGGAGCTCACTACATACAGATTATACAGCCACCACTAGAGGGAGCTCACTACATACAGATTATACAGCCACCACTAGAGGGAGCTCACTACATACAGATTATACAGCCACCACTAGAGGGAGCTCACTACATACAGATTATACAGCCACCACTAGAGGGAGCTCACTACATACAGATTATACAGCCACCACTAGAGGGTGCTCTCTACATACAGATTATACAGCCACCACTAGGGGGAGCTCACTACATACAGATTATACAGCCACCACTAGGGGGAGCTCACTACATACAGATTATACAGCCACCACTAGGGGGAGCTCACTACATACAGATTATACAGCCACCACCAGAGGGAGCTCACTACATACAGATTATACAGCAACCACCAGAGGGAGCTCACTACATACAGATTATACAGTCACCACTAGAGGGAGCTCACTACATACAGATTATACAGTCACCACTAGAGGGAGCTCACTACATACAGATTATACAGCCACCACTAGAGGGAGCTCACTACATACAGATTATACAGCCACCACTAGAGGGAGCTCACTACATACAGATTATACAGCCACCACTAGGGGGAGCTCACTACATACAGATTATACAGCTACCACTAGGGGGAGCTCAGGAGATTACTGCAAATTGATTATACAGCCACCACTAGGGGGAGCTCACTACATACAGATTATACAGCCACCACTAGGGGGAGCTCAGGAGATTACTGCATACAGATTATACAGCCACCACTAGAGGGAGCTCACTACATACAGATTATACAGCCACCACTAGAGGGTGCTCTCTACATACAGATTATACAGCCACCACTAGGGGGAGCTCACTACATACAGATTATACAGCCACCACTAGGGGGAGCTCACTACATACAGATTATACAGCCACCACTAGGGGGAGCTCACTACATACAGATTATACAGCCACCACCAGAGGGAGCTCACTACATACAGATTATACAGCAACCACCAGAGGGAGCTCACTACATACAGATTATACAGTCACCACCAGAGGGAGCTCACTACATACAGATTATACAGTCACCACTAGAGGGAGCTCACTACATACAGATTATACAGCCACCACTAGAGGGAGCTCACTACATACAGATTATACAGCCACCACTAGAGGGAGCTCAGGAGATTACTACATACAGATATATACAGCCACCACTAGAGGGAGCTCAGGAGATTACTGCAAATTGATTATACAGCCACCACTAGGGGGAGCTCACTACATACAGATTATACAGCCACCACTAGGGGGAGCTCAGGAGATTACTGCATACAGATTATACAGCCACCACTAGAGGGAGCTCAGGAGATTACTACATACAGATATATACAGCCACCACTAGAGGGAGCTCAGGAGATTACTACATACAGATATATACAGCCACCACTAGAGGGAGCTCAGGAGATTACTGCATACAGCTATATACAGCCACCACTAGAGGGAGCTCAGGAGATTACTACATACAGATATATACAGCCACCACTAGAGGGAGCTCACTACATACAGATTTTATTTCAAGCCACGGAGGCTCCTATTGCTATATCTTCCTTTACTACAAAACCACAGCAGCAAAGAAAAAACTTAAGAGATTAGCATATCTCCATGGTAACAAACCCCTCCCACATGGTCCCCTATATATAGTCTCTGTCATAGGAAACCCTCCTCTTTCTTTGCTGCTGCCACAGCTAAGTACTTCACTGTGTCATTTTTTCTAATGTTATGCATAGTAGATATATATATTTCCTTCTATTACAGGGCGCACTCTTCTTTATTCACTAACTTAATTTCTGTCAGTTTATTGTTTTTCTCTGGTTTATTTTGCCCAGGTAGTTTAAATTTTTTTTATCTACATTGCGCCCATTAGGTTTTTCTTCATACTGCTTCCCTATTGTCTTACTCTTCTATCGGCTCTCAGATATTACCCCGCAACCGCACTTCCACTTTCGCCGTACCTGACAGGGTTTCCGTCTTCCGTTTGGTTCATCTCGGCGGCCATTTTATCACCTGTCACTTATCTTTCCTTTGAGCGCGCGTTTCCACTAAGCCACGCCCCTCTTTATTCTGAGGTGAATTTATTCCCTGCATCGCTTCAGATAGAACGGCTCTGCGTCTTGTGGGGTAACTCACCCCGTTTTTTTGTGTGCCTTTTCTTTCAGCTACCCCATACTTTATAGTTTATAATAGTGACATTTATCACTAAACCCAGTCCCATTAACCCCTTAAGGACCGGGCTCATTTTCACCTTAAAGACCCGGCCATTTTTTGCAAATCTGACCAGTGTCACTTTAAGTGCTCATAACTTTAAAACGCTTTGACTTATCCAGGCCGTTCTGAGATTGTTTTTTCGTCACATATTGTACTTCATGACACTGGTAAAATTGGGTCCAAAAAGTTTGAAAAAAAAATAGCAAATTTCAAAGTTTCAGTTTCTCTACTTCTGTAATACATAGTAATACCCCCAAAAATTGTGATGACTTTACATTCCCCATATGTATACTTCATGTTTGTAGCATTTTGGGAATGATATTTTATTTTTTGGGGATGTTACATAGCTTAGAAGTTTAGAAGCAAATTTTGAAATTTTAAGAAATCTTCAAAATCCCAAAAATTATGGACCAGTTCAGGTTTGAAGTCATATCGTGAGGCTTGGATAATAGAAACCTCCCAAAAATGACCCCATTCTAGAAACTACACCCCTCAAGGTATTCAAAACTGTTTTTTCAAACTTTATTAACCCTTTAGGTCTTCCACAAGAGTTAATGGCAGATGGAGAAACAATTTAGAAATTTCTATTTTTTGGAAAATTTTCCAATATAATCAATTTTTTCCAGGAGTAAAACAAGGGTTAACTGCCAAACAACACTCAAAATGGGTTGCCCTGATTCTGTAGTTTGCAAAAACACCCCATATGTGGTCGTAAACTACTGTTTGGCCGAACGGGAGCACATAGAAGGAGGGGAACACCATATGGGTTTGGAAGGCAGATTTGGCAGGACTGGTTTTGTTTATACCATGTCCCATTTGAAGCCCCCTGTTGCACCCCTAGAATAGAAATTTCAAAAAAGTGACTCCATCTAAGAAACTACACCCCTCAAGGTATTCAAAACTGGGTTTACAAACTTTGTTAACCCTTTAGGTGTTCCACAAGAGTTAATGGCAGATGGAGAAACAATTTTGAAATTTCTATTTTTTGGAAAATTTTCCAATATAATCAATTTTTTCCAGGAGTAAAACAAGGGTTAACTGCCAAACAACACTCAAAATGGGTTGCCCTGATTCTGTAGTTTGCAGAAACACCCCATATGTGGTCGTAAACTACTATTTGGCTAAACGGCAGGACATAGAAGAAGGGGAACGTCATATGGTTTTTGGAAGGCAGATTTTGCTGGACTGGTTTATTTACACCATGTCCCATTTGAAGCTCCCTGATGCACCCCTAGAGTAGAAACTCCATAAAAGTGACCCCATCTAGGAAACTATGGGATAAGGTGGTTGTTGTTTTGGGACTATTTTTGGGGTAAATTTGATTTTTGGTTGATCTATTTTACTCTTTTTTGAGGCAATTTAACAAAAAAATTAAATTCTAAAATTGTTTCTACATTCGCGATTTAGTTTTGTGGAACACCTAAAGGGTTAACATAGTTTGTAAAGTAACTTTTGAATACCTTGAGGGGTGTAGTTTCTTAGATGGGGTCACTTTTTTGGAGTTTCTAGTCTAGGCTACATCGGGGGGGGGCTTCTAATGGGACATGGTGTAAAAAAAAAAACTGTCCATCAAAATCTGCCTTCCAGAAACCGTATGGAGTTCCCTTCGTTCTATGCCCTGCCGTGCGGCTATATAGCCATTTACGACCACATATGGGGTGTTTCTGCAAACTACAGAATCGGGGCAATAAATATTTAGTTTTGTTTGGCTGTTAACCCTTGCTTTATTACCGGCAAAATGGATTCAAATTGAAATTTTGCCCAAAAATGGGTGTTTTGGCACAGTTTTTATTTTATATTTTTAACACCGTTCATCCGAGGCATTTGGTCAAAAGTTATTTTTATAGCGACGACTTTTACGCACGCGACGATGCCCAATATGTATGGCTCTCAGACTTTGGAAACACTAAGCAGGCATCCTAAAAACTGCGGCCCTCCAGATGTTGTAAAACTACAATTCCCACCATGCCCTGCTGATGGCTGTAGGTTGTCTGGGCATGCTGGGAGTTATAGTTTTACAACATCTGGAGGGCCGCAGTTTGAGGATGCCTGCTCTAAAACTAATATTTTTTGGGGAAAGAAAAACTGTTTCTGTGTCTCCAAAGTCTGAGAGACATAGTTTTTTTATGTTCTCTAGTGGACTGTTGGGGATTATAAAAATGTAGTACTCCAGTGAAGTGTGATACTCCCTGAAGCAACCAATAATGCAGAGGCCCGGATGGTCGGGGCACGTGTCACACTGAGTAGTCGTGTCCTTCCGTATCCCCTTCCTGTGACACACTCTGCATCTTTTTTGGGTTCGTCCCTTCTTTCCAATATGGGGGACCACACCTGGAAAGTGTTGGCCAGGGACGATCCGGGCGCCTCCAGTTCCCGAGGTACTCCGGCCTGCTCTTTCCCGTTACGAAAAGATCAGGGCCTTGAGGACTGCCTCATAGAACTGGAGGAATGTCCCTGTGCTGCCAGCGCTTCGGGATAGTACAAAAGAGTTGTACATGGCAACCTGCACCAAGTAGACCGCAACTTTTTTGTACCATGCCTGGGTTTTGCGCATGGCGTGATATGGCTTGAGGACTTGATCAGAGAGATCAACTCCTCCCATATACAGATTGTAGTCGACGATACAATCGGGCTTGAGGACCGTTGCCGCGGTACCTCGCACAGGGACAGGGGTGATGCCGTTACCATGAATTGTGGACAGCATAAGGACATCCCTCTTGTCCTTATACCTGACCAGCAACAGGTTTCCACTGGTAAGTGCACGGGTCTCACCCCTGGGGATAGGTACCTGGAGGGGGTAGGCAGGGAGGCCGCGTTGATTTTTCCGCACGGTCCCACAAGCGAACGTGGATCTGGCGGCAAGGGACCTGAACAAGGGAATGCTGGTATAAAAGTTGTCCACGTACAAGTGGTAACAATTATCCAGCAGTGGGTACATAAGGTCCCACACAAGTTTCCCGCTAACACCCAGAGTGGGGGGACATTCTGGGGGTTGAATACGGGAATCTCGCCCCTCGTACACACGAAATTTGTAAGTGTACCCTGAGGTACTCTCACAAATTTTGTATAGCTTCACGCCATACCTCGCCCGCTTTGTGGGAATGTATTGGCGGAAACTGAGTCTCCCCTTGAACGCAACGAGAGACTCATCAACCGCGACCTCCCTTCCAGGTACGTAGGCCTCCATGAATTTGGCCCCAAAGTGATCGATGACCGGCCGTATCTTATACAGCCGGTCATAGGCAGGATCACCTCGGGGGGGACATGCTGCATTATCGGAATAATGCAGACATTTCCGGATGGCCTCAAACCGGGAGCGTGTCATGGCTGTACTGTACAGTGGGGTCTGGTATAGGACGTCCCCACTCCAGTATTGCGTGGTGGGGGGGGGCAAGTGGCAGGGGGGGTCTGGGTTAGGGTTAAATGGAAGTTTGGAATAAAAGTACTTTTTTTTTCTTCTAACTTTTCCCTTCTTTCCCTGCCTAACGGTGCCTCTCCCTCACTGACCCTAACCTACCTGGGTGGCGATGGGTGCAGGAGGGTGATGTATGCCGATTAGGGGGACGCAGGAGCTGGTGCTGGACGATGCTGCACGGTCAGGGTGCTGGACAGGAAGAGGAGGGGAGAGAGGAGCGCAGGAAGTTTGAATCTCGCGCCTCTCTCCCCTGCACCAATCAGCACCCTGGACAGCGGCGTTCAGCACCAGGGCCAGCACCGCCCCTCCAAATCCTCGGACTGCGATAGGTGGTGTATAATTACGCCACCGATCGCAGTCTTTTTCACAGGACACCCGAATGGACCGGAAACGCAGAAAACCGCAGGTCTGAATTGACCTGCGGTTTTCTGCGATCGCCGATACGGGGGGGTCAAATGACCCCCCCCCCCTGCATTGTTACGGGATGCCGGCTGAATGATTTCAGCCGGTGTCCCGTTCCGATTAACCCCCGCGGCGCCGGAATTCCGATTTTAAGTCAGGACGTACCGGTACGTCCTTGGTCCTTAAGGACTCGGGAAATAGGGCGTACCGGTACGTCCTATGTCCTTAAGGGGTTAATTATTCCTTTATACTGTATCCTACATAGCCTATTATGGCTCATACCCCATCTAAACAGTCTATGGCAGAGGATTCTGAGGTAGAATTTCACTCCCCTGCTACAGCTCCTACATTTAGTGGAGCCCCTTTAATGTTAGAACCTTCCCATGAGGATATCCTAAAACGCTCTGTGTCAGAGGCTATTATGGCGGCAATGGGATCCATGTCCCATTCCCTATCCAGGTCAATTGCTGATGCACTCATAGTTCAACCCCCCCCCCCACCCAGGGTTGACACCCAATCAGGTACTGCTTCCCATCCAACCTCCAGAACCGAATTGATTGGTGTGTCCAAAGCCACCCATGATAGCGCGCCAGAATCACGCAAAAGAGCCTATTCCCGCCAGGCAGAAAAGGCGAGGAGCTGGAAATGTGCCAGAGCACAACTAGAGTCAGATTCAGGATACGAAATTGGTTCTGACTACGAGGAGGTTAGGTTCGAGGATGAGGAATTCCCAGATGCAGACCTGTCTGACTCCCCATCTGCTCGGCCCTTTAATAGTTCCGCTACTGCGGCAGGACCGTCTACTTCTCAAGCTGCATCAGGTTCATCGGGCCCTTTGACCGACCCCTCTGGGAAGCCATTATTTGACCCCGACTCACTACACCATCCAAGATCGGCTGAATGGCTACCGCTGAATCATGTAGCCCAATATCTGGAATCCAGAGTCCGCTGCCCTCTCAGTAAGGAGGCACGTAAAAAGCTCAAAGCCGAATGCCCGCGGCCTTTAATAGCAAACAAAGTTTGCGATACACCATCAGTAGACCCTAAGATGGTCCAATTTCTTTCCAAAACTGGCTGGAATCCTAGGAGAGGCCTAGATTCTGCTCTTCGGGCGTGCCAGGACAAGCTCCTGGACGTCTTTGGGCCCTAACCAAGAT
This sequence comes from Bufo bufo, assembly GCF_905171765.1. Taxonomy (NCBI): domain Eukaryota; kingdom Metazoa; phylum Chordata; class Amphibia; order Anura; family Bufonidae; genus Bufo; species Bufo bufo. The sequence continues at coordinate 693,944,246 of NC_053391.1, read as the reverse complement.
TTTCGAATTGGCCGAGACCGCTAGAGCGGCTAATGAATTTGTGGACCCTGAGGTCCTCCGTGGTTGGACACAACGTGCCATTTGTATAGCCGGGAATGTTAACACTTCCCTTTCAATCGAGAGACGTAAGGCGATCGTATTTAAGATCGAGCCAAAATTATCTAATCTGGCCCTATCCGAAGCAGGTAGTGAGGCACAAGGTCTCCTTTTTGGCGACTCATTTATAAAAGATATGAGCAAATATGTTGGAGCATTTACGGCCCTTGACAAGGCCCAATCCTCTATGAGGAGGGTTTTCCATCCTCGTTTTTCACACAGGGCCGGCAGTTCCAGGGGCCGTCTGTCCGGCCGCTCCTCATTCCAGACCCGGGGCTCGGGTCGAGGTTCCTACAACCACCGCTCCTTCTCTGAAAGATCCTCATTCCAGGATTCCAAACAACCATCGGGTTTCTTCCCATCACGAGGTGCTCCCAATCATAGAGGCTTCCGTGGAGGCTCCAGCTCCCGTCGCCCTTTCGGTAAGTGTACCTCCATTTCTTTCTTCTCCAATTTGTGTAGGGGGCAGACTCCGACATTTTTCTCGTCTTTGGTCCACCATCACCACGGACACTTGGGTGCTCTCCACAATTCTTGGTTTCCAAATAGAGTTGGTAAGTCTTCCGAGTCTCCCCTTCCCTCCCCACCCTATGATCACCCCATCAGACACCCTATTTCATATAGACAGGGAGCTGATGGACCTGCTCAGAAAGGAAGCGATAGAACGTGCACCAAATTTCCCTGGGGGTGTCCTGAGCACTACCTTTCTGGTACACAAGAAGGGCGGCCAAATGCGTCCCGTCATCAACCTGCGCCCCCTAAACAGTTTTGTACGGTATCGACACTTCAAGATGGAGGGCATCCATCTTCTCAGGAATCTTCTACTAAAAGGGGATTGGATGGTAAAACTCGACCTAAAGGACGCATACCTCACTGTCCCAGTAGAAGAATCCTCCAGAGACCTACTTCGGTTTCTGTGAAAGGGAGAAACTTGGCGCTTCACTTGCCTCCCCTTCGGCCTCTCGTCGGCTCCATGGTGTTTCACCAAACTCATGCGGCCGGTAGTAGCATGGCTTCGCAGTCGAGGAATTCGACTAATTATCTACCTGGACGACATCCTTTTATTGGCCCAGGACAGACATACCCTTCTATCACATCTGGAACTCACTTCGAACCTGTTAACCGGGTTAGGATTCCTCATCAATTACGACAAGTCCGTTTTGACCCCAGCACGGACAATGGAATTCCTAGGGTTTTCTGTGAATTCGGTAGCAGAAACCCTCAGTCTTCCGACAACAAAGATCAAGGAGATTCGCAAGGAATTACGCAGAACACTGGAAATACCCCAAATTTCCCTTCGACATCTGGCTCGGATCATCGGCCTCCTATCCTCCTCCATCCAGGCCGTTTTTCCAGCCCCTTTACATTACCGGGCCCTTCAACGCCTGAAGACGGCCCATTTACACAGGGGAGCCACCTACAAGGATCTTATTTGTCTAGACGACGAAACTCGGGACGAAATCCGTTGGTGGATCTGCAATCTCCAAGCCTGGAATGGGAAGGCGATTTGCGGTCCTCGTCCGGATTTTACAGTGAATTCCGATGCCAGCCTCCTCGGCTGGGGGGCCCACTGCGAAGGCATTTCTACCGGAGGTCCTTGGTCGATGGAGGAATCTCCTCTGCACATCAATGCTTTGGAGCTCCTGGCGGGCTCATTCGCCATTCGCAGTTTTGCGAAAGACATGATCAGAACTTGCATTCGACTACGCATGGACAACGTCTCCGCTGTCCGTTATGTCAATGCCATGGGCGGTACACACTCTCCCATGCTTTCTCATTTGGCCAGGGAATTCTGGTCTTTCTGTCTGAGCCGGGAACTTACAGTGGTGGCGGAATATATTCCAGGATTACACAACGTTCAGGCGGACTGGAGCTCACGCTATCTCAGGGATGCCAGCGATTGGAGATTAAACTCGCAGGTGTTCTCTGCCATCTCCTCAGTCTGGGGTCCTGTTTACATTGACCTCTTTGCTTCCCGTTTGAACAAACAACTACCGAGATTCTTCAGTTGGCGCCCTGACCCGGAAGCGGAAGCTGTGGACGCATTCCTTCAGGACTGGTCCGAAGACCTCCACTACGCGTTTCTGTCGTTCTCAATGATCCCGAGAACCCTGAGTCAAGTTCGTTTCCAATCAGCAGAGATCATCTTGATTGTTCCGTTCTGGACCACTCAGTCGTGGTTTCCCAACCTTTTGGAGCTTCTCATCCTTCCTCCTTTTCTCTTGCCAGATTGTCCAGATCTTCTCTTAGGTCCGGGAGACGTTCAACACCCTCTTCTTCTAGAGGGTTCTCTTCGACTACTAGCTTGCAGAGTATCAGGCGTTCCCACGAAGGCCGCGACCTTTCGGAAGCAACTTGGAGATTACTGGAGGAGTCTTGGGCTCCCAGCACCAGACGGGTTTATAAAGCAGCCTGGAGATCTTGGTCTAGTTGGTGCGTGGACCGGAGTCTGGATCCCGTTTCGACCCCTGTAGTGGACATCTTGAGTTTTCTTACTTCCCTATTCGAGGATGGTAAGGCCTATCGGACTATAAATCTTTTCAGATCCGCCATTTCCTCTTTTCACCAGGGTTTCGAAGGCCGTCCAGCTGGACAACACCCATTGGTCTGTCGCTTACTCAAGGGTTCCAGGATGTCCCGTCCTCCCAGACCACGTTTTTCTGCCACATGGGACGTTTCTTTGGTTTTAAATTTCTTCTCTTCCTGGCCTTCCAACTCCGAACTTTCATTACGTCAATTGTCGGCTAAGCTAGTCACTTTGTTCTGTCTTATCTCTTGCAAGAGAGTTTCTGACGTGAGAGCTTTAGATTATGACGACAGATTTTTCTCTCCTGAAGGAGTCACTTTTGACATTTCTCGTCGAACGAAGACCCAGATTCGCTCCGTTTCTTTTCCTTGTTTTCCGGCGGTTCCCGCTGTCTGTCCGGTATCTTGTTTACGGGAATATGAGTCTCGAACCTTATCTCATCGTTCCAACGAGGTCCCTCAATTGTTCCTTTCTTATCGCCATCCGTTCGCCCCGGTCTCCACCACGACTTTGGCCAGGTGGGTGAAATGGCTCATGTCTTTGGCAGCACTTTGACACGTCCGTATTCACTGCTCATTCTACTCGGAGCGCGTCTTCCACTTCTATGATGGCAGCAGGTGCTCGTCTGGAAGACGTTATGAAAATTCCAGGGTATCAACTTTCAGAGAATTTTACTTTCGCCCTACTCAACATGTATTTTCTTCTGTTATTGGACAGCTTTAAACTCGCAATAGGAGCCTCCGTGGCTTGAAATAAAATTGGATGATTTTACTAATTTATGACGTAAAGTCATGATTTTATTAAAGACACGGAGGCGAGTATTGCCCCCCCCCCCTCATTTTCTTATTTCCCTCCCTTGTCACATTAATTAATATATTTATCTTACTATTTTGCTTTTGTATTGATGACTTTATGCTTACTATTTATCATGTTGTTTACTGCTTTGCATACATATTTTATTTTAAAGGAGACTAGTATCCCCTCTATGTGATTTCCTGTTTCTGTTCTTTCTTCCAGTGTGACTTAATCATCTTTATTGGCTGGATTACATATGATCTACGTTCCTAGTTTCCAGTTACAGCATCGCAGTTCCAGTTCCTCCGGTTTCTCGAATTCTGTTTTCCAAGGTTCATGAAGAGTTGGAGTGGCATCCGCCAAGAAAGAGGAGGGTTTCCTGTGACAGAGACTATATATAGGGGACCATGTGGGAGGGGTTTGTTACCATGGAGATATGCTAATCTCTTAAGTTTTTTCTTTGCTGCTGTGGTTTTGTAGTAAAGGAAGATATAGCAATACTCGCCTCCGTGTCTTTAATAAAATCATGACTTTACGTCATAAATTAGTAAAATCATCCAATTATACAGCTACCACTAGGGGGAGCTCACTACATACAGATTATACAGCCACCACTAGGGGGAGCTCACTACATACAGATTATACAGCCACCACAAGGGGGAGCTCACTACATACAGATTATACAGCCACCACTAGGGGGAGCTCACTATATACAGATTATACAGCCACCACTAGGGGGAGCTCACTAAATACAGATTTTATTACAAGACCCGGAGGCTCGTATTGCTATTCTCCTTCTTTACTCTGACCAATAGCAGCAAAGAAAAATATTGAAACATGTGATCAGCCCCTCCCCATAGTCCCAGTATAACAGGCCACTCCGCCTGCAAAACCTCCTCTTTCTTTGCTGCTGACCGCAGAGATAAGTAGTGTGATTTATTGCTTCTGTCTTATTTTCACATATAGACCTATATATATATTTGTTTCATTTAGGGTTTTAGTTTGACCTGTGTTCTGCATTGTTTTCCCCTTTTGGGGTGTATATATATATATATATATATTGTATACACTTTTGTTTTATTAGGTTATTTCATGTATTTTTTCCTTTTTTCTGTTGCGGCCATTGGGGGGTTAATTCTACACCTCTCCCCTTTTGTCGTCTGAAGGACGCTTATCTTACCCCTCATTCACCTATTTCTCCGGCACTGTGTGCTCTTTCTTCCCTTCCCCCCTTGGTCCGGCGGCCCATTTCCCGCCGCTACCTACCTGCGTGTGGCTTGCCGTCTTCTCTCTCCTACTTGCAGGCGCGCCCGAGATCTCGCGAGATCTCGGGCGCTTCCGCTTCCGCAGTGTGAATTTGCAGATCGGAGCTCCTGCTGCCTCGGTCCGTCTCTGGGGTTTTTTCCTTTCAGGTTCTCCGGCGTTTTTTCTCCTCCTGGCCTGGGGCAAATCCCTATCGCCAGTATACTAGTCCCCAGCCTATCTAGTGAATTCCACCATATATATAATTCGGCCATTTATATACAGGGAGTGCAGAATTATTAGGCAAGTTGTATTTTTGAGGATTAATTTTATTATTGAACAACAACCATGTTCTCAATGAACCCAAAAAACTTATTAATATCAAAGCTGAATATTTTTGGAAGTAGTTTTTAGTTTGTTTTTAGTTTTAGCTATTTTAGGGGGATATCTGTGTGTGCAGGTGACTATTACTGTGCATAATTATTAGGCAACTTAACAAAAAACAAATATATACCCATTTCAATTATTTATTTTTACCAGTGAAACCAATATAACATCTCAACATTCACAAATATACATTTCTGACATTCAAAAACAAAACAAAAACAAATCAGTGACCAATATAGCCTCCTTTCTTTGCAAGGACACTCAAAAGCCTGCCATCTATGGATTCTGTCAGTGTTTTGATCTGTTCACCATCAACATTGTGTGCAGCAGCAACCACAGTCTCCCAGACACTGTTCAGAGAGGTGTACTGTTTTCCCTCCTTGTAAATCTCACATTTGATGATGGACCACAGGTTCTCAATGGGGTTCAGATCAGGTGAACAAGGAGGCCATGTCATTAGATTTTCTTCTTTTATACCCTTTCTTGCCAGCCACGCTGTGGAGTACTTGGACGCGTGTGATGGAGCATTGTCCTGCATGAAAATCATGTTTTTCTTGAAGGATGCAGACTTCTTCCTGTACCACTGCTTGAAGAAGTTGTCTTCCAGAAACTGGCAGTAGGACTGGGAGATGAGCTTGACTCCATCCTCAACCCGAAAAGGCCCCACAAGCTCATCTTTGATGATACCAGCCCAAACCAGTACTCCACCTCCACCTTGCTGGCGTCTGAGTCGGACTGGAGCTCTCTGCCCTTTACCAATCCAGCCACGGGCCCATCCATCTGGCCCATCAAGACTCACTCTCATTTCATCAGTCCATAAAACCTTAGAAAAATCAGTCTTGAGATATTTCTTGGCCCAGTCTTGACGTTTCAGCTTGTGTGTCTTGTTCAGTGGTGGTCGTCTTTCAGCCTTTCTTACCTTGGCCATGTCTCTGAGTATTGCACACCTTGTGCTTTTGGGCACTCCAGTGATGTTGCAGCTCTGAAATATGGCCAAACTGGTGGCAAGTGGCATCTTGGCAGCTGCACGCTTGACTTTTCTCAGTTCATGGGCAGTTATTTTGCGCCTTGGTTTTTCCACACGCTTCTTGCGACCCTGTTGACTATTTTGAATGAAACGCTTGATTGTTCGATGATCACGCTTCAGAAGCTTTGCAATTTTAAGAGTGCTGCATCCCTCTGCAAGATATCTCACTATTTTTGACTTTTCTGAGCCTGTCAAGTCCTTCTTTTGACCCATTTTGCCAAAGGAAAGGAAGTTGCCTAATAATTATGCACACCTGATATAGGGTGTTGATGTCATTAGACCACACCCCTTCTCATTACAGAGATGCACATCACCTAATATGCTTAATTGGTAGTAGGCTTTCGAGCCTATACAGCTTGGAGTAAGACAACATGCATAAAGAGGATGATGTGGTCAAAATACTCATTTGCCTAATAATTCTGCACGCAGTGTATATTTATTGTCAGCAGTACACAGCATACCTAACGCTGCACACAGTGGGCAGGGCCCTTCAGACGAGGATGTCCCTCTTGTTGAATTAACCCCTTCGGGGGAGGATGGTCATGTCCTGGTCCCTTGTGATCAGTCCCTTGATTTTCAGGCCTCATTATCCAGCGCCATTGCTGCAGCCATGGGGTCTGACTTCGGTCATCTCCCAATCTATTGCCCAGGCCCTTGCTGCCCATCCGGCTACCTCACAAACCCAGCCCGCTATGGTTTCTAAACCCGCCGGGCCAGGGCCATCTGCCTCCAGAAAACGAAATAAGGGTGATGATGTTTCCACCAATGTTGGCGCTCTAGGTCCGCGCAAAAGAGCCTGTACTCAGAATGCATGCGCAATTGGAAATGTGCTAGAGCACAGCAGGATTTGGGTTCCGACTCTGAGGTCGGATCCGATGAGGAGGCTATTGAGGACGCCTTTGAGGAGGCAGAGGAGGACCCCTCGGGGGTCATGGATAATAACCCCCTACCCGGGTGTAGCTCCCTAGTGTCAGCTGCAGAAGTCTTTCCTGCTTCTTTAACGGATCCCTCTGGGGAACCCTTGTTCGACCCGGATTCGCTCCACCATCCCCGTTCTGCAGAGTGGTTGCCGTTGGAGCACGTTTCCAAATATTTGGAGGCTCGAGTGCGCAGCCCTCTTTCCAAAGAGGCTCGCAATAAGCTTAGGGCGGAATGCCCCAGACCCCAAAATGATGCAGTTCCTCGCAAAATCTGGTTGGAAAACGCGTAGGGGTCTGGAGTCAGCGTTAAGATCTTGTCAGGACAAGCTCCTTGACATCTTCGGGCCGCTAGCTAAATTGTTTGACCTGGCGGAGGTAGCAAAGGCCGAGAATAAGCAGGTAGATCCTGTGGAACTGCGCGAATGGGTGCAACGGGCCATTTGCATAGCGGGTAACGGAAATACGTCCCTAGCTATCGAGAGGCGTAAAGCCATTCTTTTCAAAATTGAGCCCAAGTTATCTAACCTGGCGCTTACTGAGGCTGGTAAGGAGGCCCAGGGCCTATTATTTGGCGAGTCCTTCATCAAGGACCTAGGGCGTTTTGTTGGAGCTTTCACTGCCCTAGACAAATCCCAAAGCTCAATGAAGAGGGTTTTCCACGGTAGGGTCTCTACCAGGGCCGGCAGCTTTAGGGGCCGCCTGTCCGGCCGTGCCCAGTTTCAGTCCCGTGGTTCGGGCCGAGGCTCCTTCTCCCAGAGATCTGCCTTCCAGGAGCACAGACGGGAGCCGTCATCTTTTTTCCCTTCCCGGGGAAGTTCCTGGCGTTCAAGAGGATACAGAGGGAATCCTAATTCCAGACGTCCCTACGGTAAGTCTACCAACTCATTTCAGTTCTTTAAATGTTTGTGTAGGGGGCAGACTACGTCTTTTTTCTCCAGCTTGGTCCCGTATCACCTCAGACCAATGGGTCCTATCCACGGTCAGGGGTTTCCACATCGAGCTGACGTCCTCCCCACTGTCCATTCCGCCTCCACAACCTGTAGTGCTGTCGGTGGAGAGCCTCATACTGGTAGACTCAGAGTTGTCGGATCTTTTCCGCAAGGGAGCCATAGAGCCGGCTCCGATGTCCCCTTTTGTGATAATCAGCAATATTTTCCTAGTGGCGAAGAAAGGGGGCCAGCTACGGCCCGTCATCAATTTACGCACCCTCAACGCATTCGTCAGGTACCGCCACTTCAAGATGGAGGGCATCCATCTCCTTCGGGACCTTCTGCATGTGGGCGATTGGATGGTCAAGTTGGACCTGAAGGACGCTTATCTTACTGTCCCTGTAGAAGACGCGTCCAGAAACCTGTTTCTCTTGGCAGGACAGGATTTGGCGGTTCACGTGCCTCCCGTTCGGCCTCTCTTCAGCTCCGTGGTGCTTTACCAAGTTGATGCGCCCGGCTATGGCATGGCTACGCAGTCGGGGTGTTCGCCTCATCGTGTATCTGGACGACATTCTGGTCATGGCCCAGAATCGGTCGGTGTTGCTGAATCACCTTTGCTGGACCATGGATCTTCTGTCGTATCTGGGTTTCCTCCTCAATCAGGAGAAGTCCTGCCTCACCCCGTCTCGCGAGATGGAGTTCCTGTGGTTTCTGGTGGATTCCACGACAGGAACACTCAGCCTACCACCGGCCAAGGTTCGGTCGATACGGAAGGAATTGTGCAGAGCCAGGTCATCTTCTCAGATCCCTTTGCGTCAACTAGCGAGGATCATAGGTCTGCTGGCCTCATCTATCCAGGCAGTTTTCCCGGCCCCGCTCCATTACCGGGCTCTTCAGCGCCTGAAAATTTCCCACCTGCGGGCGGGAGCTTCCTACGCGGATTGGATCTCCCTGGACGAGGAGACCAAGGAGGAGCTGTCCTGGTGGATCCACAATTTGCAAGTTTGGAACGGCAAGGCTATTTTCGGGCATCGTCCGGACTTCGTGGTGGATTCGGATGCCAGCCTGTCGGGCTGGGGAGCTCACTGCGAGGGGATCACAACTGGAGGCGGCTGGTCAGAGGCCGAAGTAGGATTCCATATCAATGCGCTGGAACTGTTGGCAGGTTCGTTCGCGATCAAGAGCTTCGCGAGAAACACAGCCAGATCCTGCATTCCACCATCTTGTCTCGTTTGGCGAGGGACTTCTGGGACTACTGCCTAGACAAGGAGTTGATTGTCTTAGCGGAATATCTTCCAGGCGTCCAGAACATTCGTGCGGATTGAAGTTCTCGGTATCTATCCGACTCCAGCGACTGGCAGTTAGATCCAGCGGTGTTCCGTTCCTTAATGTCGCTTTGGGGACCTTTCTGCATCGACCTGTTTGCTTCCCACCTGAACGCGCAACTACAACGTTTCTACATCTGGCGCCCGGACCCGGAAGCCGAAGCGGTGGACGCGTTCCTACAGGATTGGTCCAAGGGCCTGCTCTACACGTTTCCTCCCTTTCAGCTGATTCCCAGGACCCTGATTCAAGTACGCCGTTATGTGGCAGATCTGGTTCTTCTGGTCCCATTTTGGAACTCCCAATCGTGGTTTCCTCACCTTCTGGAGATGATGATAGAGATCCCGTACCTGCTCCCGATATCTACCGCATCCTCTTCTCTTGGACGAATCCCTGCGCCTGTTGGCATGTCGGATTTCAGGGGACCCTGGGAGGTCCCGGGAGTTTCGGGAACAGCTAGAGTCCTTTTGGAGAATGCATGGGCCCCAGGAACCAGAAGATCTTACAGATCAGCCTGGGGATCTTGGGCTCGCTGGTGCGTGGCTAGGGACTCGGATCCCGTTTCGGCACCTGTGACGGAGATCTTGCATTTCCTGTCTTCTTTATTTGATCAGGACAAGGCCTATCGCACGATCAGCCTGTTCAGATCGGCCATATCTGCATCTCATCGAGGTTTTGACGGCACTCCTGCGGGTCAACATCCTTTGGTCTGCCGTCTCTTACGCGGCTCTCGTATGTCTCGACTTCCGAGGCCTAGGTTTTCTGCCACTTGGGATGTATCTTGTGTCCTTTCTTTTTTGTCTTCTTGGCCTCAGAATGCAGACCTTTCCCTAAGGCAGCTTTCGGTGAAGCTTGTCACCCTTTTCTGTCTGATTTCCTGCAAGCGGGTGTCAGACGTCCGGGCTTTGGATTATGATGCCCGCTCGTATACCCCGGAGGGGGTCTCCTTTGACATCTCTAGAAGGACTAAGACCCACATACGTTCGGTCGCTTATCCTGCTTTCCCGGCCTCGCCTTCACTTTGTCCCGTGGCGTGCCTCAAGGAATATGAAGCTCGCACTTCTCTTCATCGGTCGCGGGAGTTTCCTCAGCTCTTCCTTTCTACCATTCGGCCTTTTGCCCCAGTGACCACTCCCACGCTGGCTAGGTGGATGAAGTGGGTCATGGAATTGGCGGGCGTGGACACTTCTCTTTTCTCAGCGCATTCCGCTAGGGGGGCATCTGCTACCTCTTTGGCGGTTTCTGGCGCCAGACTGGAGGACATTTTGAAGTTGGCGGATTGGTCCAGGGTCTCCACGTTCAGAGAATTTTATTTTCGGGCGGGTCCTCATGTTTTCTCATCTATCATTGATAATTTGTCCTAACTTTGAACTTGCAATACGAGCCTCCGGGTCTTGTAATAAAATCAGGTGATTTTCCTATTTCATGACGTAAAGTCATGATTTTATTAAAGACACGGAGGCGAGTATTGCCCGCCCTATGTTCCCTCCCTATGTTTAGGTTTATAACTATGGATGATTTTGATTGTTTGTCATTCGCATATTGGTTTTAACTCTATGAGTTTTTCTTGAGTAGGTTTGTCGCAACCATTTGATTTTGGATACAATGTCCCATTTTTGTTTCTATCACTCTCTGTTTTTCACCTTTTCAGGTTGAGACCGGCCTGCTATGCTGTATCCATTGGTCTACGTCCTGGTTCGGAGGGTCGGCAGTTCGGTTCCAGCCGATCGTGTGATGTGGACAAGTTGAGGAGCATCCTTCAACGTTGTTTCCAGTTGTTCCCAGTTCGCTTCCAGATGGATGGCGGTTTTGTTCCCATGTTGTTATTGGATTCCTGGTTTGCGGTTCAGTTGGACTTTTTGGACTTGGTTTACAAAGAAAGAGGAGGTTTTGCAGGCGGAGTGGCCTGTTATACTGGGACTATGGGGAGGGGCTGATCACATGTTTCAATATTTTTCTTTGCTGCTATTGGTCAGAGTAAAGAAGGAGAATAGCAATACTCGCCTCCGTGTCTTTAATAAAATCATGACTTTACGTCATGAAATAGGAAAATCATCTGATTATACAGCCACCACTAGAGCGAGCTCACTACATACAGATTATACAGCCACCACTAGGGGGAGCTCACTACATACAGATTATACAGCCACCACTAGGAGGAGATCACTATATACAGATTATACAGCCACCACTAGGGGGAGCTCACTACATACAGATTATACAGCCACCACTAGGGGGATCTCACTACATACAGATTATACAGCCACCACTTGAGGGAGCTCACTACATACAAATTATACAGCCACCACTAGGGGAAGCTCACTACATACAGATTATACAGCCACCACTAGAGTGAGCTCACTACATACAGATTATATAGCCACCACTTGGGGGAGCTCACTGCATACAGATAATGCAGCCACCACTAGAGGGGGCTCACTGCATACAGATTATACAGCCACCACTAGGGGGAGATCACTACATACAGATTATACAGCCACCACTAGGGGGAGCTCACTACATACAGATTATACAGCCACCACTAGGGGGAGCTCACTACATACAGATTATATAGCCACCACTTGGGGGAGCTCACTGCATACAGATAATGCAGCCACCACTAGAGGGGGCTCACTGCATACAGATTATACAGCCACCACTAGGGGGAGATCACTACATACAGATTATACAGCCACCACTAGGGGGAGCTCACTACATACAGATTATACAGCCACCACTAGGGGGAGCTCACTACATACAGATTATACAGCCACCACTAGGGGGAGCTCACTACATACAGATTATACAGCCACCACTAGAGTGAGCTCACTACATACAGATTATATAGCCACCACTTGGGGGAGCTCACTGCATACAGATTATGCAGCCACCACTAGAGGGAGCTCACTGCATACAGATTATACAGCCACCACTAGGGGGAGCTCACTACATACAGATTATACAGCCACCACTAGGGGGAGACCACTACATACAGATTATACAGCCACCACTAGGGGGAGCTCACTACATACAGATTATACAGCCACCACTAGGGGGAGCTCACTACATACAGATTATACAGCCACCACTAGAGCGAGTTCACTACATACAGATTATACAGCCACCACTAGGGGGAGCTCACTACATACAGATTATACAGCCACCACTAGAGCGAGCTCACTACATACAGATTATACAGCCACCACTAGAGCGAGCTCACTACATACAGATTATACAGCCACCACTAGGGGGAGCTCACTACATACAGATTATACAGCCACCACTAGAGCGAGCTCACTACATACAGATTATACAGCCACCACTAGGGGGAGCTCACTACATACAGATTATACAGCCACCACTAGAGCGAGCTCACTACATACAGATTATACAGCCACCACTAGAGCGAGCTCACTACATACAGATTATACAGCCACCACTAGGGGGAGCTCACTGCATACAGATTATACAGCCACCACTAGAGCGAGCTCACTACATACAGATTATACAGCCACCACTAGGGGGAGCTCACTACATACAGATTATACAGCCACCACTAGGGGGAGCTCACTACATACAGATTATACAGCCACCACTAGAGCGAGCTCACTACATACAGATTATACAGCCACCACTAGGGGGAGCTCACTACATACAGATTATACAGCCACCACTAGAGCGAGCTCACTACATACAGATTATACAGCCACCACTAGGGGGAGCTCACTGCATACAGATTATACAGCCACCACTAGAGGGAGATCACTACATACAGATTATACAGCCACCACTAGAGGGAGCTCACTACATACAGATTATACAGCCACCACTAGGGGGAGCTCACTGCATACAGATTATACAGCCACCACTAGAGTGAGCTCACTACATACAGATTATACAGCCACCACTTGGGGGAGTTCACTGCATACAGATTATACAGACACCACTAGAGGGAGCTCACTGCATACAGATTATACAGCCACCACTAGGGAGAGCTCACTGCATACAGATTATACAGCCAACACTAGGGGGAGCTCACTACATACAGGTTATGCAACCACCACTAGGGGGAGCTCACTACATATAGATATATACATCCACCACTAGAGGGAGCTGACTACATACCGATTATAGAATATAGAAATGATAGAATATAGTGAGCTCTTCCTAGTGGTTGCTGTATAATCTGTATATAGTGAGCTTCCCCTAAAGGTGGCTGTATAATCTGTATGTGGTGAGCTCCTCCTAGTGGTGGCTGTATAATCTGTATGTAGTGAGCTCCCTCTAGTAATGGCTGTACAATCTGTATGCAGTGAGCTCCCTCTAGTGGTGTCTCTATATTCTGTATGTAGTGAGCTCCCTCTAGTGGTGGTTGTATAACCTGCATGTAATGAGCTCCCTCTACAGGGAGTGCAGAATTATTAGGCAAGTTGTATTTTTGAGGATTAATTTTATTATTGAAGAACAACCATGTTCTCAATAAACCCAAAAAACTCATTAATATCAAAGCTGAATATTTTTGGAAGTAGTTTTTAGTTTGTTTTTAGTTTTAGCTATTTTAGGGGGATATCTGTGTGTGCAGGTGACTATTACTGTGCATAATTATTAGGCAACTTAACAAAAAACAAATATATACCCATTTCAATTATTTATTTTTACCAGTGAAACCAATATAACATCTCAACATTCACAAATATACATTTCTGACATTCAAAAACAAAACAAAAACAAATCAGTGACCAATATAGCCACCTTTCTTTGCAAGGACACTCAAAAGCCTGCCATCCATGGATTCTGTCAGTGTTTTGATCTGTTCACCATCAACATTGCGTGCAGCAGCAACCACAGCCTCCCAGACACTGTTCAGAGAGGTGTACTGTTTTCCCTCCTTGTAAATCTCACATTTGATGATGGACCACAGGTTCTCAATGGGGTTCAGATCAGGTGAACAAGGAGGCCATGTCATTAGATTTTCTTCTTTTATACCCTTTCTTGCCAGCCACGCTGTGGAGTACTTGGACGCGTGTGATGGAGCATTGTCCTGCATGAAAATCATGTTTTTCTTGAAGGATGCAGACTTCTTCCTGTACCACTGCTTGAAGAAGTTGTCTTCCAGAAACTGGCAGTAGGACTGGGAGATGAGCTTGACTCCATCCTCAACCCGAAAAGGCCCCACAAGCTCATCTTTGATGATACCAGCCCAAACCAGTACTCCACCTCCACCTTGCTGGCGTCTGAGTCGGACTGGAGCTCTCTGCCCTTTACCAATCCAGCCACGGGCCCATCCATCTGGCCCATCAAGACTCACTCTCATTTCATCAGTCCATAAAACCTTAGAAAAATCAGTCTTGAGATATTTCTTGGCCCAGTCTTGACGTTTCAGCTTGTGTGTCTTGTTCAGTGGTGGTCGTCTTTCAGCCTTTCTTACCTTGGCCATGTCTCTGAGTATTGCACACCTTGTGCTTTTGGGCACTCCAGTGATGTTGCAGCTCTGAAATATGGCCAAACTGGTGGCAAGTGGCATCTTGGCAGCTGCACGCTTGACTTTTCTCAGTTCATGGGCAGTTATTTTGCGCCTTGGTTTTTCCACACGCTTCTTGCGACCCTGTTGACTATTTTGAATGAAACGCTTGATTGTTCGATGATCACGCTTCAGAAGCTTTGCAATTTTAAGAGTGCTGCATCCCTCTGCAAGATATCTCACTATTTTTGACTTTTCTGAGCCTGTCAAGTCCTTCTTTTGACCCATTTTGCCAAAGGAAAGGAAGTTGCCTAATAATTATGCACACCTAATATAGGGTGTTGATGTCATTAGACCACACCCCTTCTCATTACAGAGATGCATATCACCTAATATGCTTAATTGGTAGTTGGCTTTCGAGCCTATACAGCTTGGAGTAAGACAACATGCATAAAGAGGATGATGTGGTCAAAATACTCATTTGCCAAATAATTCTGCACACGGTGTAGTGGTGGCTGCATAATTTGTATGTAGTAAGGTCCCTCTAGTGTTGGCTGTATAATCTCTATGTAATGAGCTCACCCTACTGGTGGTTGTACAACCTGTATGTAGTGAGCTCTTCCTAGTGGTGGCTGCATAACCTGTATGTAATGCGATCCCTCTGGTTGTGGTTCTATAATCTGTATGCAATGAGCTCCCTCTAGTGGTGGCTCTATAATATGTATGCAGTGAGCTCCCTCTAGTGGTGGCTCTATAATCTGTATGCAGTATGCTCCCTCTAGTAGTGGCTCTATAATCTGTATGCAGTGAGCTCCCTCTAGTGGTGGCTCTATAATCTGCATGCAGTGAGCTCCCTCTAGTGGTGGCTGTATAATCTGTATGTAGTGAGCTCCCTCTAGTGGTGGCTATATAATCTGCATGTAATGAACTCCCCCTAGTGGTGGCTGTATAATCTGTATGCAGTGAGCTCCCCCTAGTGGTGGCTGTATAATCTGTATGCAGTGAGCTCCCCCAGTGGTGGCTCCTTCTACAGCATGATATATGATGAAGGCTCGGTCCTTATTCTGTGCAGAACTCCTGACCTTCCCTGAGTTGCACATTTCTGTCGTGTCATTCTCCCCGCCCCTCTCATCTTCCTGAGCCCTTAAGGTCTCCACCAAAACCCTTATTGTTGTCTCTCAGGCGCCTCAGCTAAAATGTAAAACTGAGTATATTTAAAGGAGCTCTCCAGCTAAAACTAATTTTGTGTATGGTCTATGTGGGCGGAGCCTGACAGCAAAAAACACCAAAGAAAATTCCTGTGTTGTGCCCCGCCTCCTCCCGCACTAGGCCTTTAGTAGATTGACCCCAAATGTCTAGATTTATAGTAGAACTCCAGATCTGATGTTCCCTGATCCCCTCCTGATCATTCAGCAGTTTTCTCCCATGATGCATCAGTTCTACGTCTTTTCACCCTTTTTTACCAGCTGAATGGATAGAACTATAAGGAGTCTGACATCTAGAGGATATGAAGCTGCTACAATGTAACACACAAGACTGTAATAATAGCAGGAGGGTGGGCACAAACAGTCACCATAGGGGGTCTCACCTGCCCATCATCCCTGCAGGCTGGGGGTCCCCAGCTGTGCCCCCTCCTCCGCCGCAGGAATGAGTGGATGATCTTGCTGCTTCTTCTCCTCTAATTAAGAGCTGTTAATACTTTACCTTCCGCTCGGCCCCTTATTATTCTCTGTATCCATCAGAAACGGCTACAAGACGGTTAATTTAGACGGGTCCGCACGTGGAGGAGCCGGAACCTTCTGCTGATATCAATTACAAGCGGAAACGTGGGGGATCGTATGCCAGCCCTCACCCCCGGGGGCCACATAAACCCAGCTGAATACAGTCTATTGCCCCCTGTTATCAGCCATTACAGGGGGGAGGATGACTGTAGGACAGGAGAATACAGTCTATTACCCCCTGTTATCAGCCATTTCAGGGGAGAGGATGACTGTAGGACAGGAGAATACAATCTATTGCCCCCTGTTATCAGCCATTTCAGGGGAGAGGATGACTGTAGGACAGGAGAATACAGTCTATTGCCCCCTGTTATCAGCCATTTCAGGGGAGAGGATGACTGTAGGACAGGAGAATACAGTCTATTGCTCCCTGTTATCAGCCATTTCAGGGGAGAGGATGACTGTAGGACAGGAGAATACAATCTATTGCCCCGTTATCAGTCATTTCAGGGGAGAGGATTGTAGTGTACGGGGACTGTAATACCCGTCACTACCAAAGGTCACTTGGTGTGCTGTCGTCCCTCCTTATTTATGGAGAAGTTGGTATATGTCATCTTTATAAAAATGTCATGTAATGTAATGCTATGTATTTCCCTGTCACTGTGAAACTTGCATGTACGGGCCTGCTAGGGGTGTCATTCCAGCTCTTAGTCACTAGAGGGAGCTAGGGAGCCCTAGTTTATATAAGGCCCAGTCAGGGAAGGGAAAGTCAGTCTAGCCCAGAGTCTAGCCCAGAGTCTAGTCTAAGTGCCTGTCTACAGCTGCAGCCTGTAGTCTGAAGCTGGAGCTTAGACTATGTCAGAGACCAGTCCAGGCCTGAAGCCTGCGGACCAGGAGAGGGTGTTGCAGTCCCTGTAACCGGGTTCCAAATCCAAGGAGAAGGTTCCCCTCCTGAATATATATATGCAGAAGCAGGAAGACCACTGTTCAGAAGTTTCTAGAACCTGAGGAAGCTGAGAGAGAGACAGAGGCAAAGTGCAGAAAAGCAAGAGGTACTCAAGATAACAGAGGAGGTACTTTATAAAGAGAAAACCAAGGATATACGCCAGAGTTAAAGTATTGGGCCTTGGAGAAGATTTTCTATGTCCCAGGATCAGTCAGAAATAGAGTGCAAGCTCCTGTACTGCAAGTCCTGTGTTTCACACTCTGAATTCACCTTGCTTAATCTGTATTGCCTGCATCGACCGTATTGCAAAATCAACTGTATGCAAAGGAACTGTGCTTACGTAAATGTCTCTATATGAAAACTACTAAAGTTGGAGTTCTGTTTTAACATCACGTGGTTCCTCAGTTATTCCTGCTATCAGCAAACGGCGTGCCACCGTTTAATTGGCACTGGCGTCACGAACTTTCTATCATCACCTGCCCTTGCAGAGAGTCAGTCGTACCAGGTTAGTGTCTATTGCACTACATCACCCAGAAACACTTCTAAACACAACTTGAGTACGCTGCAGGATGACTGTAGGACAGGAGAATACAATCTATTGCTCCCTGTTATCAGCCATTTCAGAGGAGAGGATGACTGTAGGACAGGAGAATACAATCTATTGCTCCCTGTTATCAGCCATTTCAGGGGAGAGGATGACTGTAGGACAGGAGAATACAGTCTATTGCTCCCTGTTATCAGCCATTTCAGGGGAGAGGATGACTGTAGGACAGGAGAATACAGTCTATTGCTCCCTGTTATCAGCCATTTCAGGGTAGAGGATGACTGTAGGACAGGAGAATACAGTCTATTGCCCCCTGTTATCAGCCATTTCAGGGGAGAGGATGACTGTAGTACAGGAGAATACAGTCTATTGCCCCCTGTTATCAGCCATATCAGGGTAGAGGATGACTGTAGGACAGGAGAATACAGTCTATTGCTCCCTGTTATCAGCCATTTCAGAGGAGGGGATGACTGTAGGACAGGAGAATACAATCTATTGCCCCCTGTTATCAGCCATTTCAGGGGAGAGGAGGACTGTAGGACAGGAGAATACAATCTATTGCCCCCTGTTATCAGCCATTTCAGGGGAGAGGATGACTGTAGGACAGGAGAATACAGTCTATTGCCCCCTGTTATCAGCCATTTCAGGGGGGAGGATGACTGTAGGACAGGAGAATACAGTCTATTACTCCCTGTTATCAGCCATTTCAGGAGAGAATGACTGTAGGACAGGAGAATACAATCTATTGCCCCCTGTTATCCGCCATTTCAGAGGAGAGGATGACTGTAGGACAGGAGAATACAGTCTATTGCCCCCTGTTATCAGCCATTTTAGGGGAGAGGATGACTGTAGGACAGGAGAATACAGTCTATTGCCCCCTGTTATCGGCCATTTCAGGGGAGAGGATGACTGTAGGACAGGAGAATACAGTCTATTGCCCCCTGTTATCAGCCATTTCAGGGGAGAGGATGACTGTAGGACAGGAGATTACAGTCTATTGCCCCCTGTTATCAGCCATTTCAGGGGAGAGGATAAATGTAGGACAGGAGAATACAGTCTATTGCCTCCTGTTATCAGCCATTTCAGGGGAGAGGATGACTGTAGGACAGGAGAATACAGTCTATTGCTCCCTGTTATCAGCCATTTCAGGGAAGAGGATGACTGTAGGACAGGAGAATACAGTCTATTCCTCCCTGTTATCAGCCATTTCAGGGGAGAGGATGACTGTAGGACAGGAGAATACAGTCTATTGCTCCCTGTTATCAGCCATTTCAGGGGAGAGGATGACTGTAGGACAGGAGAATACAGTCTATTGCTCCCTGTTATCAGCCATTTCAGGGGAGAGGATGACTGTAGGACAGGAGAATACAATCTATTGCCCCTGTTATCAGCCATTTCAGGGGAGAGGATGACTGTAGGACAGGAGAATACAGTCTATTGACCCCTGTTATCAGCCATTTCAGGGGAGAGGATGACTGTAGGACAGGAGAATACAGTCTATTGACCCCTGTTATCAGCCATTTCAGGGGAGAGGATGACTGTAGGACAGGAGAATACAGTCTATTGCCCCCTGTTATCAGCCATTTCAGGGGAGAGGATGACTGTAGGACAGGAGAATACAGTCTATTGCCCCCTGTTATCAGCCATTTCAGGGGAGAGGATGACTGTAGGACAGGAGAATACAGTCTATTGCCCCCTGTTATCAGACATTTCAGGGGAGAGGATGACTGTAGGACAGGAGAATACAGTCTATTGCCCCCTGTTATCAGCCATTTCAGGGGAGAGGATGACTGTAGGACAGGAGAATACAGTCTATTGCCCCCTGTTATCAGCCATGTCAGGGGTGAGGATGACTGTAGGACAGGAGAATACAGTCTATTGCCCCCTGTTATCAGCCATTTCAGGGAAGAGGATGACTGTAGGACAGGAGAATACAGTCTATTGCCCCCTGTTATCAGCCATTTCAGGGGAGAGGATGACTGTAGGACAGGAGAATACAGTCTATTGCTCCCTGTTATCAGCCATTTCAGGGAAGAGGATGACTGTAGGACAGGAGAATACAGTCTATTGCTCCCTGTTATCAGCCATTTCAGAGGAGAGGATGACTGTATTCTCCTGTCCTACAATCTATTGCCCCCTGTTATCAGCCATTTCAGAGGAGAGGATGACTGTAGGACAGGAGAATACAGTCTATTGCCCCCTGTTATCAGCCATTTCAGGGGAGAGGATGATTGTAGGACAGGAGAATACAGTCTATTGCTCCCTGTTATCAGCCATTTTAGGGGAGAGGATGACTGTAGGACAGGAGAATACAGTCTATTGCCCCCTGTTATCGGCCATTTCAGGGGAGAGGATGACTGTAGGACAGGAGAATACAGTCTATTGCCCCCTGTTATAAGCCATTTCAGGGGAGAGGATGACTGTAGGACAGGAGAATACAATCTATTGCCTCCTGTTATCAGCCATATCAGGGGAGAGGATGACTGTAGGACAGGAGAATACAGTCTATTGCCCCCTGTTATCAGACATTTCAGGGGAGAGGATGACTGTAGGACAGGAGAATACAATCTATTGCCCCCTGTTATCAGCCATTTCAGGGGAGAGGATGACTGTAGGACAGGAGAATACAGTCTATTGCCCCCTGTTATCAGCCATTTCAGGGGAGAGGATGACTGTAGGACAGGAGAATACAGTCTATTGCCCCCTGTTATCAGCCATGTCAGGGGAGAGGATGACTGTAGGACAGGAGAATACAGTCTATTGCCCCCTGTTATCAGCCATTTCAGGGGAGAGGATGACTGTAGGACAGGAGAATACAGTCTATTGCTCCCTGTTATCAGCCATTTCAGGGAAGAGGATGACTGTAGGACAGGAGAATACAGTCTATTCCTCCCTGTTATCAGCCATTTCAGGGGAGAGGATGACTGTAGGACAGGAGAATACAGTCTATTGCTCCCTGTTATCAGCCATTTCAGGGGAGAGGATGACTGTAGGACAGGAGAATACAGTCTATTGCTCCCTGTTATCAGCCATTTCAGGGGAGAGGATGACTGTAGGACAGGAGAATACAATCTATTGCCCCTGTTATCAGCCATTTCAGGGGAGAGGATGACTGTAGGACAGGAGAATACAGTCTATTGCCCCCTGTTATCAGCCATTTCAGGGGAGAGGATGACTGTAGGACAGGAGAATACAGTCTATTGCCCCCTGTTATCAGCCATTTCAGGGGAGAGGATGACTGTAGGACAGGAGAATACAGCCTATTGCCGCCTGTTATCAGCCATTTCAGGGGAGAGGATGACTGTAGGACAGGAGAATACAATCTATTGCCCCCTGTTATCAGCCATTTTAGGGGAGAGGATGACTGTAGGACAGGAGAATACAATCTATTGCCCCCTGTTTCAGACATTTTAGGGGAGAGGATGACTGTAGGACAGGAGAATACAATCTATTGCCCCCTGTTATCAGCCATGTCAGGGGTGAGGATGACTGTAGGACAGGAGAATACAGTCTATTGCCCCCTGTTATCAGCCATTTCAGGGAAGAGGATGACTGTAGGACAGGAGAATACAGTCTATTGCCCCCTGTTATCAGCCATTTCAGGGGAGAGGATGACTGTAGGACAGGAGAATACAGTCTATTGCTCCCTGTTATCAGCCATTTCAGGGAAGAGGATGACTGTAGGACAGGAGAATACAGTCTATTGCCCCCTGTTATCAGCCATTTCAGGGGAGAGGATGACTGTAGGACAGGAGAATACAGTCTATTGCTCCCTGTTATTAGCCATTTCAGGGAAGAGGATGACTGTAGGACAGGAGAATACAGTCTATTGCTCCCTGTTATCAGCCATTTCAGGGGAGAGGATGACTGTAGGACAGGAGAATACAATCTATTGCCCCTGTTATCAGCCATTTCAGAGGAGAGGATGACTGTAGGACAGGAGAAAACAGTCTATTGCCCCCTGTTATCAGCCATTTCAGGGGAGAGGATGACTGTAGGACAG
Organism: Bufo bufo; assembly: GCF_905171765.1. NCBI lineage: Eukaryota > Metazoa > Chordata > Amphibia > Anura > Bufonidae > Bufo > Bufo bufo. The sequence continues at coordinate 693,922,328 of NC_053391.1, read as the reverse complement.
GAGAATACAGTCTATTGCCCCCTGTTATCAGCCATTTCAGGGGAGAGGATGGCTGTAGGACAGGAGAATACAGTCTATTGCCCACTGTTATCAGCCATTTCAGGGAAGAGGATGACTGTAGGACAGGAGAATACAGTCTATTGCTCCCTGTTATCAGCCATTTCAGGGGAGAGGATGACTGTAGGACAGGAGAATACAGTCTATTGCCCCTGTTATCAGCCATTTCAGAGGAGAGGATGACTGTAGGACAGGAGAAAACAGTCTATTGCCCCCTGTTATCAGCCATTTCAGGGGAGAGGATGACTGTAGGACAGGAGAATACAGTCTATTGCCCCCTGTTATCAGCCATTTCAGGGGAGATGATGACTGTAGGACAGGAGAATACAGTCTATTGCCCACTGTTATCAGACATTTCAGGGGAGAGGATGACTGTAGGACAGGAGAATACAGTCTATTGCCCCCTGTTATCAGCCATTTCAGGGGAGAGGATGACTGTAGGACAGGAGAATACAGTCTATTGCCCCCTGTTATCAGCCATGTCAGGGGAGAGGATTACTGTAGGACAGGAGAATACAGTCTATTCCTCCCTGTTATCAGCCATTTCAGGGGAGAGGATGACTGTAGGACAGGAGAATACAGTCTATTGCTCCCTGTTATCAGCCATTTCAGGGGAGAGGATGACTGTAGGACTGGAGAATACAGTCTATTGCCCCTGTTATCAGCCATTTCAGAGGAGAGGATGACTGTAGGACAGGAGAATACAGTCTATTGCTCCCTGTTATCAGCCATTTCAGGGGAGAGGATGACTGTAGGACAGGAGAAAACAGTCTATTGCTCCCTGTTATCAGCCATTTCAGGGGAGAGGATGACTGTAGGACAGGAGAATACAATCTATTGCCCCCTGTTATCAGCCATGTCAGGGGTGAGGATGACTGTAGGACAGGAGAATACAGTCTATTGCCCCCTGTTATCAGCCATTTCAGGGAAGAGGATGACTGTAGGACAGGAGAATACAGTCTATTGCCCCCTGTTATCAGCCATTTCAGGGGAGAGGATGACTGTAGGACAGGAGAATACAGTCTATTGCTCCCTGTTATCAGCCATTTCAGGGAAGAGGATGACTGTAGGACAGGAGAATACAGTCTATTCCTCCCTGTTATCAGCCATTTCAGGGGAGAGGATGACTGTAGGACAGGAGAATACAGTCTATTGCTCCCTGTTATTAGCCATTTCAGGGAAGAGGATGACTGTAGGACAGGAGAATACAGTCTATTGCTCCCTGTTATCAGCCATTTCAGGGGAGAGGATGACTGTAGGACAGGAGAATACAATCTATTGCCCCTGTTATCAGCCATTTCAGAGGAGAGGATGACTGTAGGACAGGAGAAAACAGTCTATTGCCCCCTGTTATCAGCCATTTCAGGGGAGAGGATGACTGTAGGACAGGAGAATACAGTCTATTGCCCCCTGTTATCAGCCATTTCAGAGGAGAGGATGACTGTAGGACAGGAGAATACAGTCTATTGCCCCCTGTTATCAGCCATTTCAGAGGAGAGGATGACTGTAGGACAGGAGAATACAGTCTATTGCTCCTGTTATCAGCCATTTCAGGGGAGATGATGACTGTAGGACAGGAGAATACAGTCTATTGCCCACTGTTATCAGACATTTCAGGGGAGAGGATGACTGTAGGACAGGAGAATACAGTCTATTGCCCCCTGTTATCAGCCATTTCAGGGGAGAGGATGACTGTAGGACAGGAGAATACAGTCTATTGCCCCCTGTTATCAGCCATGTCAGGGGAGAGGATTACTGTAGGACAGGAGAATGCAGTCTATTCCTCCCTGTTATCAGCCATTTCAGGGGAGAGGATGACTGTAGGACAGGAGAATACAGTCTATTGCTCCCTGTTATCAGCCATTTCAGGGGAGAGGATGACTGTAGGACAGGAGAATACAGTCTATTGCCCCCTGTTATCAGCCATTTCAGGGGAGAGGATGACTGTAGGACAGGAGAATACAGTCTATTGCTCCCTGTTATTAGCCATTTCAGGGGAGAGGATGGCTGTAGGACAGGAGAATACAGTCTATTGCTCCCTGTTATCAGCCATTTCAGGGGAGAGGATGACTGTAGGACAGGAGAATACAGTCTATTGCCCCCTGTTATCAGCCATTTCAGGGGAGAGGATGACTGTAGGACAGGAGAATACAGTCTATTGCCCCCTGTTATCAGCCATTTCAGGGGAGAGGATGACTGTAGGACAGGAGAATACAGTCTATTGCACCCTGTTATCAGCCATTACAGGGGAGAGGATGACTGTAGGACAGGATAATACCGTCTATTGCCCCCTGTTATCAGCCATTTCAGAGGAGAGGATGACTGTAGGACAGGAGAATACAATCTATTGCCCCCTGATATCAGCCATTTCAGAGGAGAGGATGACTGTAGGACAGGAGAATCTATTGCTCCTTTTGTAGAAGATGTGATATTTCCAAGTATCCTGAATAGCAGATCTCTAGTGAGGAGGGGGGGGGGGGGGGGGTATCGCAGCAGAAGAAGGCAGATTTGACACTCAGGACTGACAACCATGACAAACCTTCTGGTGCATATGGGTTGTCACAATCCTGAAAACAGACATTAGTAAGAAACTTGTAGTCAGATCTTATTACCTGGTGACCGAACTTGATTTTCCTTTCCTCCCTTTTTTGTAAGCAGTTCACCATGCGCCTCCTCCCCCTCCCCTCTGCTTGTGCCTCCTCCCCCTCCCCTCTGCTGCGCCTCCTTCCCCTCTCCTCTGCTGCACCGCCACCCTCTCCCCTCTGCTGCGCCTCCTCCCCTCCCCTCTGCTGTGACTCCTCCCCCTCTCCTCTGCTGCGCCTCCTTCCCCTCCCCTCTGCTGCGCCTCCTTCCCCTCCCCTCTGCTGCACCGCCACCCTCTCCCCTCTGCTGCGCCTCCTCCCCTTTGCTGTGACTCCTCCCCCTCTCCTCTGCTGCGCCTCCTTCCCCTCCCCTCTGCTGCGCCTCCTCCCTATCCCCTCTGCTGCGCCTCCTCCCCTCTGCTGCGCCTCCTCCCTCTCCCCTCTGCTGCGCCTCCTCCCCCTCCCCTCTGCTGCTCCCTCCTCCCCCTCCCCTCTGCTGCTCCCTCCTCCCCCTCCCCTCTGCTGCGCCTCCTCCCCCTCCCCTCTGCTGCACCTCCTCCCCCTCCCCTCTGCTGCGCCTCCTCCCCCTCCCCTCTGCTGCTCCCTCCTCCCCCTCCCCTCTGCTGCTCCCTCCTCCCCCTCCCCTCTGCTGCGCCTCCTCCCCCTCCCCTCTGCTGCACCTCCTCCCTCTCCCCTCTGCTGCGCCTCCTCCCTCTCCCCTCTGCTGCGCCTCCTCCCTCTCCCCTCTGCTGCTCCCTCCTCCCCCTCCCCTCTTCTGCTCCCTCCTCCCCCTCCCCTCTGCTGTGCCTCCTCCCCCTCCCCTCTGCTGCGCATCCTCCCCCTCCCCTCTGCTGCGCATCCTCCCCCTCCCCTCTGCTGCGCCTCCTCCCCCTCCCCTCTGCTGCACCTCCTCCCCCTCCCCTTTGCTGCTCCCTCCTCCCCCTCCCCTCTGCTGCACCTCCTCCCCCTCCCCTCTGCTGCGCCTCCTCCTCCTTTCCTCTGCTGCGCCTCCTCCTTCTCCCCTCTTCTGCGCCTCCTCCACCTCCCCTCTGCTGCTCCCTCCTCCCCCTCCCCTCTGCTGCTCCCTCCTCCCCCTCCCCTCTGCTGCTCCCTCCTCCCCCTCCCCTCTGCTGCGCCTCCTCCCCGCCCCTCTGCTGCGCCTCCTCCACCTCCCCTCTGCTGCTCCCTCCTCCCCCTCCCCTCTGCTGCTCCCTCCTCCCCCTCCCCTCTGCTGCTCCCTTCTCCCCCTCCCTTCTGCTGCTCCCTCCTCCCCCTCCCTTCTGCTGCTCCCTCCTCCCCCTCTCTGCTGCGCCTCCTCCACCTCCCCTCTGCTGCTCCCTCCTCCCCCTCCCCTCTGCTGCTCCCTCCTCCCCCTCCCCTCTGCTGCTCCCTCCTCCCCCTCCCCTCTGCTGCTCCCTCCTCCCCCTCTCCTCTGCTGCGCCTCCTCCCCCTCCCCTCTGCTGCGCCTCCTCCCCCTCCCCTCTGCTGCTCCCTACTGAACTTGCTGATGTGCTCCTTTTGGCACAGCACACTTTGACACCCGTATGACACTGGGACCCATCAGGAGGCCGTGCTCCGGGGTGCTGCTTTAATTTCGTTATCCTAACAGATCATTGAGCAGCCGCCAACTGGTTCATCCTCTCAGCAGAGGCGCCGCTGTGCGTGCTGCTTATCAGCACAGTGTGTCACATGGAGAAGACTTCTCATTTGTATCTGGTTTGTGTTTGTTTTAGGAAAACTTTTCTTAACTTTATAAAGAAATTGCACAAACTTTATTCCATAGAATAAGACAAAATGTAATGAACGATTTCATAGCATTACTGAAAATAATATATAATGACATGAGATCCCCACACCTTATACTACAGTGACATCTATTCATCTATTACTGCTGACAACCTGCCTGTATACCATGTCTGAGAGGTAGTCACAGCCCCGCCCCCTGCTGATGACATCACTGATATAATATCTGGCCTCATTCTCGCTGTTTGTTATCTTGCAGTGTCAGGTATATGGCGTCGGGGTCGGTCGAGGATCCGAACGCCCTCGATAATAATTTCCATAATGTAGTATCAGTCAGGAGGAGATGAAGGGAGGCAGCACAGGCGGCGCACACCGGGGAGGCGACATGAAAGCAATCTCCTGGAATTAATTTCATTAGGTAAACAGACTCGTTCGGTCTCATTAGAATAACGACGCGGCCGTTGTTGATATTCGCGGATTGTGTCTGATGCTTGGAGAACATTAAAGAGGAGCCTGTCCCTTCATCCTTGAACGTTTCTACGAGCTGGACCTCCAGGATTGGACAGGTGAGGACCTGTCACCAGGACAGCCCGTCAGTATCAGACCGGCGGTGGTCCGGCACCCTGCACCCCTGCCGGTCGGGTGCTCCACAGTAACTCCGGCGCAGTCCGTCGTGTACAGGTAACTGCAGCGCTGCCGCCAATAAACTGAATGTGACGGTCATACCCCCACCAAACAAGGTCAGCACAGCCCTCTCCTGAAATACTCTGTGCTGCTGTGGACATTCTCACCAAAAGATCTGGATGACAATTCGGACAACTGAGCTCCTGAGTCATATCTAGGAGATCATAGAGGAGCTGGTGTAGAGGATGGGAGTAGTAGTGTTGTGTCATGGTCTACTCCCTCAGGCTGTTGGATCGGCAGGCAAGAGTTGACCCTAACAAAGTATTTTACTAAGAGCAATGTAGAACTTGAAATACATACAGTAGCAGCAGGCTTTAGTGCAATTCTTCTCTGGCACCAGGAAGGATGTGGAGGCAGGTTGGTTGATGGTAGTTTCACACTTAGGTGATACTGGCCTAGTGGTTGTTTGGTGAGGGGTGGCTTGGTTGTAGTCCCTCACCTTACAGCAGTGGCTTCACAATGAGGACAATGTGGAGTAGTTCTCCCAGGAGATTGGGTAACAGGTACAGGAGCTCTGAAGGTAGCTTCCTCTCTTCTCCATAGCTTCTCACCAATTTCCCCTCTTAGCAGGAAGCAGACAGCTAAGAAGAGGGAAGGAACAGGGTGGTTAACCCTGTTCCTGCCAACCTTTTCCATTCCTTCCTTGCTGAGAGTAAGAGCCAGGAAACAAGCAGTAAAATACAGTACACAACATAATAATAATAATATGTAGTGCCGCCGGACTCCATGATGGACAGTCCGGTAGCACATCATTCTGCTTCTGTAGGACACTTCTGCCTTGGCTGGATGATTGGATTATTAAATGGCGATGAATCTTTGGCGGCTCGCGGTGTAAATTATGGAAGGTCACGGCTCTACTTTCTGCTTAATCTTTGGGCGGACGTGTTAATGATGTCATTATGATTTATATCAGGGCTGATGTGCAGATGATTATGAGCTGTAATAACGTGATATCAGCGGCCGCAGATGTCCAGAGAATTTGAGAGAAATACTCAAGGTGGATGAAGAATTTACAGTGCCTTGAAAAAGTATTCACACCCCTTGAACTTTTCCAAATTTTTCACGTTAAACTCGCAAACTTAAATTTATTTTATTGGGATTTTATTATGTGATCGATCAATACAAAGTAACAAGTGTAGACATATCAAGATAAAAGACGGCACTCACGAGAATAGTCCAATTCTTACTTTATTGCTCCACATCGGCATAAAAACAGATAAGCAGACGGTAGGGGTGCAGGACGCCACACAGGCACCATGAGGCGACGGCCGTTTCGCGTAATTCACGCTTCCTCGGTGTGAAGTGAGAAGAAGATGATACAAGGTTTTCAAAATGTTTAATAAATACAAATCTGGACAGTGCGGTGTGCATTAGTATTCAGCCCCCCGAGCCAATACCTTGTCGGACCACCTTTCTCTGCCATTACAGTTGCAGTCTTTCGGGGTCTGTCTCTACCAGCTTTGCACATTTAGAGGATCACATTATTGCCCATTCTTCTGTGCAGAAGAGCTCGCGCTCAGTCGGATCAGATGGAGAGCGTCTGTGAGCAGTGATTCTCAGGTCTTGTCACAGATTCTTAGTGGAAATTAGGTCTGGAATGGGCCGTTCTAACACATGAAGATGCTTTGATCTAAACCCTTCCATTGTAGCTCTGGCTGGATGTTGAGGGTCGTTGTCCTGCTGGAAGGTGAACATCCGACCCAGTCTTAAGTCTTTTGCAGCCTCTCCCAGGTTTTCCTCCAGAACTGCCCTGTATTTAGCTCCATCCATCTTCTCATCATCTCTGACCAGCTTCCCTGTGCCTGCTGAAGAAAAATCCCCCAGGATGATGCTGCCACCACCATGTCTCATGGTGGGGATGGTGTGTTCATGGTGATGTGCAGGGTTAGATTTCCAGCAATCATAAGAGTTTTGCATTTAGGCCAAAAAGTTCCACTTGGTCTCCTCTGACCAGAGCACCTTCTTCCACCTGTTTGGTGTCCCCCCTACATGGTTTGTGGCACGCTGCAGACAGGACTTCTTATGGCTGCTTTCAGAGATGGCTTTCTTCTTGCCACTCTTCCATAAAGGCCAGATTTGTGGAGCACACGACTAACAGTTGTCCTGTGGACAGATTCTCCCACCTGAGCTGTGGATCTTTGCAGCTCCTTCAGAGTGACCAGGGGCCTCTTGGCTGCTTCTCTAATCAGTGCTCTCCTTGCCTGGGCTGTAAGTTCAGGTGGACGGCCGTGTCTTGGTAGGTTTGGAGGTGTGCCATACTCCTTCCATTTTTGGATGATGGATTAAACAGTGCTCCATGAGATGTTCAAGCCTGCTTTACACTTCTCCACAACTTTATCCCTGACCTGTCTGGCGTGTTCCTTGGTTTTCATGATGCTGTTTGATCTCTAATGTTCTCCTCTGAGGCCTTCACAGAACAGCTGGATTTATACTGAGACTACATTACAAACAGGTGGACTCTGTGTACTAATCAGGTAACGTCTAAAGGTGATTGGTCACACTGGATGTTATTTAGGGGGATCAGAGTACAGGGGGCTGAATATAAATGCACGCTGCACTTTTCAGATTTTTATTTATAATTTTTTTTTAAAACCTTGTATCATTTTTTTTCACTTCACACATACTTGTACTTTGTGTCTATTCTATCATCTATCTATCTATCTATCTATCTATCTATCTATCTATCTATCTATCTATTATCTATTATCTATCTATTATCTATCTATCTATCTATTATCTATCTATCTATTATCTATCATCTATCTATTAATCTATCTATCTATCTATCTATCTATCTATCATCTATAATATCTCTTTCTCTCTAATATCTCTCTATGTATATCCATCTCCTGGTAAGGTGTTCCTCTTGGATATACAGTATTAATAGATACATTTTCTCTCCTGGACTATCTTCATATTCTCTTTTCTGCTGCAATAAATCCATCTCTTTGCCCAATCATCCGTATCATGTTGTCTCTTCTGGAAAGCGGGCATTTTCCATATGATCTAACCTGGACGTACATACTAATAACTCAGAATTATTCCACTAAAAGCTTTATAAGATGTGACATGAATTGAGATACACGGTATCCATATTTATTGTCCATGACCTGAAGGCAAAGTTAGCAAATGAGTGGGGAAAATATTTTAAAATGTCCAATAATAAAAGCAACACATAATAATTCGAGATGAGCGAATTTCATGAAATTCGTTCATGCTTCGTTTACTTGTATAAGCTGAACAGCGTTATGGATTCCATTACCACTGACCATAACACAATTCTATGATGGAATTCATAATGGAATGGCTTTAGAGGCATTCCATTATTTCATTCCTTGATATTAGAAGTCTATGGGACGCAGGATCAGGAGAGGACTCGGGATCAGGAGAGGACTCGGGATCAGGGGAGGACTCGGGATCAGGGGAGGACTCGGGATCAGGAGGGGACTCGGGATCAGGGGAGGACTCGGGATCAGGAGGGGACTCGGGATCAGGAGGGGACTCGGGATCAGAAGGGGACTCGGGATCAGGAGGGGACTCGGGATCAGGAGAGGACTCGGGATCAGGGGAGGACTCGGGATCAGGGGAGGACTCGGGATCAGGGGAGGACTCGGGATCAGGGGAGGACTCGGGATCAGCAGGGGACTCGGGATCAGGAGAGGACTCGGGATCAGGAGAGGACTCGGGATCAGGGGAGGACTCGGGATCAGGGGAGGACTCGGGATCAGGGGAGGACTCGGGATCAGGGGAGGACTCGGGATCAGCAGGGGACTCGGGATCAGGAGAGGACTCGGGATCAGGGGAGGACTCGGGATCAGGGGAGGACTCGGGATCAGGGGAGGACTCGGGATCAGGGGAGGACTCTGGATCAGGGGAGGACTCGGGATCAGGGGAGGACTCGGGATCAGGGGAGGACTGAGGATCAGGGGAGGACTCCCCTGCATAATGGAAACGGGACGGATCTGTTTTGCAGCCCATAGACTTCTATTATGACGGCATTCTAAAGGCATTCCGTTATGCATTCCGTCATAGAATTGCGATATGGTCCGTGGTAACGGAATCCATAACGCAATTCAGCTTATACCAGTAAGCGAAGCTTGAACGAATTTCAAAATATGAAATTCACTCATCTCTAATAAAATCATGAAATCCAGTGACGCGTAATAAAATGGTAGAAAGAAGAAATGGAAGAATAAAAAATAATGGATTATAACATAAAATATGAAATAAAACACTAAATGTGAAAGAGTAGAGTGAAGAATAAGAAACTATAAAATAGAAGAAGCAAAATGAAAAAATAGAAATAAAGAAATAGAATTTATTTCCTTTGCAGAAATTGTGTCTTGTTTAGTAATGGGGATTGGAGGAGAAAGAATCCTGATCCTGGGGTATTTAATATTAATGAGGGGCGGCAGCCCCCTGTGAGACCCTCCTGAGGACAGGACTGGATTGGGAAGCGTCTCGCTGATGCATTTACCGCTCGATACTCGCTGCTCATCTCTATGTCATTGTGCTGTTATCGATCTGACGAATGAGACATGGATTTTCCTGGAAAGTAAAAGGCCACGTTATTTACTGACATGACATGTGATCTGCAGATTCCTGTGACCTCCACCGACGACACACATGACATCAGGGTCTATGAGGTCGAAGTCACAGAACCATACAGCGCCCAGACACTGCCAAACATCAAGCTAAATAGTACACATATAGTGCCGCCATACTTTACAGAGCTAAGCTATAGCATTCTAGGCCCATATAGTGTCACATGGGGCCCTTATAGAGGAATATAGTGCAAAACAGTGCCCAGAGAGTGACACAATGTCTCCACATACAGCAATATACTGCATACGTGTACCAAATAATACCCAGAGAGTGCCACACTCGGCCCACACAGGGAAATAGTGGCTTGAGAGTGCCATGCTTGGCCCATACAGAGCAATATGATGCAAATAGTGCCTGGACGGTGCATATTCTGCCCACATAGTGCCCAGATAGTGCCATGTTGTGATCACATAGGGACAATCAGTACATAGAGCCATGCCATGCCTATGCAGTGCTGCATTATGGTTCCATACAGCCAAATAGTGCCCAGAGTGCCATCTCCTCATAAAGCTAACGCGCCCCCCAGTACAGAGTGGCCACCACTCTCCACTCCTTTGCATGTAACTGTAGCGGGCAGGTAGGTTATACTGCCCTCTCCTGGAAGCGAAGGGTAAAACCAGTAATGTCTCGATACACTAGAACAGGGATGGCCAACCTGCGGTCCTCCAGCTACTGTAAAACTACAACTCCCACCATGCCCTGCTGTAGGCTGATAGCAGTAGGCAGTCTGGGCATGCTGGGAGTTGTAGTTTTGCAACTGCTGGAGAGCCTCAGGTTGGCCGTCCCTGCACCAGAAGTACCTACCTCCCAGTTTAGAAATTCTTGCAGAAATGGATATTTGTGGTGACATTCCTAAGAGCAGCCAGGGCTTAGGGCAGGAAGGTTACCGTGTTACAATGTATCCACCATTCTGGGGGTGAGTTACATTGTGGCAGAAGCCTCATTACACCCAGAACTTTCTCCTTCTCCACACAGGTGATCGGGCGGATGGATCACCCGTCTTATAATAGACCGCCACCCCCCATCCATCCCTCGCTGCCCGTCACAGTAATATCTAGAGATTTCTGGGATGGATTTCCTGACGCTTTTAGATTTGTGGCACATGGATCACTTTGTCACCATAATATGGGATTACGGGCTGCGTCCTATGTGTCGCTATAGGGAGCCTGACATTATATTTTACTATCTGTTGTCAGGTCAATCATATGCTCAGAGCACCACAGAGTATTTCAGGCCAGCTCCAAGCCCTACAGATTAGGCTACATTCACAGGACAGTGAATATACAGTATGAAGAAACAGCAATATATATACACTGCTCAAAAAAATAAAGGGAACACAAAAAGAACACATCCTAGATCTGAATTAATTAAATATTCTTCTGAAATACTTTGTTCTTTACATAGTTGAATGTGCTGACAACAAAATCACACAAAAATAAAAAAATGGAAATCACATTTTAACCCATGGAGGTCTGGATTTGGAGTCACACTCAAAATTAAAGTGGAAAAACACACTACAGGCTGATCCAACTTTGATGTAATGTCCTTAAAACAAGTCAAAATGAGGCTCAGTAGTGTGTGTGGCCTCCACGTGCCTGTATGACCTCCCTACAATGCCTGTGCATGCTCCTGATGAGGTGGCGGACGGTCTCCTGAGGGATCTCCTCTCAGACCTGGACTAAAGCATCTGCCAACTCCTGGACAGTCTGTGGTGCAACGTGACGTTGGTGGATAGAGCGAGACATGATGTCCCAGATGTGCTCAATTGGATTCAGGTCTGGGGAACGGGCGGGCCAGTCCATAGCATCAATGCCTTCGTCTTGCAGGAACTGCTGACACACTCGAGCCACATGAGGTCTAGCATTGTCTTGCATTAGGAGGAACCCAGGGCCAACCGCACCAGCATATGGTCTCACAAGGGGTCTGAGAATCTCATCTCGGTACCTAATGGCAGTCAGGCTACCTCTGGCGAGCACATGGAGGGCTGTGCGGCCCTCCAAAAAAATGCCACCCCACACCATTACTGACCCAATGCCAAACTGGTCATGCTGGAGGATGTTGCAGGCAGCAGAACGTTCTCCACGGCGTCTCCAGACTCTGTCACGTCTGTCACATGTGCTCAGTGTGAACCTGCTTTCATCTGTGAAGAGCACAGGGCGCCAGTGGCGAATTTGCCAATCTTGGTGTTCTCTGGCAAATGTCAAACGTCCTGCACGGTGTTGGGCTGTAAGCACAACCCCCACCTGTGGACGTCGGGCCCTCATATCACCCTCATGGAGTCTGTTTCTGACCGTTTGAGCAGACACATGCACATTTGTGGCCTGCTGGAGGTCATTTTGCAGGGCTCTGGCAGTGCTCCTCCTGTTCCTCCTTGCACAAAGGCGGAGGTAGCGGTCCTGCTGCTGGGTTGTTGGCCTCCTCCACGTCTCCTGATGTACTGGCCTGTCTCCTGGTAGCGCCTCCATGCTCTGGACACTACGCTGACAGACACAGCAAACCTTCTTGCCACAGCTCGCATTGATGTGCCATCCTGGATAAGCTGCACTACCTGAGCCACTTGTGTGGGTTGTAGACTCCGTCTCATGCTACCACTAGAGTGAAAGCACCGCCAGCATTCAAAAGTGACCAAAACATCAGCCAGGAAGCATAGGAACTGAGAAGTGGTCTGTGGTCACCACCTGCAGAACCACTCCTTTATTGGGGGCGTCTTGCTAATTGCCTATAATTTCCACCTGTTGTCTATCCCATTTGCACAACAGCATGTGAAATTGATTGTCACTCAGTGTTGCTTCCTAAGTGGACAGTTTGATTTCACAGAAGTGTGATTGACTTGGAGTTATATTGTGTTGTTTACGTGTTCCCTTTATTTTTTTGAGCAGTGTATGAAGAAACAGCAATATATATACAATGAGAACAGAGACCTGGGGGATGAAGGGACATTTGAAAAAAAACAAAACAGAACAACATATTAAAGATATTGAGAATAAGTCCTTCATTATCTGACAGATAAGGGGTGAGAACGTTTTATGGTCTCTAAATTGATGTTCTCTCAGAGACCTGGTGCCCCGACTATGTCTATAGAAGACTCTTTAGATCTTGTCATGTGTCATTAATCCCGGGGACAAATTCAGTCCAGTATTCAGAGTGTCAAGCAGTGTTATACATTTGTATTCCCAAATTCTTCTAGCTTTTTGGGATTTGAAGTTACCTTTTAATATGAGAACTTTCATGTGTTCTACATTGTGTCCTGGGCTACAGAAATGCTTGGCCACAGGAAAGTGCAGCTGCTTCTCTATAATTGTGTGGCGGTGGGACTTCATCCTTGCATTGAGTCTCTGTCCTGTTTCTCCAACGTAGAGGCCTCCAACAGGACATTTAGTGCAGACCACATTAGATGTAGAACATGTGAATGTCCCAGGGATCCTATAGTCCTGCTGGGTGTTGGGGTCCGGATCTTATCTGTTGTCATTATATGGGAACAGGTTTTGCATCTTCTTATATTACAGGGATGGTTCCTTTTTCTGTGGTACATGGCCTTGATCTGATCAGAATGTTCCTTAGATTTGGAGGTTGTCGGTAAGTTAGTAATGGGGGATCTGGGAAGATTGTTTTTAGTTGTTCATCATTACGTAGGACATGATGTAATTGTTTGCAGTTTTCCTCAGTACCTCTAGTTGTGGGTTGTAGGTACGCGCTGGTTCTGTATCTTTTCCTTGTATTGGAGAAGTTGACTTCTGGGGATCCTGGTGGCTCTTGTGATCTGATCTTCAATTGAAGCAGGATGATAGCCCTGGTGTAAATGTCCTTTTCAGATATTGTAAATGCTCATCCCTTTCTGATGGGCTGGAGCAGATTCGGTTATATCTGACGGCTTGACTATAGATGATGGACTTTTTAATATGTTTGGGGTGGAAGCTGTCCCATTTGAGGTATGTAGGCCGATCAATAGGTTTCCGATACAGGGATGTCTGTATTGAGCTGTCTTGAAGTTTTATGGTGGTGTCCAGAAAGCTGACTTCTGTGTGGGAATAGTTGAGGGTCAGGTTTATGGTGGGATGGAATTTGTTGGATTGTTCATGAAATTTTATCAGTTCATGTTCAGAGTCGGTCCAGATTATTAGGATGTCGTCAATGAAACGGAAGTAGGCCAAGGGTTTTTTGAGACAGGATACCAAAAAGTCATTTTCCACTTTTGCCATGAAGAGATTTGCATATTGCGGTGCCATTTTACTGCCCATGGCGGTGCCAGTGCACTGTAAATATATGGGTGAGGATGAATTTGGTTGGTTGTAGTAAAGACTCTGAGACGATCCCATTCGCCTCCAGGTATACTCGGCAAGCAGTTAATCCATCATTGTGCGGGATATTTGAATACAAGGATTCCACATCCATGGTGGCCAAGATTGGGCCTTTAGGGAGGGGACCTATGGTTGACAGTTTGTTCAATAAGTCAGTGGTGTCCTGTAGATAACTTGTTGTGTTCCTCACTAATGGTTTGAGGATGCCCTCTATGCAACCTGAGATGATCGGCCTCCCTGGATTCCCTGCTTTGTGTATTTTGGGAAGCATGTAGAATACTCCGATCCTGGGATTCTCAGGTACCAAGTCTAAAAGTTGCGTGGATCCTGCAGGAAGACCCCTGATGACCTTATCCAACTCTTTCAAATATTTCTGAGTTGGGTCTCCCTCCATTTTGATATAGTATTGTGTGTCTGTGAGTTGTCGGTGTGCTTCTTCTACATAGTCCAAAGTGTTCAAAAGGACTATAGCGCCACCTTTATCGCCACCTTATTGAACAAACTGTCAACCATAGGTCCTCTCCCTAAAGGCACAATCTTGGCAACCATGGATGTGGAATCCTTGTATTCGAATATCCCGCACAATGATGGATTAACTGCTTGCCGAGTATACCTGGAGGCGAATGGGATCGTCTCAGAGTCTTTACTACAACCGACCAAATTCATCCTCACCCATATATTTACAGTGCACTGGCACCGCCATGGGCAGTAAAATGGCACCGCAATATGCAAATCTCTTCATGGCAAAACTGGAAAATGACTTTTTGGTATCCTGTCTCAAAAAACCCTTGGCCTACTTCCGTTTCATTGACGACATCCTAATAATCTGGACCGACTCTGAACATGAACTGATAAAATTTCATGAACAATCCAACAAATTCCATCCCACCATCAACCTGACCCTCAACTATTCCCACACAGAAGTCAGCTTTCTGGACACCACCATAAAACTTCAAGACTGCTCAATACAGACATCCCTGTATCGGAAACCTATTGATCGGCCTACATACCTCAAATGGGACAGCTTCCACCCCAAACATATTAAAAAGTCCATCATCCATAGTCAAGCCGGCAGATATAACCGAATCTGCTCCAGCCCATCAGAAAGGGATGAGCATTTACAATATCTGAAAAGGACATTTACACCAGGGCTATCATCCTGCTTCAATTGAAGATCAGATCACAAGAGCCACCAGGATCCCCAGAAGTCAACTTCTCCAATACAAGGAAAAGATACAGAACCAGCGCGTACCTACAACCCACAACTAGAGGTACTGAGGAAAACTGCAAACAATTACATCATGTCCTACGTAATGATGAACAACTAAAAACAATCTTCCCAGATCCCCCCTTACTAACTTACCGACAACCTCCAAATCTAAGGAACATTCTGATCAGATTAAGTTCAAGGCCATGTACCACAGAAAAAGGAACCATCCCTGTAATATAAGAAGATGCAAAACCTGTTCCCATATAATGACAACAGATAAGATCCGGACCCCAACACCCAGCAGGACCAGGGCCGGCCTTTGGGGTGTGCGGGCTGTGCGGCCGCACAGGGCGCCATAGTAACAGGGGCGCTGGGCGGCCGACAGCTCGCAATGTAATCTGCGGCAGGCGAGGCTGCACTTGTGCTCTCCCTCGGGGCGCCCCCTCCATCTCCCCCTCCCCTGTCTGACCTGCCTGCTGCCCCCCCGCTGCCAATAAGAAGAGGCAGGAGGAGGAGGGGAGGGGCTGTGGCCACTGCGCCACCAATGAAGAAAACTGACCTGAATACAAATACAGGAGGCGGGTGCCGGAATCAAATAGCCGGCACCCGACCTCTATGACACTGGGAGCTGCGATCTGCTGCAGTTGAGTTAACCCTTCAGGTGCGGTACCTGAGGGGTTAACTGTAGCTGATCGCAGCTCCCTGTCACAGAGGTCGGGTGCCGGCTATTTGATTCCGGCACCCGCCTCCTGTATTTGTATAAGAAACGTTGGTGGCACAGTGCGCCCCCCCCCCCCCCCCCAGTATAAGAAACATTGGTGGCACAGTGGGAAGTGCCAGTGAGGGTTAAAAAATAATTGAAAAAAATTAACTCACCTCCTCCAGTTGATTGCGTAGCTGCCGGTCTTTCTTCAGGACCTGTGGTGACGTCACTGAGCTCATCACATGACCCATTACCATGGTGATGGATCATGTGATGTATCATGTGATGAGCACAGTGATGTCACCACAGGTCCTTTGACAGGTCATGAAGAAAGAACAGAAGACGATCAATTGGAGGAGGTGAGTTAATTATTTTTTATTTTTTAACCCTCATTGGCACTGCCCACTGCGCCACCAATGTTTATTCTATTGAGGGGGGGCACACTGCGCCACCAATGTTTATTATATTGAGGGGGGGCGCACTGCGCCACCAATGTTTATTATATTGACGGGGGGCGCACTGCGCAAATGTTTATTATACTGGGGTGTTGGGGGGGCGCACTGCGCCACCAATGTTTATTATACTGGGGTGTTGGGGGGGGGCGCACTGTGCCACCAATGTTTATTATATTGGGGGGGCGCACTGCGCACAACGATGGGTTAGGGAAATTTCACAGCAGAGTGCGCATGCGCTGGGAGCCTCGCCGGCGGTTAGGGTAGGGAAAAATTATGGGCCAGTGCACAGGTGCGGTGATCGGATGGATGTTCTCAGCAGGACACCGTCCGACACTGCGCATGCGCTGGGAGCCTCACCAGCGGTTAGGGTAGGGAAAAAGCACTGGCCCGTACGTAATTTTTCCCTTCCCTAACCGCTGGTGAGGCTCCCGGTGCATGCGCAGTGTCGGCCGGTGTTCAGCTGAGAACATCCATCCGATCACTGCGCCTGCACATTGGCCCATAGTTTTTCCCTACCCTAACCGCCGGCGAGACTCCTGGCGCATGCGCACTCTGCTGTGAAACTTCCCTAACCTGACGTTGTGCGCCTGCGCGGCGCTGCACACCTCCTCACGTCATGTCCGGTGCGACCGGAAGTGACGAGGGTAGGGAAATCTCACGAAGTACGGAAGTATAACATTACACCGGCCTTTGGGGTGTGTGGGCTGGTAACTACTTGGTTGGATAGTCAGCCAGCCTATGCCATGATGCCAGCAACAAGCAGTTTTTTTTTTTTTTGGGAAGGGGGGGGGGCGCCACAAGGTTAGCTCGCACAGGGCGCCTGAACACCTAAGGCCGGCCCTGAGCAGGACTATAGGATCCCTGGGACATTCAAATGTTCTACATCTAATGGGGTTTATCGGATTCTCTGCACTAAATGTCCTGTTGGAGGCCTCTACGTTGGAGAAACAGGACAGAGACTCAATGCAAGGATGAGGTCCCACCGCCACACAATTATAGAGAAGACCCTGCACTTTCCTGTACACAATGAAGAACACATGAAAGTTCTCATATTAAAAGGTAACTTCAAATCCCAAAAAGCTAGAAGAATTTGGGA
Organism: Bufo bufo; assembly: GCF_905171765.1. Lineage (NCBI taxonomy): Eukaryota > Metazoa > Chordata > Amphibia > Anura > Bufonidae > Bufo > Bufo bufo. Next base: position 693,904,895 of record NC_053391.1, on the reverse strand, counting down.
ATACAAATGTATAACACTGCTTGACACTCTGAATACTGGACTGAATTTGTCCCCAGGATTAATGACACATGACAAGATCTAAAGAGTCTTCTATAGACATAGTGGGGGCACCAGGTCTCTGAGAGAACATCAATTAAGAGACCATAAAACGTTCTCACCCCTTATCTGTCAGATAATGAAGGACTTATTCTCAATATCTTTAATATGTTGTTCTGTTTTGGTTTTTTTCAAATGTCCATTCATCCCCCAGGTCTCTGTTCTCATTGTTTCTTCATACATCCTTGTAGGACGCCTGACGAAGGGACTGGTGATGTCTGGAAAGCTCGCTATGTAACAACATTACCTCTATTTTTGTTAGCCATTTAAAGGTGTCAAACCTGCAAGACTCTGATTGTTTCTCTTGATGAGAGCACTGAACTCGTTTTCTATTGGATAACACCGAACCGGACTTTATCTTTTTTATTTCAGGACAGTGAAAACATGGCCATTAAAAATGGACTCGTTGTCAGTTTTTAATGACCATTTTGCATCTATTTTCTGGCCATTTGTCTGTTTTTAACGGCCTTTATATATATAAGGCCCCCCACAGTAGCCCCAGTATATATAAGGCCCCCACAGTAGCCCCAGTATATATAAGGCCCCCACAGTAGCCCCAGTATCTATAATGCCCCCCCACAGTAGCCCCAGTATCTATAATGCCCCCCACAGTAGCCCCTGTATCTATAATGCCCCCCACAGTAGCCCCTGTATCTATAATGCCCCCCACAGTAGCCCCAGTATCTATAATGCCCCCCACAGTAGCCCCTGTATCTATAATGCCCCCCACAGTAGCCCCTGTATCTATAATGCCCCTCACAGTAGCCCCAGTATATATAAGACCCCCCCACAGTAGCCCCAGTATCTATAATGCCCCCCCACAGTAGCCCCAGTATCTATAATGCCCCCCCACAGTAGCCCCAGTATCTATAATGCCCCCCACAGTAACCCCTGTATCTATAATGCCCCCCACAGTAGCCCCAGTATATATAAGCCCCCCACAGTAACCCCTGTATCTATAATGCCCCCCCACAGTAGCCCCAGTATATATAAGGCCCCCCACAGTAGCCCCAGTATATATAAGGCCCCCCACAGTAGTCCCAGTATATATAAGCCCCCCACAGTAGCCCCAGTATATATAAGCCCCCACAGTAGCCCCAGTATATATAAGCCCCCCACAGTAGCCCCAGTATATATAAGCCCCCCACAGTAGCCCCAGTATATATAAGCCCCCCACAGTAGCCCCAGTATATATAAGCCCCCCACAGTAGCCCCAGTATATATAAGCCCCCCACAGTAGCCCCAGTATATATAAGCCCCCCACAGTAGCCCCAGTATATATAAGCCCCCCACAGTAGCCCCAGTATATATAAGCCCCCCACAGTAGCCCCAGTATATATAAGCCCCCCACAGTAGCCCCAATATATATAAGGCCCCCCACAGTAGCCCCATTATATATAAGGCCCCCCACAGTAGCCCCAGTATATATAAGGCCCCCCACAGTAGTCCCAGTATATATAAGGCCCCCCACAGTAGCCCCAGTATATATAAGCCCCCACAGTAGCCCCAGTATAAATAAGCCCCCCACAGTAGCCCCAGTATATATAAGCCCCCCACAGTAGCCCCAGTATATATAAGCCCCCCACAGTAGCCCCAGTATATATAAGCCCCCCACAGTAGCCCCAGTATATATATGCCCCCCACAGTAGCCCCAGTATATATAAGCCCCCCACAGTAGCCCCAGTATATATAAGCCCCCCACAGTAGCCCCAGTATATATAAGCCCCCCACAGTAGCCCCAATATATATAAGGCCCCCACAGTAGCCCCAGTATATATAAGGCCCCCCACAGTAGCCCCAGTATATATAAGCCCCCCACAGTAGCCCCAGTATATATAAGCCCCCCACAGTAGCCCCAGTATATATAAGCCCCCCACAGTGCCCTCTGTATATAAAATGCCACCAATAGTGTAAGAAAGAGGGATCCGGACTCTACCAGCGTCACATGTCCAGAGTCGGCGTCATCGTGTTCAAATGGATGAGTTATGTATATATTTTTCTATTTAACCCCAGAAAGGCCCTTTAACCTATTGTTGACAGCCATTAGATGGGTGCGTGCCTGTTCTATACAGCAAATAAAAACAGGGCCATTGATTTTAATGGGGTCCATCTAGCCGTGAAAAAGGCCAAAAATGGGACGTCCTCCTGTATTTTTTGCCGGCCACTAATGTGAATAGTCACGAGTGTCACGTGCATGAGATGCTTACAAGTGGTAATCACTGCTCCCTCCAGCAGCCCAGGAATATAATTCCAGCAGTTGGGACTGGCACAGTGAGAATATATGGGTGGATTGTCAGTTTACATACAATGCAGATTGATAGGTAATTCAGAGTCTGTGGAAAGCTGGGTGACAGCCCCTATGGGCAGCCTAATGTCACCTTGGATCTGTTATCCGTGTTTTCTGCATCTCCACAATATTCTGAGACACGTAATTGTTTATCGGATGTTCTTCTGCCCGTGAAGGAACCTGCTGAGAGCGGACTGCGAACGATGGGAGTAATGCACTGTCCCATCATCCGATATGGAGGTCTCCTGCGCCCTCACCAGGCGATACAACCCGTGAAACTGCAGCATACTTAGAGCAGTTTTCCATTTTAACTATTAAGGTTGTTTTTTTTGTTTGCAAATTTTTAATATTCAATACAATTCGTCAACATTTTCAAGATCTATGCTTCCTGTCAGTGAATGCAACCCCATGCAAGCCTAATACTTCTCCTAGCAGGGGATTGGTTACAAACATAACCAGTGCAGATGTGTTTGCATTCACTGACACCAAGCAGAGATCTTAAAAATGGAGAGAATGTAATTATAAAGTCTATTAGAAAGTTGTAGAGCTTTACTTTAACACTGAACGTGTTCTTCCTTGCGTGAGCGGCAGGGGAGCTGCATACCGATTCTTGTCTGTGTATTGGGTGTTATGAGATGTTGGGAGTTTTAGTCCGGGATGGCGATAGAATTCTATGTACCATATATTAGGGGTTAATAATAAAGAGCCTGTGGATACATAGTAACATGGCGGTCGGGGGGGGGGGGCAGCGTATGAGGATGCCGCGGTACACGTGGCAGACGGGTTCGTCTTCTCGGGGAATCTATCTGAAGATGTAATGGGGATGACAAGTGTCTCTAAGCCAAGGAGCTGCTCAGCTATGAGCTAAACACGGGAAGACATCGCGCGGCGGAGGGGGGAAGGGACGAGATCCGGAGACCAGGAGGTGACAGCCGCTGCCAGCAATCGCACAGCAGGTTGTGAGCCAAGTGCGTCAGACACCTCCATGTTGTCCTAAATCCCACAGCAATGTCCTACGGAGAGGAGAAGAACGCCGAGCTCCGCCGTCATCAGGGAGCAACGACTAGTATCAATACCCCAGGTCATTCTCATACTAGTATCAATAGCCCAGGTCATTCTCATACTAGTATCAATGGCCCAGGTCATTCTTATACTAGTATCAATACCCCGGGTCATTCTTATACTAGTATCAATATCCCAGGTCATTCTCATACTAGTATCAATACCCCAGGTCATTCTCATACTAGTATCAATAGCCCAGGTCATTCTCATACTAGTATCAATAGCCCAGGTCATTCTCATACTAGTATCAATGGCCCAGGTCATTCTTATACTAGTATCAATACCTCAGGTCATTCTCATACTAGTATCAATACCCCAGGTCATTCTCATACTAGTATCAATAGCCCAGGTCATTCTCATACTAGTATCAATACCCCAGGTCATTCTCATACTAGTATCAATACCCCAGGTCATTCTCATACTAGTATCAATACCCCAGGTCATTCTCATACTAGTATCAATAGCCCAGGTCATTCTCATACTAGTATCAATAGCCCAGGTCATTCTCATACTAGTATCAATAGCCCAGGTCATTCTCATACTAGTATCAATGGCCCAGGCCATTCTTATACTAGTATCAATACCCCGGGTCATTCTCATACTAGTATCAATAGCCCAGGTCATTCTCATACTAGTATCAATACCCCAGGTAATTCTCATACTAGTATTAATAGCCCAGGTCATTCTCATACTAGTATCAATAGCCCAGGTCATTCTCATACTAGTATCAATACCCCAGGTCATTCTCATACTAGTATCAATACCTCAGGTCATTCTCATACTAGTATCAATAGCCCAGGTCATTCTTATACTAGTATCAATGGCCCAGGTCATTCTTATACTAGTATCAATTGCCCAGGTCATTCTCATACTAGTATCAATAACCCAGGTCATTCTCATACTAGTATCAATAACCCAGGTCATTCTCATACTAGTATCAATACCCTGGGTCATTCTCATACTAGTATCAATACCCCAGGTTATTCTCATATTAGTGTCAATACCCAAGGTCATTCTCATATTAGTGTTAATATACCAGGTCATTCTCATACTAGTATCAATAACCCAGGTCATTCTCATACTAGTATCAATACCCCAGGTTATTCTCATATTAGTGTCAATACCCAAGGTCATTCTCATATTAGTGTTAATATACCAGGTTATTCTCATACTAGTATCAATACCCCAGGTCATTCTCATACTAGTATCAATACCCCAGGTCATTCTCATACTAGTATCAATAGCCCAGGTCATTCTCATACTAGTATCAATAGCCCAGGTCATTCTCATACTAGTATCAATGGCCCAGGTCATTCTTATACTAGTATCAATACCCCGGGTCATTCTCATACTAGTATCAATATCCCAGGTCATTCTCATACTAGTATCAATACCCCAGGTCATTCTCATACTAGTATCAATAGCCCAGGTCATTCTCATACTAGTATCAATAGCCCAGGTCATTCTCATACTAGTATCAATGGCCCAGGTCATTCTTATACTAGTATCAATACCTCAGGTCATTCTCATACTAGTATCAATACCCCAGGTCATTCTCATACTAGTATCAATAGCCCAGGTCATTCTCATACTAGTATCAATACCCCAGGTCATTCTCATACTAGTATCAATACCCCAGGTCATTCTCATACTAGTATCAATACCCCAGGTCATTCTCATACTAGTATCAATAGCCCAGGTCATTCTCATACTAGTATCAATAGCCCAGGTCATTCTCATACTAGTATCAATAGCCCAGGTCATTCTCATACTAGTATCAATGGCCCAGGCCATTCTTATACTAGTATCAATACCCCGGGTCATTCTCATACTAGTATCAATAGCCCAGGTCATTCTCATACTAGTATCAATACCCCAGGTAATTCTCATACTAGTATTAATAGCCCAGGTCATTCTCATACTAGTATCAATAGCCCAGGTCATTCTCATACTAGTATCAATACCCCAGGTCATTCTCATACTAGTATCAATACCTCAGGTCATTCTCATACTAGTATCAATAGCCCAGGTCATTCTTATACTAGTATCAATGGCCCAGGTCATTCTTATACTAGTATCAATTGCCCAGGTCATTCTCATACTAGTATCAATAACCCAGGTCATTCTCATACTAGTATCAATAACCCAGGTCATTCTCATACTAGTATCAATACCCTGGGTCATTCTCATACTAGTATCAATACCCCAGGTTATTCTCATATTAGTGTCAATACCCAAGGTCATTCTCATATTAGTGTTAATATACCAGGTCATTCTCATACTAGTATCAATAACCCAGGTCATTCTCATACTAGTATCAATACCCCAGGTTATTCTCATATTAGTGTCAATACCCAAGGTCATTCTCATATTAGTGTTAATATACCAGGTTATTCTCATACTAGTATCAATACCCCAGGTCATTATCATACTAGTATCAATACCCTGGGTCATTTTCATACTAGTATCAATACCTCAGGTCATTCTCATACTACTATCAATAGCCCAGGTCATTCTCATACTAGTATCAATAGCCCAGGTCATTCTCATACTAGTATCAATACCCCAGGTCATTCTCATACTAGTATCAATAGCCTAGGTCATTCTCATACTAGTATCAATAGCCCAGGTCATTCTTATACTAGTGTCAAAACCTCGGGTCATTCTCATACTAGTATCAATAGCCCAGGTCATTCTAATACTAGTATCAATAGCCCAGGTCATTCTCATACTAGTATCAATAGCCCAGGTCATTCTCATACTAGTATCAATAGCCCAGGTCATTCTTATACTAGTATCAAAACCCCGGGTCATTCTCATACTAGTATCAATGCCCCAGGTCATTCTCATACTAGTATCAATAACCCCGGGTCATTCTCATACTAGTATCAATACCCCAGGTCATTCTCATACTAGTATCAATAACCTAGGTCATTCTCATACTAGTATCAATACCCCAGGTCATTCTCATACTAGTGAAAGAAATAAATTGGAAGAAGAGTTTAATAGGGTGGAGAAAAGACTGAGGGAGAGAAATTATCCAGTTTGGATGATTAGAAGGGGGCGAGAGATAGCCTCAAAAAAGGACAGAAAAGATATGCTATTTGGAGGCTCAAAGAATAGATCAGTTAATAAACCGGCCGCGGGCGGTGCCGGGGAATGTGGAGACAGTGACCAGAACAGAATTCCAACTCTATCATTGACTTATAGCAGTGAATTTAATGCAATTAGCTCTGTCATACAGAAATGTCTACCTATACTATATGATGATCATATTTTATATCAAGCCCTGAAATCAGGGTGCAGAATTGTGTCTAGAAAAGCCACAACCCTGTCCTGCTCACTGTCTCCATCCCTGTACACCGCCGGTGGGAAAGGAACTAACTTTAAACAGAATTGGCTCATTTACAAGGGCTTTACAAAATGTGGAAGCAACCCTTGTAAAACCTGTGATTATGTGCTGCCTACTAAGTCATTTGAAAACTCAAGTCATACATGTAAATATCCCATCCGTAGTTACATTAACTGTAACACGGAGGGTGTAATATATGTAATCAAATGCACGCATTGTGATCTAATGTATGTAGGCAGCACATCTCGCAGGTTTAAAAATCGCATTCTTGAACATTTGAATTATATTAACAACCCAAACATTTTAAATATTTCGAATGCAGCCAAGCATTTTATATATAAACATGCACGCCAAGTGTCATCGTTTCAAGCTTTTGCCATTGAGCGAGTATTGGCCCCCAGAAGAGGGGGGGATTATCGGGAAAAAAATCCTTCTCAGGGAAGCCTACTGGATTTTTAGACTTGGTACTAGAACTCCAGCAGGTCTTAATCTGAAAAAAGAACTGACCTATGTTTATCAATAGACTATGAAACAAATTGAACTGTCCATCTGTGCTGGCAACTTGGTATTATGGTTAAAATACACTTACTGATTTGCCCTGATAGACTGTCCCGAGGTCCGCACACATCTCTGTTCATCGGTCTTCCAACATAGGATTATAGTCAGACGGTGCGTCTTTTCGGCCTAATATGAAGCGATTGAAAATCGGCTTCATCATGGCACGTGTGACCTATCACGGGTTATACGTGTATATACAGTGCTGACACCTGCATATTATGTTCAACGCAGGATGTCAGCACTGCTGTTATATGATGAATTAGGATGGGAATAATTTACTGACAATTTGTATTTAACTATATATAACACTATCCAGCTGTCTAGTACAATTTACCCTGATGTAATAGTTTGTAACTGGTGGGAGTTCTGAAGGCCATTGTTTTCTTTGTTTTATTTTATTTTTATTTTATGTAACATGTTAATAGGGATGATAAATGGATTTTTAAACAAGGATACATTCACACTATGCGGCTACTGATAGTAAGTAAGTGCCACGGTGACCCCAGGGTTAATTTTCCTCCGGGCAGTGTCCGCATGGTGTGATAGCAATCATGTTAATCATGGTTGCAAGGTGTGTTGATGTGAGTGGCAACCTATGAAGTCGGAGACTCCCTTCCCTGTTACAGGGGGGGAGTGTTCCTTGACTCCTTTAAATAGGAATGCCACACTTGGCAAATTGTTACGACTAAGGGTGGTTACCCGAAACGCGTCAACGCTATGTCATGTGGAAGGTGGTGATGTCTGTCATTTGATTAACTATTAAAGTAAAGCTGAAAGAGGAACCTCATATGTCTCCAGGACCGTCTTCTTTACTTACCTGTCATTCTCATACTAGTATCAATACCCCAGGTCATTCTCATATTAGTGTCAATACCCCAGGTCATTCTCATACTAGTATCAATACCCCAGGTTATTCTCATACTAGTATCAATATCCCAGGTCATTCTCATACTAGTATGAATACCCTGGGTCATTCTCAAACTAGTGTCAATACCCCAGGCCTTTTTACATTATTGTTTACACCACAGGTCATTATCATATTAGTTTCAATACCCCATGTGATTTGCATATTAGTATCAATACCCAAGGTCATTCTCATATAAGTATCAATACCCCAGGTCGTTCTTTATTAGTAACACTATCCAAGGTCATTTTCAAATTAGTGTCAATTCCCCAGGTCAGTCACGTCAGCCCCAGCAACATCAGGTCATTCGCAAGCTGTTAAAAGTAAAGGTCTGTGTTTCCCAAATTTGGGCTTTTTAAGGGTCTCTAAAACCTGATGCTTGTTATTCAGATCAGCCAATCAGATAGGACCGTATCTTCCAATCACAGATCCATTACGTCATCAATTCTTCCCAAGAGCTAATGATACGAAGCTCAACCCCAAAGAACAAACTCCATGCAGCCAGAGATATTTAGTGTCTGGTGGGGGGAGTAGTCCTCTGTAGACAGTGTCTCTGCTAATGACTTCAGACCACTGAGACTTGTCAGTAGATAACATCACCGGGGATTAATGGGTTAATGGTGGTCTGTTATACAGCTCAGCTCCTCCTGTTCCAGAATTCTGCACTGTGCTCCTGCGCGCTCACGCTCTTCTGTCTTCCTGAGATGATATGTTGTCCGCCATCTTGATCGCGGTGATCACCAGATCGCCAGCAGGTGTGGTCACCACAGGTCTGATCGGGCCATGCCCAGATATCACACAGGAGGCATCACCAGAGCTCCACAGTGATATAAGTGAGTCCATCTTGTATGCAATGCACAGGAAAGCACCCAGGAGAGGCTGTGCAGCAGCGCGCAGCACGTCACAGGCAGCGTGCAAGCTCCAGACATCTGCAGCAAGAAGCAAAGGTGACTGGTTGGCAATAATCTGACATCATCTACAGGAGGCGTTGGAAGAGAATCCACGTGGCGGTTGTCACCTTGTGAATTCCTGGATTCTTGCAACAGCCTGAGCAATCTCTGTCCAGGGGTGCACCTAGCCTTTCTGCTGCCTGAGGCGAAACCTGAAACAGCACCACCCCCCTCCCCAAAGCCAATTTCTTAACCTAACCCCTTCCTTTCAGCCCATGGCCCTATGGCTGCCCCTACCTGGTGCTGCCTGAGGAGATCGCCTCACCTGTCTCTAGCAGGGGTGCTCCACCAATGAGGCCAGGTGAGGCCATTGCCTCAGACGGCAACACCTAGAGACAAGTGGCGGCAGTGGCAGGGCTGCCCCTTTCATAGCTTCCCATAGGGCCGCCATCAGCCCCTCCTTTTCTGGGAATTATATAGAGTTCTTGTGGCTGGACCTAAAGCAGAAATGCCATAACTTCCCGACTTCTGTGCTGCCTCCTTCTCCTTCACATCCTTCATATTGAAGTGCTCTTTTCCGTTTGACGCCGGGAATGTGCGGAGACGAGATTGATGGGACGTTCCAGGAGGCTCGGATCTCCCATCTGAGCCCCGGCGGAGTTCTTATTACATGTGTTCTGTCATCGGGACAGCGGAGACACAATGGAGGCAATTTGTAGGGAGAATAATGGGAGCGCGTGGCTGATTCTTCAGGAGTCCTCCCTCCTGGCAGCGGCTCCGCTCTCCAGTCCTCCGCAATTAGCAGAGATGTCGCCCAGTCTCCATCTACGCAGTCATCAGCCAACGGAGCCGCCACAAAGACTAGTGTGCACAGTCCCATACAGAGCGATTCGCTTACGTTCTCCTGTAAAAGGTTTTTAAAGGGCGTCGGTCAGCAGATTTATATGTAGGGCACTGGTCGGGAAGGGGTTAAAGGGCACCTGTCAGCAGGGTTGTACCTATGACACTGGCTGACCTGTTACATGTGCACTTGGCAGCTGTGTTGGTCCCATGTTCATATGTGCCCGCATTGCTGAGAAAAATTATTTTTTACTATATGCAAATGAGCATCTAGGAGCAACGGGGGCGTTACCATTGCACCTAGAGGCTCTGCTCTCTCTGCATCTGACATGCCAGGAGGCTTCTGTCTGTGGCAGGGTTAAATAGGAACATAGTGTAATCCCCAGAGGCTCCAGTGATCCTGCAATCTAATGATCGCTTGTTATGGTTCCCTATGGGAAGTATAAAAAAGTAAAAAAATAAATGTTTTTAAAAATAAATTTAAAAATTCTTTCCTCAAAATGAAAATAAAATAAAAAACATAAAAAAAATGCACATCATGGGCATCGCATCCAAAAACGCCAGTGCTATTAAAATATAAAAATATTTATACCGTAGGGCAAACCGCGAAAGGGAAAAGTCAAAATGGCTGATTGGGCGTTTTTTGGTCGCTTCCCAGCCAACAAAAAAATGAAATAAAAAGTTATCAAAATGTATTACGTACGTACACACCCCAAAATTGTATTCATGAAAAGTACAGATCGCCCTGCAAAGATAAAGATAGCCCTCACACAGATCCGTACACATAACTACAAAAAAGTTATAGGAGTCAGAATATGAAAAGAAAAAAATATTTTTTAAGATTTTTATTTATTTTTCAATATTAAAACACAAGAAATACTATACATATGTAGTATCGCCGGAACTGTACTGACCTGAAGAATGAAAGTAACTGGTCAGTGTTACTGTAAACGTAAATAAAAATCCGTAAAACTGTTGCACAATTGCGTTTTTCCAATTTCACCCATTTTTTTATTTTTTTGCTGTCTCCCCACTACATCGTATGTAATATTAAATGGTGGAATTAGAAAGTACAACTTGTCCCACAAACCCCCAACCCCCCCCCCCCCCTCGCCTTATACGGCCCCAGAAAGGCACGGAGTGAAAAACTAAAAAAACCTCAGGGGCTGAAAGGGTGAAATAATTCATTGGTCCCTCAATGACAGCAAGATGTTCAGGTTCTGAGGCAGGAAAGCATCCCAAAACCATGATACCCCCTCCACCAGACCCAAACATTCCTGTCCCCTCCTACCAGACAAAAACTATGATGCTCCCTCCACCACTCCATGATGTTTCTTCCACCAACTCCAAGCCATGTCAGCTCTCCACCAGCTCCAAACCAACCAGTCGCAAACCATCACAGCCAATCCACCAGACCAAAACCATAATGTTTCCTCCACCAGTCCCAAACCATAATGCTCCATTCACCAGTCCCAAACCATGATGCCCCCTCCACTGACCCCAAACCATGATGCCCCCTCCATCAGCTCCAAATCATGGTGTCCCCTCCACCAGCTCCAAACCATCACACTCCTTCCACCTAGTCCCGAACCCTGATGCTCCCTCCACTTACCCCAAACAATGATGCCCTCTCTATCAGCTCCAAATCATGGTGTCTCCTCCACCAGCTCCAAACCCTGATACTCCTTCCACCAGCCCCAAACCCTGATACTCCTTCCACCAGCCCTAAACCCTGATGCTCCTTCCACTAGCCCCAAACCATGATACCCTCTCCTCTCTCTTGCCCACCGTGTTCTTGAATTGATCTTATCAGGACGGCCACTCCTAGGGCGAGGACCACAGTCCTGAATTTCCTCCACTTTAGCTAATTTGTCTCACTGTAGATTGATAGACACCAAGCTCTTTGCCTGTAGAACACATCGTCTGAGGTCTTCACATGGAGGCTTGGATCACACTTCCAATATTTCTTGAGAAGAAGAGAGTGGAGCTCTTGAAGAAGTCATTAACACAGAGGTTCACTTACTTTTCTCCCTGCACAGTGGATGCCATAATTTTGTCTTCTGAGTGTCTCACCCCAGGATCGATCTCATGAACAAAATTTTTGCACATCATTTGCTGGGATAATGTGATACAGATGGAGATATCCCCCCCCCCCCCCCCCCCCCCCCACCCATCTTCAGAGAACATGCATCAGCTGTCACCTCCTCATTACAGGAGAAGTGTAATTATCTCACAGCATCTGCATCTTGAAGGACAAAACTCTTTGGTTATGGGAGGTGATGGCTGGGTCGGTGGGTGGGGGGTGTGTAAGATAGGCCACATAGAATTGGCTCGTTATCAGCTTGGGGAGGTCTGACGGGGGTTACTATAGATACAGCATCAATGTAACATAGGAAACAATACAATGATGACGTCAAAGAGAAGCAATGGAAGAGGACGCCCGTGTGGAGCAGCACAAAAGTCACAACAACTGGAACTGTCCACATAAAGGGCACAATCTATGCATAAAGGAGTCACACCTGTATAATCTCACCTGCATACATACGCCTGTATAATCTCACCTGTATATATACACCTGTATAATCTCACCTGTATAAATACACCTGTATAATCTCACCTGTATAAATACACCTGTATAATCTCACCTGTATACATACACCTGTATAATCTCACCTGCATACATACACCTGTATAATCTCACCTGTATACATACACCTGTATAATCTCACCTGTATACATACACCTGTATAATCTCATCTGCATACATACACCTGTATAATCTCACCTGTATACATACACCTGTATAATCTCACCTGTATACATACACCTGTATAATCTCACCTGTATAATCTCACCTGTATACATACACCTGTATAATATCACCTGTATACATACACCTGTATAATCTCACCTGTATAATCTCACCTGTATACATACACCTGTAAAATCTCACCTGTATAATCTCACCTGTATACATACACCTGTATACTCTCACCTGTATACATACACCTGTATAATCTCACCTGCATATATAAACCTGTATAATCTCACCTGTATACATACACCTCTATAATCTCACCTGTATAAATGCACCTGTATAATCTCACCTGTATAAATACACCTGTATAATCTCACCTGTATACATACACCTGTATAATCTCACCTGTATATATACACCTGTATAATCTCATCTGCATACATACACCTCTATAATCTCACCTGTATAAATACACCTGTATAATCTCACCTGTATACATACAACTGTATAATCTCACCTGTATACATACACTTGTATAATCTCACCTGTATACATACACCTGTATAATCTCACCTGTATACATACAACTGTATAATCTCACCTGTATACATATACCTGTATACTCTCACCTGTATACATACACCTGTATAATCTCACCTGCATACATACACCTGTATAATCTCACCTGTATACATACACCTCTATAATCTCACCTGTATAAATACACCTGTATAATCTCACCTGTATAAATACACCTGTATAATCTCACCTGCATACATACACCTCTATAATCTCACCTGTATAAATACACCTGTATAATCTCATCTGCATACATACAACTGTATAATCTCACCTGTATACATACACCTCCATAATCTCACCTGCATACATACACCTGTATAATCTCACCTGTATACATACACCTGTATAATCTCACCTGTATACATACACCTGTATAATCTCATCTGCATACATACACCTGTATAATCTCACCTGTATACATACACCTGTATAATCGCACCTGTATACATACACCTGTATAATCTCACCTGTATAATCTCACCTGTATACATACACCTGTATAATATCACCTGTATACATACACCTGTATAATCTCACCTGTATAATCTCACCTGTATACATACACCTGTATAATATCACCTGTATACATACACCTGTATAATCTCACCTGTATACATACACCTGTATAATATCACCTGTATACATACACCTGTATAATCTCACCTGTATAATCTCACCTGTATACATACACCTGTATAATCTCACCTGTATACATACACCTGTATAATCTCATCTGCATACATACACCTGTATAATCTCACCTGTATACATACACCTGTATAATCTCACCTGTATACATACAACTGTATAATCTCACCTGTATACATACACCTGTATAATCTCACCTGTATACATACAACTGTATAATCTCACCTGTATACATACACCTGTATAATCTCACCTGTATACATACACCTGTATAATCTCACCTGTATACATACACCTGTATAATCTCATCTGCATACATACACCTGTATAATCTCACCTGTATACATACACCTGTATAATCTCACCTGTATACATACAACTGTATAATCTCACCTGTATACATACAACTGTATAATCTCACCTGTATACATACAACTGTATAATCTCACCTGTATACATACACCTGTATAATCTCACCTGTATACATACACCTGTATAATCTCACCTGTATACATACACCTGTATAATCTCATCTGCATACATACACCTGTATAATCTCACCTGTATACATACACCTGTATAATCTCACCTGTATACATACACCTGTATAATCTCACCTGTATACATACACCTGTATAATCTCACCTGTATACATACAACTGTATAATCTCACCTGTATACATACACCTGTATAATCTCATCTGCATACATACACCTGTATAATCTCACCTGTATACATACACCTGTATAATCTCACCTGTATACATACACCTGTATAATCTCACCTGTATACATACACCTGTATAATCTCACCTGTATACATACACCTGTATAATCTCACCTGTATACATACACCTGTACCAACTTGCAGGATAACAGGCTGAACTGGATGGACAGATGTTCTTTTTCAGCCTTATAAACTACTAGCAGAAGGACGCGGCTTCGCACGGGTATATTTCATCTATTTTATTTAATGTTTGTGTGTGTCGTTAAAAGATATCGACAGTATCCCCCATAACAGTGACCTCTACAGCACCCCGCCCGTTTAACAGTGAACTCCGCAGTCCCCCACCCCTTAACACTGCCCCCCCCCCCATTGCCCCGCCACTTTAAAATGGGACCTCCACAGCAATCCATCCCCTTTAACAGTGAGTTTCACCGTACCCCGCTGCCTTAACAGTGACCTCCACGGCAGTTGCCCCTTTAATAGTGGCCCCTGCCCCCTTAACAGTGACCTCCACAGTGTCTGCCCCTTTATCAGTGACCTCCACAGCGCCCTGCCCCTTTAATGCTAGGTTTACACAACAACATGTGTCGCGCAACATTTTGTCTCAGCAATTTTTACAATGATAGTCTATGGTGCTGCACTGTGACATGTGACATCCAAGATGGATTTTTCTGCAACTGACGCGTCGCAGTCGCAGCATGTCACATGTCACAGTGCGACACCATAGACTATCATAAAAATTGTCGCACGACACGTGTAGCAGTGCCCTATGTGTCGTGTAGCCCTGGCCTAAAGCTGACCTACAGCAGTGAAGAAAAATGGCTGGGTTGTAATGGAAACCTGGAGTAAAACTGTGTGTATGTGGAGACTAAGGGCCTGGGAGCTTCTATTGGCTGATAAGGGTCATGTGACAGTGTGTATGGCAGTTGGGATATGAAGAGAAAGACTTGCAGGCTTGTATTGGCTAATGCAGGTCATTTTTTGGGAATATCTCAGGAACGCTACGTCCTAGAGAGCTGAGACCCCCGCAAGATTTCTATCCCGGTAGCAAGGGATGTTTATACCAAGTTTAGTTGAAATCGGTGGTTGTGTTTTTGAGTGATCGCGGAACATACACACTTATATACATCAGTCCTTCTTTATATATATAGATGTTACTATGTTACTATCACCTCTATACATACACATGTATCATCTCACCTGCATGAATGCACCTGTACAATCCTGTCTGTATAACCATTCATATATGATGTTCTTGTGCACTGACCTTTATGATACATCTGATCACAGCTGATCGCTCTCCATTGTGCACTGATCTCTATATTACATTGTATTTCCGCAGAAATGCCGGAGCTCTAAGAAGAAATAAAGATTATTATTATTATTTTATAAACCTTTTTGCTGCAGGTGAAAACCTTTGACCTCGGTGTCCCGGGTGCGGCTGTCAGGGGAGCGCAGGCTATGTTTCTGAAATGATCTGCAGGATTACATTATATAACTGACCCTTGGGTTATAATGGAGCCTGACCCGTGAAAAGAAGAATGTGCCACCACAGGAAATAAAATAAAGAGTATGGCAGCAACCAATGGTGGGTTACTATAGAGCATATATGGCACTATTATGTTTGCAGTATAGTATTTGGGGGCATTGGGGAGCACAGCGTGCACAGTATTGGGGGTAGCAACTGGATAAAAATGTTAGGGCAGCAGGAGAGGGGGAGGATAGAAAAGTGGGGAAACTAAAATTACTGTGAGGCAAACACAGCAGAGACAAGAGATGGGTGAAAGAAAGCATCATGGCGGTCTGGGCCGAATGGAGGAGATGAGGAAAGAGAATGTCTACATCAGAGGGGACGTGGTACTGTATTCTCATGTATGTATGATAGCGCTGAATGTAATGTCCATCCACATAAGTCTTTGGCAGTAGCGCTGGGAGGGGGGAGGGCAGTATCATTTTTTTTATTTTTATTTTTTTTTACTTATGGGGGCCTGAAGCTTGAAGACAGGACATGAACGGGACAAGACGGACACGGGGGACAGGAGAGCTCATAAACCGCAGTTTACAATTCACTTCACTGTCTAAGGTACAATGTCTGCAAGAGCTCTGTGGAAAATCCCACTGTCATCTTCAAGGAGCACGAAGGAGGCTGTGAAGGATTGTCAGCGCTTTACCTGTAGACGGACGCCTAAGCACAGATTTACATAGTCGACGCTGTAACCGTGGATTTAACTTGTCCATGAATCCAGCCAGAGATCTCCAGACAGATTTATCCTGTACGTGAGGACGAGCACCATCCGTTTAAAAAAGGGCGCTGCCTAATGACAAACTAGAACGACCCAAACACACAATGAAATACCATGACCCAAGGGAACAAAAGAAAAATAATGGGGGTCATTTTCTAAAGACCGGTGTTTCAAATGGCATTCAGTGCCAACCTCGCTGGAGGAAGAGCAGCATGCTGCATAACAAATGACTCAAATATATCAGATTATCCATTCTACATGGTTTATATCATTATACTCCAGAGCTGCACTCGCTGTTCTGCTGATGGAGTCACTAAATACATTACTTATCCTGTACTGATAATGCGCTACATCCTGTATTATTCTCCAGAGCTGCACTCACTATTCTGCTGGTGGAGTCACTGTGAGCTCACTACATACAGATTATTCAATCACCACTAGAGGGAGCTCACTACATACAGATTATACAGTCACCATTAGAGGGAGCTAACTACATACAGATTATACAGTCACCATTAGAGGGAGGCCACTGCATACTGATTATACAGCCACCACTAGAGGGAGCTCACTGCATACAGATTATACAGCCACCACTAGAGGGAGCTCCTGCATACAGGTTATACAGCCACCACTAGAGGGAGCTCACTGCATACAGATTATACAGCCACCACTAGAGGGAGCTCACTACACACAGATTATACAGTCACCATTAGAGGGAGGCCACTGCATACTGATTATACAGTCACCACTAGAGGGAGCTCACTGCATACAGATTATACAGTCACCACTAGAGGGAGCTCACTGCATACAGATTATACAGCCACCACTAGAGGGAGCTCACTGCATACAGATTATACAGCCACCACTAGAGGGAGCTCACTGCATACAGATTATACAGCCACTACTAGAGGGAGCTCACTACATACAGATTATACAGCCACCACTAGAGGGAGCTCACTACACACAGATTATACAGCCACCACTAGAGGGAGCTCACTGCATACAGATTATACAGCCACCACTAGAGGGAGCTCACTGCATACAGATTATACAGCCACCACTAGAGGGAGCTCACTACACACAGATTTTATTACAAGACCCGGAGGCTCCTATTGCTATTTTCCTTCTTTACTCTGACCAATAGCAGCAAAGAAAAAACTGAACACGTGATCAGCCCCTCCCCATAGTCCCAGTATAACAGGCAGCTCCACCTGCATATCCTCCTCTTTCTTTGCTGCTGACCGCAGAGATAAGTACTTGTGATTGCTTATTGCTTTCTGGCTGTTTTATTGTATATATATATAGGTTTATCCATACAGGTCTTATTGTATTTCTATTGTCCTCTGCAAGTATATATAACTTGTGTTTGTTCCTCTTGGGGGTTTCTTGCCCCGTTCTGTATATATACCTTGTGTCTTTCCTCTAAGGGGTTACTTGCCCCGTTCCCATCTACCTGCGCCTAGTCGACTATTGCCTTTTCTTCCTTATCGCTCCGCCCCCCCCCCTTTTTTCTGCGTCCGTTCCCGCCGCTTTAGGTTGTTACCTTTCTCCTCTTGCCGCTTCTGTGCCCTCCGGCTTCATCTTCCGCGTGCGCCCGAGATCTCGGGCGCCTCCTCTTCCGGCTATCTCTTGTTGCGGCACTCCGGAGCTCGGCTGCCTCGGCCCACCAAGGGGGATTACCGGCAGGTTTTTCTTGTTCTTGCCCTGTCTTTTCCTTAGTTGTTCCTATTCTGGCCTGGGGTAAATTCTCTTGCCAGCAGCGGTAGTGTTTTCTTACGATTTTTTCTGTCAGTAGACATTTAATATGCCTAATTCAACACCCATTGGGCAGGGTCCAGGGGAGGAGGATATCCCTCATGTAGAATTAAACCCTTCTGGGGAGGATGGTTAGGCTGTTATATCCCCTAATGCTCAATCTCTGGCCCTACAGGCATCATTATCTAATGCCATCGCAGCAGCTATGGGATCAATGACTTCTGTCATATCCCAATCTATTGCTCAGGCCCTAGCTTCCCATCCAGCTACCTCACAAACCCCGCAGCCCGCTATGGCTTCTGAGCCAGCCGGGCCTGGGCCTTCTGCCTCCAGAAAACGTATGACTGGTGATGATGTTCCCACCAATGTTGGCGCGCTAGGTCCGCGCAAAAGAGCCTGTACGCATCAGGCAGAACGTACGCGAAATTGGAAATGTGCTAGAGCACAGCAAGATGTGGATACTGACTCTGATGTCGGATCCGAGGCTATGGAGGACGCCTTTGAGGAGGCAGAGGAGGACCCCTCTGGGGTCATGGATTCTAACCCCCTACCCGGGTGTAGCTCCCAGATTGCTGCTGCAGATGTCAATCCTGCACCTTTAACGGATCCCTCTGGGGAACCTTTATTTGACCCGGATTCACTCCACCATCCTAGGTCGGCGGAGTGGTTACCATTGGATCACGTATCCAAATACTTGGAGGCTCGCGTGCGCTGCCCTCTTTCCAAAGAGGCACGCAACAAACTTAGGGCAGAGTGTCCCAGGCCCATCATCCCTAATAGGGTTTGCGAGACTCCATCTGTAGACCCCAAGATGACACAATTCCTCACTAAATCCGGGTGGAATCCGCGTAAGGGTCTGGAGTCGGCTTTATGATCCTGTCAGGATAAGCTCCTCGACATATTCGGCCCTCTGGCAAAGTTATTCGACCTAGCCGAAGCGGCAAGGGCTGAGAGCAGGCAAGTAGATCCTGTTGAGCTGCGCGAGTGGGTGCAATGCGCAATTTGTATAGCGGGCAACGTTAACACGTCCCTGGCTATTGAAAGGCGTAAGGCCATATTATTCAAAATTGAGCCTAAGTTGTCCAACCTAGCGCTTACGGAGACTAGGAAGGAGGCCCAAGGCCTTTTATTTGGCTAGTCCTTTATCAAGGACCTAGGACGATTTGTTGGGGCTTTCACTGCTCTTGATAAAGCCCAGAGTTCGATGAAACAGGTTTTTCATGGTAGGGTCTCTACCAGGGTCGGCAGTTTCAGGGGCCGTCTGTACGGCCGTACCCATTTTCAATCCCGTGATACGGGTCGAGGCTTCTTCTCCCAGAGGCCTGCATTTCAGGAACAGAGACAAGGGTCATCATCCTTTTTCCCTTCCCGGGGAGGATCCTGGCGATCGAGAGGCTACCGAGGAAACCCTAGTTCCAGACGCCCTTACGGTAAGACTGCCACCTCATATCAATTCTTTGAACGTTTATGTAGGGGGCAGACTCCGTCTTTTTTCTCGAGCTTGGTCTCACATCACCTCGGACCAATGGGTCCTATCCACGGTCAGGGGTTTCCACATCGAACTTACGACCTTCCCGCTGTCCATTCCGCCCCCACGCCCTGTTGTGCTGTCGGAGGTGAGCCAAATCCTGGTGGACACCGAATTATCAGATCTATTCCGCAAGGGAGCCATAAAGCCAGCCCCGGGATCCCCATATGGGATAATCAGCAACATTTTCCTGGTGGCAAAGAAAGGGGGCCAATTGCGGCCTGTCATCAATTTACGCGCCCTCAACGCGTTTGTCAGATACCGCCACTTCAAGATGGAGGGCATCCATCTTCTTCGAGACTTACTGCAGGTAAGCGACTGGATGGTCAAACTGGACCTAAAGGACGCTTATCTGACGGTCCCAGTAGAAGACGCGTCCAGGAGCCTCCTCTGTTTCTCCTGGAAAGACAGGATTTGGCGGTTTACGTGCCTCTCATTCGGCCTCTCATCGGATCCATGGTGCTTTACCAAGCTGATGCGCCCGGCCATGGCCTGGCTACGCAGTCGGGGAGTACGCCTCATCGTGTACCTGGACGACATCCTGATCATGGCTCAGGATCGTTCGGTGTTGCTGGACCATCTTCGCTGGACCATGGATCTTCTATACGGCCTGGGGTTCCTGCTCAACCAGGAGAAATCCTGTCTCACCCCGTCTCACAAAATGGAGTTCCTCGGGTTCATGGTGGATTCCACGGCAGGGACGCTCAGCCTACCATCGGCCAAGATTCGGTCTATTCGGAAAGAGTTGCACAGAGCGAGGTCTTCTACCCAGATCCCACTGCGTCAACTGGCAAGGATAATCGGTCTTCTAGTCTCGTCTATTCAGGCGGTATTTCCAGCCCCGCTCCATTACCGGGCACTGCAACGTCTGAAGATTTCTCATCTGCGGACGGGGGCTTCCTATGCAGATTGGATCTCCTTGGATGAGGAGACCAAGGAAGAGCTATCCTGGTGGATCCACAACTTACACGCCTGGAACGGCAAGGCTATTTTTGGTCATCGTCTGGATTTCACGGTGGACTCGGATGCCAGTCTGTCGGGCTGGGGGGCACACTGCGAGGGGATCGCGACTGGAGGCGGCTGGTCAGAGACCGAAGCGGGATTCCACATCAACGCGCTGGAGCTTTTGGCGGGTTCATTCGCAATCAAGAGTTTTAGGAGGAACACGGCCAGATCGTGCATTCAATTACGCATGGACAATGTGTCGGCGGTGCGTTACATCAATGGCATGGGCGGAACCCATTCCACCATATTATCACATTTGGCGAAGGACTTCTGGGACTACTGCCTATCCAAGGATTTAATGTTTTTGGCGGAATATCTTCCGGGCGTCCACAACATTCACGCGGATTGGAGCTCTCGTTATCTATCGGACTCCAGCGATTGGCAGTTAGATCCAACGGTATTCCTTTCCTTAACGTCGATTTGGGGGCCTTTCTGCATCGACCTGTTTGCCTCCCGCCTGAACATGCAACTGCCACGGTTCTACAGCTGGCGCCCGGACCCGGAAGCCGAAGCGGTGGACGCATTTCTACAGGATTGGTCCAAGGGCCTTCTCTACGCGTTTCCTCCGTTCCAACTGATTCCCCGGACCCTGATTCAAGTCCGCCGTTACGCTGCCGATCTGACACTTCTGGTCCCATTCTGGAGCTCCCAATCATGGTTTCCCCACCTTCTGGAGATGATGATAGAGATCCCGCTGCTGCTCCCGATGTCTCAGACTCTCCTCCGCGGCCCGCATCACCAACCGCATCCTCTACTCTTGGACAGATCCCTGCGCCTGTTGGCGTGTCGGATTTCAGGGGACCCTGGGAGGTCCAGGGAGTTTCGGGGACAGCTAGAGTCCTTTTGGAGAACGCATGGGCCCCAGGAACCAGAAGGTCTTACAGGTCAGCCTGGGGATCTTGGGCTAGCTGGTGCTTGGCTTGGGACTTGGATCCCGTTTCAGCACCTGTGACGGAGATTTTACATTTCCTGTCTTCCCTCTTTGACCAGGGCAAGGCCTATCGCACGATCAGCCTGTTCAGATCGGCCATCTCAGCGTCTCATCAAGGCTTTGACGGTACTCTGGTGGGTCAACACCCTTTGGTCTGCCGTCTCTTGCGCGGCTCGCGTATGTCTCGACCTCCAAGACCAAGGTTTTCTGCCATGTGTCCTCTCATTCTTGTCCTCTTGGCCTCAGAATTCAGACCTTTCCCTTAGGCAACTGTCTGCGAAGCTTGTCACCCTTTTCTGTTTGGTTTCCTGCAAACGGGTTTCAGACGTCCGGGCTTTGGATCATGATGCCCACTCGTACACCTCGGATGGCGTCACTTTCGACATCTCTAGGAGGACAAAGACCCACATACGTTCGGTTTCGTACCCTGCTTTTCCGGCCTCGCCTTCGCTTTGTCCCATGGCATGCCTCAAGGAATATGAAGCTCGCACTTGTCCTCATCGATCTCAGGAGTTTCCTCAGCTCTTCCTTTCTACTATTCGCCCTTTTGCTCCAGTGACGACTCCCACGCTGGCGAGGTGGATGAAGTGGGTCATGGAATTGGCGGGCGTAGACACATCAATTTTCACAGCACATTCCGCCAGGGGGGCATCTGCTACCTCTTTGGCGGTTTCCGGCGCCAGACTGGAGGACATATTAAAGTTGGCAGATTGGTCCAGAGTTTTCACGTTCAGGGAATTTTATTTTAGACCAATTCCTCATGTGTTCTCATCAATCATTGATAACATGTCTTAAACTTTGAACTCGCAATAGGAGCCTCCGGGTCTTGTAATAAAATCAGATGATTTTCCTATTTCATGACGTAAAGTCATGATTTTATTAAAGACACGGAGGCGAGTATTGCCCGCCCAATGTTTTTCCCTCCCTATGTTTATATATATTTAGACTGTGGACGGTGTTGATTTGTTGTCATATGCATTATGGTTTTAAATCTATGAGTTTTTTCTCGAGTAGGTTTTTCGCAACCATTTGGTTTTGGATACAGTTTACCAATTCGTTTCTATCATTCTCTTTTTTCAACTTTCAGGTTGAGACCGGCCTGGTGTGCAGTTTTCATTGGACTACATCGTGGTTCTGAGGGTCGGCAGTTCGGTTCAAGCCGATCGTTTCAATGTGGACAGGACGAGGAGCATCCGTCAACGGATTGGTTCAAGTTGCTCTCGGTTCGCTTCCGGACGGAAGGCGTTTTTCCCATGATGTTCTGGGACTGTTGTTTTTTTCCGGTTCAGTTTGGACTATTGGACTCAGTTTACAAAGAAAGAGGAGGATATGCAGGCGGAGTTGCCTGTTATACTGGGACTATGGGGAGGGGCTGATCACGTGTTCAGTTTTTCTTTGTTGCTATTGGTCAGAGTAAAGAAGGAGAATAGCAATACTCGCCTCCGTGTCTTTAATAAAATCATGACTTTACGTCATGAAATAGGAAAATCATCTGATTATACAGCCACCACTGGAGGGAGCTCACTACATACAGATTATACAGCCACCACTAGTGGGAGCTCACTACATACAGATTATACAGCCACCACTAAAGGGAGCTCACTACATGCAGATTATACAGGCACCACTGGAGGGAGCTTGCTACCTGCAGATTATATAGCCACCACTAGAGGGAGCTCACTACATACAGATTATACAGCCACCACTAGAGGGAGCTCACTGCATACAGATTATACAGGCACCACTAGAGGGTGCTAACTACATGCAGATTATAAAGCTACCACTAGAGGGTGCTCACTACATACAGATTATACAGCCACCACTAGAGGGAGCTCACTACATACAGATTATACAGCCACCACTAGAGGGAGCTCACTACATACAGATTATATAGGCACCTCTAGAGGGAGCTCACTACATGCAGATTATACAGCCACCACTAGAGGGAGCTCACTATATACAGGTTATACAGCCACCACTAGGGGGAGCTCACTACATACAGATTATACAGCCATCACTAGAGGGAGCTTACTACATACAGATTATACAGCCACCACTAGGGGGAGCTCACTACATACAGAGTATACAGCCACCACTAGAGGGAGCTCACTACATACAGATTATACAGCCACCACTAGAGGGAGCTTACTACATGCAGATTATACAGCTACCACTAGAGGGAGCTCACTACATGCAGATTATACAGGCACCACTGGAGGGAGCTTGCTACATACTGATTATACAGGCACCACTAGAGGGAGCTCACTACATGCAGCCACTGCTGAGAGGCGCTTACTACATACAGATTATACATTCAACACTAGAAGGAGCTCACTACATACAGATTATACAGCCACCACTAGAGGGAGCTCACTACATGCAGATTATACAGCTACCACTAGAGGGAGCTCACTACATGCAGATTATACAGCCACCACTGGAGGGAGCTCACTACATACAGATTATTTAGCCACCACTAGAGGGAGCTCACTACATACAAATTATACAGCCACTTCTGAGGGGCGCTTACTACATACAGATTATAAAGCCAACACTAGAGGGAGCTCACTACATGCAGATTATACAGCCACCACTGGAGGGAGCTTACTACATACAGATTATTTAGCCACCACTAGAGGGAGCTCACTACATACAGATTATAAAGCCACTGCTGAGGGGCGCTTACTACATACAGATTATAAAGCCAACACTAGAGGGGCTCACTACATTCAGATTATACAGCCACCACTAGAGGGAGCTCATTACATACAGATTATACAGCCACCACTAGATGGAGCTCACTACATACAGATTATACAGGCACCACCAGAGGGCGCTCACTATATGCATATTATACAGCTACCACTAGGGGGAGCTCACTACATGCAGATTATACAGCCACCTCTAGAGGGAGCTCACTACAAACAGATTATACAGCCACCACCAGGGGGAGCTCACTACATACAGATTTTACAGCCACCACTAGAGGGAGCTCACTACATACAGATTATACAGCCACCACTAGAGGGAGCTCACTACATGCAGATTATACAGGCACCACTGGAGGGAGCTTGCTACCTGCAGATTATATAGCCACCACTAGAGGGAGCTCACTACATACAGATTATACAGCCACCACTAGAGGGAGCTCACTGCATACAGATTATACAGCCACCACTAGAGGGAGCTCACTGCATACAGATTATACAGCTACCACTAGAGGGAGCTCACTACATACACATTATACAGCCACTGCTGAGGGGCGCTTACTACATACAGATTATTCAGCCACCACTAGACGGAGCTCATTACATACAGATTATACAGCCACCACTAGAGGGAGCTACTACATACAGATTTATGCTCCTCTCATAGACCTCAGTAATAAATCATTGAGCTCCCTCTAGTGGTGACTGCAGGCAGACTGTATTTTCACATATCTGTTTCTGCATCTTGAAGCACAGCTCTGGATACTCTGCGGATTGCTGTGTTGCCTCTGCTACATACAGCGCAGCCTGTAATATGCAGTGTATGTTCTGTAATTGGGTAGTTAAGCCGTAATGAAATAATAAAGGTGTTTACTGCTGTAATTTAATTTTGTATCTGTGGCCACGGAGGGATGCGCCGCGCACTGTGAAGAGGTTTCTAATTGGTCGTGTAGGTGAAGAGATGTCATTAGCATAAATTATGTCTCCGTACAGTGCCGCCATATGTGTCATTATGTATGGATAGTGTCAGGGCTGCTACATGATTACCGTAGCTTCCATTCAGCTGAAGTCGTCCGCTGCAAGTCATTAAGTGGTCTGATAAGGGGCCTGAGATTATAATGACGAGGGGAGATTCACTGATGTGCGCAGTGAAGCCATTGTATACATGGCAGCGCGTGCTCTTATCACCGTCACAATGTCTTCTGTGTAAAGCATGACCGGTCACAGACCCCGCGTCCTGCTTGATATTAGACTGTGTTTTATCAGCATTTTTAAAATCTCAGTTTGCTGTCAATGAATGGGAACTCTTATTGATTACATTCAGATCCCTCCTGTTACAATGTGTCACTGTGGTAAGAGCTATCAGTCTTGGAGTCCGAAACAGGAGAAGTAGGATTGCCATGGCTGATACATTGTGACAACACCTCTGTAGACGGTCAGCAGAGGTTTACAGCTTCTGAATGTGAACAATGTTGTTTTCATTTACTGACATCAAGCAGAGATTTTGAAAATGGTGAGGATTTGAAATCATTTAGCTGCTATGTCTATGACGATTGTCACTAGACTCTGCATAGACGACAATGTCCATCTTTTTAACATTTGTTTTCTTTTTATTGCTCCAGTACAACTAGAATAGAGAGAACAAAGCTAATCTCCAAGTAGTGTTGATTAAAAATATCCTTTCGTTTTGTGTCCACAGCTCCTAGGCAGACCTATGTGAGAATAGAACACCTAGAAATGACTAGCCTACAGTACTAACTGCACAACTCAAAGACAGAAAGCCCCTGAAGGAATCAGTCTGGAAGAAACCTGGTAGAGAAAACTGTGAAATCTCTGACGGATGGACCCAGGGAGGTGTGTCTTAGATTTGGGGGTGTGGCTTAGTGTCTGCACTGCCCCTGCAGAGTAAGTAAGGAAGGTTTCCTTATTCAGCAAGCTGCCTCCTGGCCAGGGCCGGAGCTTCCATAAAGGCAAGGGGGGCAATTGCCCCCGGGTCCCCGAGTCCTTAGGGGCCCCCCGCGCCGGCCCGCAAATAACTATAGGCAGGCAGGACAGTCAGTGTCACACGGAGATGAGCGCTTCCTCAGGACAGCGATACAGATGGAAGTGCAGCAGGGCAGGGGAGGGAGAGGTGTGTCCCTTCCCCTTCCTCTGATAGGCTGCAGGCACTAGGCCGGCAGCCTATCAGAGGCCGGCGCAGGCAGCGCGATGACATCATCGCGCCGCCTGAGCCGTACAGTTGCAGGACACAGGCCGGAAGAGGCCTGCATCGCTGCCAAGAAGGTAAGTATAAGTGTTTGTTTTTTTTCTGTACAATACTGGTGGCTACTGGCACATGATGGGGGGCTCAGGCTATTGGGACATGATCGGCGGGCCTTATGGCTACTGGCACATGATAGGGGGGCCCTATGGCTACTGGCACATGATAGGGGGGGCGCTATGGCTACTGGCACATGATAGGGGGGCCCTATGGCTACTGGCACATGATAAGGGGGGTCTATGGCTACTGGCACATGATAGGGGGCTTATGGCTACTGGCACATGATAGGGGGGCCTAT
This sequence comes from Bufo bufo, assembly GCF_905171765.1. Taxonomy (NCBI): domain Eukaryota; kingdom Metazoa; phylum Chordata; class Amphibia; order Anura; family Bufonidae; genus Bufo; species Bufo bufo. Next base: position 693,877,463 of record NC_053391.1, on the reverse strand, counting down.
GGTTACTGGCACATGTTGATGGGGGCTCAGGCTACTGGCACATGATATAGGGAGGGCTCTGGCTACTGGCACATGATATACGGGGGGCTTTGGCTACTGGCACATGATATAGGGGGGCTCTGGCTACTGGCACATGATGGGGGGTTCTCTGGCTACTGGCACATGATATGGGGGCATCTATGAGGGCACATTTTACTGGCACATTATTGGGGGCACTTCTTACTGGCACATTATTGATGACACTATAGGGGCATCTACTGAAGCCACAAAGAACGGTTATTTTATATGGGGGGCTCTGTATAGGGGAATTTTATACTGGGACACATTATGGTGGGTACTATGGGGAAGGGGAGGAGAGGAGTACTATGGGGTCATCTACGGGGGCACTGAGAAGGGACATTTTATACTTACAAATTATGGGGGACACTGAGGGCATCTACTGGGGAACTATATATGGGGCATTTTATACTGGTACATTATGGGGGGTACTAGGAGGGAGGGGGGAGAGGAGCACTATGGGGGCATTTACTGGGGGCACTATATAAGGGTATTTTATACTGGCACATTACGGGGACATTAGCTCAACTAAGGGCATTACAAGGGGGTATTTTTTGTCACATTATAAGGAGAATTATTTCTACTGGGGAGCATTATGGTGGGCTTTATTACTCCCCCATGGTATGACCCCCTAGTAGCAGCACCAGCCTCTCCCTGCTCTGCTATCCCTCTGCCCCTTCTCCAAATCCTTATTATGAAATCTTTCTCATTAGGATAAAACACAACATCAGCTCCGCCGAGCCCCCGACCAAAGTGGTGAAGTGGCGTCCGAGATCCCCAAGGGCCAAGGGCCAAGTAACTGTAAGTTTTCATGTGAAATATATTTATGTTATACACATATAGCAAACACCATGCCACACAATATACAGTATACCTCTACACTGTGCCACACAATATACAGTATACCTCTACACTGTGCCACACAATATACAGTATACCACTACACTGTGCCACACAATATACAGTATACCTCTACACTGTGCCCCACAATATACAGAACACCTCTACACTGTGCCACACAATATACAGTATACCGCTACACTGTGCCCCCACAATATACAGTATACCTCTACACTGTGCCATACAATATACAGTATACCTCTACACTGTGCCCCACAATATACAGTATACCTCTACACTGTGCCACACAATATACAGTATACCTCTACACTGTGCCACACAATATACAGTATACCTCTACACTGTGCCACACAATATACAGTATACCTCTACACTGTGCCACACAATATACAGTATACCTCTACACTGTGCCACACAATATACAGTATACCTCTACACTGTGCCACACAATATACAGTATACCACTACACTGTGCCACACAATATACAGTATACCTCTACACTGTGCCCCACAATATACAGTACACCTCTACACTGTGCCACACAATATACAGTATACCGCTACACTGTGCCCCACAATATACAGTATACCTCTACACTGTGCCATACAATATACAGTATACCTCTACACTGTGCCCCACAATATACAGTATACCTCTACACTGTGCCACACAATATACAGTATACCTCTACACTGTGCCACACAATGTACAGTATACCTCTACACTGTGCCACACAATATACAGTATACCTCTACACTGTGCCACACAATATACAGTATACCGCTACACTGTGCCCCACAATATACAGTATACCTCTACACTGTGCCATACAATATACAGTATACCTCTACACTGTGCCCCACAATATACAGTATACCTCTACACTGTGCCACACAATATACAGTATACCTCTACACTGTGCCACACAATGTACAGTATACCTCTACACTGTGCCACACAATATACAGTATACCTCTACACTGTGCCACACAATATACAGTATACCTCTACACTTTGCCCCACAATATACAGTATACCTCTACACTGTGTACCACAATATACAGTATACCTCTACACTGTGCCACACAATATACCGTATACCTCTACACTGTGCCCCACAATATACAGTATACCTCTACACTGTGCCACACAATGTACAGTATACCTCTACACTGTGCCACACAATATACAGTATACCTCTACACTGTGCCACACAATATACAGTATACCTCTACACTTTGCCCCACAATATACAGTATACCTCTACACTGTGCCACACAATATACAGTATACCTCTACACTGTGCCATACAATATACAGTATACCTCTACATTGTGCCCCACAATATACAGTATACCTCTACACTATGCCACACAATGTACAGTATACCTCTACACTGTGCCCCACAATTTACAGTATACCTCTACACTGTGCCACACAATAAACAGTATACCTCTACACTGTGCCACACAAAATACAGTATACCTCTACACTATGCCACACAATATACAGTATACCTCTACACTATGCCACACAATATACAGTATACCTCTACACTATGCCACACAATGTACAGTATACCTCTACATTGTGCCCCACAATATACAGTATACCTCTACACTGTGCCACACAATATACAGTATACCTCTACACTGTGCCACAAAATATACAGTATACCTCTACACTGTGCCACACAATATACAGTATACCTCTACACTATGCCACACAATATACAGTATACCGCTACACTGTGCCCCACAATATACAGTATACCTCTACACTGTGCCACACAATATACAGTATACCTCTACACTGTGCCCCACAATATACAGTATACCTCTACACTGTGCCCCACAATATACAGTATACCTCTACACTGTGCCACACAATATACAGTATACCTCTACACTGTGCCACACAATATACAGTATACCTCTACACTGTGCCACACAATATACAGTATACCTCTATACTGTGCCACACAATATACAGTATACCTCTACACTGTGCCCCACAATATACAGTATAACTTTACCCTGTGCCACACAATATACAATATACCGCTACACTGTGCCACACAATATACAGTATACCTCTACACTGTGCCACACAATATACAGTATACCTCTACACTGTGCCCCACAATATACAGTATACCTCTACACTGTGCCCCACAATATACAGTATACCTCTACACTGTGCCACACAATATACAGTATACCGCTACACTGTGCCCCACAATTTACAGTATACCGCTACACTGTGCCACACAATATACAGTATACCGCTACACTGTGCCACACAATATACAGTATACCGCTACACTGTGCCACACAATATACAGTATACCTCTACACTGTGCCACACAATATACAATATACCACTACACTGTGCCACACAATATACAGTATACCTCTACACTGTGCCCCACAATATACTGTATACCTCTACACTGTGCCACACAAAATACAGTATACCTCTATACTGTGCCACACAATATACAGTATACCTCTACACTGTGCCACACAATATACAGTATACCTCTACACTGTGCCACACAATATACAATATACCGCTACACTTTGCCCCACAATATACAGTATACCGCTACACTGTGCCACACAATATACAGTATACCTCTACACTGTGCCCCACAATATACAGTATACCTCTACACTGTGCCATACAATATACAGTATACCTCTACACTGTGCCACACAATATACAGCATACCTCTACACTGTGCCCCACAATATACAGTATACCGCTACACTGTGCCACACAATATACAGTATACTGCTACACTGTGCCACACAATATACAGTATACCTCTACACTGTGCCACACAATACACAGTATAACTTTACCCTGTGCCACACAATATACAGTATACCTCTACACTGTGCAACACAATATACAGTATACCTCTACACTGTGCCACACAATATACAGTATACCTCTACACTGTGCCCCACAATGTACAGTATACCGCTATACTGTGCCCCACAATATACAGTATACCTCTACACTGTGCCACACAATATACAGTATACTCTACACTGTGCCACACAATATACAGTATACCTCTACACTGTGCCACACAATATACAGTATACCTCTACACTATGCCACACAATATACAATATTTCGCTACACTGTGCCACACAATATACAGTATACCTCTACACTGTGCCACACAATATACAGTATACCTCTACACTGTGCCACACAATATACAGTATACCTCTACACTGAGCCACACAATATACAGTATACCTCTACACTGTGCCACACAATATACAGTATACCTCTACACTGTGCCCCACAATATACAGTATACCTCTACACTGTGCCACACAAATCACAGTATACCTCTACACCGTGCCGCACAATATACAGTATACCTCTACACTGTGCCACACAATATACAGTATACCGCTACACTGTGCCACACAATATACAGTATAACTTTACACTGTGTCACACAATATACAGTATACCTCTACACTGTGCCACACAATATACAATATACCTCTACACTGTGCCACACAATATACAGTATACCTCTACACTGTGCCACACAATATACAATATACCTCTACACTGTGCCATACAATATACAGTATACCTCTACACCGTGCCGCACAATATACAGTATACCTCTACACTGTGCCACACAATATACAGTATAACTTTACACTGTGCCACACAATATACAGTATACCTCTACACTGTGCCACACAATATACAATATACCTCTACCCTGTGCCACACAATATACAGTTTTCCGCTACACTGTGCCACACAATATACAGTATACTGCTACACTGTGCCACACAATGTACAGTATACCTCTACACTGTGCCACACAATATACAGTATACCTCTACACTGTGCCACACAATGTATAGTATACCTCTACACTGTGCCACACAATATACAGTATACCTCTACACTGTGCCACACAATATACAGTATACCTCTACACTGTGCCACACAATATACAGTATACCTCTACACTATGCCACACAATATACAGTATACCGCTACACTGTGCCACACAATATACAGTATACCTCTACACTGTGCCACACAATATACAGTATACCTCTACACTGTGCCCCACAATATACAGTATACCTCTACACTGTGCCACACAATATACAGTATACCGCTACACTGTGCCCCACAATTTACAGTATACCGCTACACTGTGCCACACAATATACAGTATACCGCTACACTGTGCCACACAATATACAGTATACCGCTACACTGTGCCACACAATATACAGTATACCTCTACACTGTGCCACACAATATACAATATACCACTACACTGTGCCACACAATATACAGTATACCTCTACACTGTGCCCCACAATATACTGTATACCTCTACACTGTGCCACACAAAATACAGTATACCTCTATACTGTGCCACACAATATACAGTATACCTCTACACTGTGCCACACAATATACAGTATACCTCTACACTGTGCCACACAATATACAATATACCGCTACACTTTGCCCCACAATATACAGTATACCGCTACACTGTGCCACACAATATACAGTATACCTCTACACTGTGCCCCACAATATACAGTATACCTCTACACTGTGCCATACAATATACAGTATACCTCTACACTGTGCCACACAATATACAGCATACCTCTACACTGTGCCCCACAATATACAGTATACCGCTACACTGTGCCACACAATATACAGTATACTGCTACACTGTGCCACACAATATACAGTATACCTCTACACTGTGCCACACAATACACAGTATAACTTTACCCTGTGCCACACAATATACAGTATACCTCTACACTGTGCAACACAATATACAGTATACCTCTACACTGTGCCACACAATATACAGTATACCTCTACACTGTGCCCCACAATGTACAGTATACCGCTATACTGTGCCCCACAATATACAGTATACCTCTACACTGTGCCACACAATATACAGTATACTCTACACTGTGCCACACAATATACAGTATACCTCTACACTGTGCCACACAATATACAGTATACCTCTACACTATGCCACACAATATACAATATTTCGCTACACTGTGCCACACAATATACAGTATACCTCTACACTGTGCCACACAATATACAGTATACCTCTACACTGTGCCACACAATATACAGTATACCTCTACACTGAGCCACACAATATACAGTATACCTCTACACTGTGCCACACAATATACAGTATACCTCTACACTGTGCCCCACAATATACAGTATACCTCTACACTGTGCCACACAAATCACAGTATACCTCTACACCGTGCCGCACAATATACAGTATACCTCTACACTGTGCCACACAATATACAGTATACCGCTACACTGTGCCACACAATATACAGTATAACTTTACACTGTGTCACACAATATACAGTATACCTCTACACTGTGCCACACAATATACAATATACCTCTACACTGTGCCACACAATATACAGTATACCTCTACACTGTGCCACACAATATACAATATACCTCTACACTGTGCCATACAATATACAGTATACCTCTACACCGTGCCGCACAATATACAGTATACCTCTACACTGTGCCACACAATATACAGTATAACTTTACACTGTGCCACACAATATACAGTATACCTCTACACTGTGCCACACAATATACAATATACCTCTACCCTGTGCCACACAATATACAGTTTTCCGCTACACTGTGCCACACAATATACAGTATACTGCTACACTGTGCCACACAATGTACAGTATACCTCTACACTGTGCCACACAATATACAGTATACCTCTACACTGTGCCACACAATGTATAGTATACCTCTACACTGTGCCACACAATATACAGTATACCTCTACACTGTGCCACACAATATACAGTATACCTCTACACTGTGCCACACAATATACAGTATACCTCTACACTATGCCACACAATATACAGTATACCGCTACACTGTGCCACACAATATACAGTATACCTCTACACTGTGCCACACAATATACAGTATACCTCTACACTGTGCCACACAATATACAGTATACCTCTACACTGTGCCACACAATATACAGTATACCTCTACACTGTGCCACTCAATGTACAGTATACCTCTACACTGTGCCACACAATATAAAGTATACCTCTACACTGTGCCGCACAATGTACAGTATACCTCTACACTGTGCCACACAATGTACAGTATACCTCTACACTGTGCCACACAATATACAGTATACCTCTACACTGTGCCACACAATATACAGTATACCTCTACACTGTGCCACACAATATACAGTATACCTCTACACTGTGCCTCACAATATACAGTATACCTCTACACTGTGCCCCACAATATACAGTATACCTCTACACTGTGCCACACAAATCACAGTATACCTCTACACCGTGCCGCACAATATACAGTATACCTCTACACTGTGCCACACAATATACAGTATACCGCTACACTGTGCCACACAATATACAGTATAACTTTACACTGTGCCACACAATATACAGTATACCTCTACACTGTGCCACACAATATACAATATACCTCTACACTGTGCCACACAATATACAGTATACCTCTACACTGTGCCACACAATATACAATATACCTCTACACTGTGCCATACAATATACAGTATACCTCTACACCGTGCCACACAATATACAGTATACCTCTACACTGTGCCACACAATATACAATATACCTCTACACTGTGCCACACAATATACAGTATACCTCTACACTGTGCCACACAATATACAATATACCTCTACACCGTGCCGCACAATATACAGTATACCTCTACACTGTGCCACACAATATACAGTATAACTTTACACTGTGCCACACAATATACAGTATACCTCTACACTGTGCCACACAATATACAATATACCTCTACCCTGTGCCACACAATATACAGTATACCGCTACACTGTGCCACACAATATACAGTATACTGCTACACTGTGCCACACAATGTACAGTATACCTCTACACTGTGCCACACAATATACAGTATACCTCTACACTGTGCCACACAATGTATAGTATACCTCTACACTGTGCCACACAATATACAGTATACCTCTACACTGTGCCACACAATGTACAGTATACCGCTACACTGTGCCACATAATATACAGTATACCTTTACACTGTGCCACACAATATTCAGTATACCTTTACCCTGTGCCACACAATATACAGTATACCTCTACACTGTGCCACACAATATACAATATACCTCTACACTGTGCCACACAATATACAGTATACCTCTACACTGTGCCCCACAATATACAGTATACCTCTACACTGTGCCACACAATATACAGTATACCTCTACACTGTGCCACACAATATACAGTATACCTCTACACTGTGCCCCACAATATACAGTATACCGCTACACTGTGCCACACAATATACAGTATACCTCTACACTGTGCCCCACAATATACAGTATACCGCTACACTGTGCCACACAATGTACAGTATACCTCTACACTGTGCCACACAATATACAGTATACCTCTACACTGTGCCCCACAATATACAGTATACCTCTACACTGTGCCACACAATATACAGTATACCTCTACACTGTGCCACACAATATACAGTATACCTCTACACTGTGCCACACAATATACAGTATACCTCTACACTGTGCCACACAATATACAGTATACCTCTACACTGTGCCCCACAATATACAGTATACCGCTACACTGTGCCACACAATATACAGTATACCTCTACACTGTGCCCCACAATATACAGTATACCGCTACACTGTGCCACACAATATACAGTATACCTCTACACTGTGCCCCACAATATACAGTATACCGCTACACTGTGCCACACAATGTACAGTATACCTCTACACTGTGCCACACAATATACAGTATACCTCTACACTGTGCCCCACAATATACAGTATACCGCTACACTGTGCCCCACAATATACAGTATACCTCTACACTGTGCCACACAATATACAGTATACCTCTACACTGTGCCACACAATATACAGTATACCTCTACACTGTGCCACACAATATACAGTATACCTCTACACTGTGCCCCACAATATACAGTATACCTCTACACTGTGCCACACAAATCACAGTATACCTCTACACCGTGCCGCACAATATACAGTATACCTCTACACTGTGCCACACAATATACAGTATACCGCTACACTGTGCCACACAATATACAGTATAACTTTACACTGTGCCACACAATATACAGTATACCTCTACACTGTGCCCCACAATTCAATATACCTCTACACTGTGCCACACAATATACAGTATACCTCTACACTGTGCCACACAATATACAATATACCTCTACACTGTGCCATACAATATACAGTATACCTCTACACCGTGCCGCACAATATACAGTATACCTCTACACTGTGCCACACAATATACAGTATAACTTTACACTGTGCCACACAATATACAGTATACCTCTACACTGTGCCACACAATATACAATATACCTCTACCCTGTGCCACACAATATACAGTATACCGCTACACTGTGCCACACAATATACAGTATACTGCTACACTGTGCCACACAATGTACAGTATACCTCTACACTGTGCCACACAATATACAGTATACCTCTACACTGTGCCACACAATGTATAGTATACCTCTACACTGTGCCACACAATATACAGTATACCTCTACACTGTGCCGCACAATGTATAGTATACCTCTACACTGTGCCCCACAATATACAGTATACCTCTACACTGTGCCACACAATATACAATATATCTCTACACTGTGCCACACAATATACAGTATACCTCTACACTGTGCCCCACAATATACAGTATACCGCTACACTGTGCCACATAATATACAGTATACCTCTACACTGTGCCACACAATATACAGTATACCGCTACACTGTGCCACACAATATACAATATACCTCTACACTGTGCCACACAATATACAGTATACCTCTACACTGTGCCCCACAATATACAGTATACCTCTACACTGTGCCACACAATATACAGTATACCTCTACACTGTGCCACACAATATACAGTATACCTCTACACTGTGCCCCACAATATACAGTATACCGCTACACTGTGCCACACAATATACAGTATACCTCTACACTGTGCCCCACAATATACAGTATACCGCTACACTGTGCCACACAATGTACAGTATACCTCTACACTGTGCCACACAATATACAGTATACCTCTACACTGTGCCCCACAATATACAGTATACCGCTACACTGTGCCACACAATATACAGTATACCTCTACACTGTGCCCCACAATATACAGTATACCGCTACACTGTGCCACACAATATACAGTATACCTCTACACTGTGCCCCACAATATACAGTATACCGCTACACTGTGCCACACAATGTACAGTATACCTCTACACTGTGCCACACAATATACAGTATACCTCTACACTGTGCCCCACAATATACAGTATACCGCTACACTGTGCCCCACAATATACAGTATACCTCTACACTGTGCCACACAATATACAGTATACCTCTACACTGTGCCACACAATATACAGTATACCTCTACACTGTGCCACACAATATACAGTATACCTCTACACTGTGCCCCACAATATACAGTATACCTCTACACTGTGCCACACAAATCACAGTATACCTCTACACCGTGCCGCACAATATACAGTATACCTCTACACTGTGCCACACAATATACAGTATACCGCTACACTGTGCCACACAATATACAGTATAACTTTACACTGTGCCACACAATATACAGTATACCTCTACACTGTGCCCCACAATTCAATATACCTCTACACTGTGCCACACAATATACAGTATACCTCTACACTGTGCCACACAATATACAATATACCTCTACACTGTGCCATACAATATACAGTATACCTCTACACCGTGCCGCACAATATACAGTATACCTCTACACTGTGCCACACAATATACAGTATAACTTTACACTGTGCCACACAATATACAGTATACCTCTACACTGTGCCACACAATATACAATATACCTCTACCCTGTGCCACACAATATACAGTATACCTCTACACTGTGCCACACAATATACAGTATACTGCTACACTGTGCCACACAATGTACAGTATACCTCTACACTGTGCCACACAATATACAGTATACCTCTACACTGTGCCACACAATGTATAGTATACCTCTACACTGTGCCACACAATATACAGTATACCTCTACACTGTGCCGCACAATGTATAGTATACCTCTACACTGTGCCCCACAATATACAGTATACCTCTACACTGTGCCACACAATATACAATATATCTCTACACTGTGCCACACAATATACAGTATACCTCTACACTGTGCCCCACAATATACAGTATACCGCTACACTGTGCCACATAATATACAGTATACCTCTACACTGTGCCACACAATATACAGTATACCGCTACACTGTGCCACACAATATACAATATACCTCTACACTGTGCCACACAATATACAGTATACCTCTACACTGTGCCCCACAATATACAGTATACCTCTACACTGTGCCACACAATATACAGTATACCTCTACACTGTGCCACACAATATACAGTATACCTCTACACTGTGCCCCACAATATACAGTATACCGCTACACTGTGCCACACAATATACAGTATACCTCTACACTGTGCCCCACAATATACAGTATACCGCTACACTGTGCCACACAATGTACAGTATACCTCTACACTGTGCTCCACAATATACAGTATACCTCTACACTGTGCCACACAATATACAGTATACCTCTACACTGTGCCACACAATATACAGTATACTGCTACACTGTGCCACACAATATACAATATACCTCTACACTGTGCCATACAATATACAGTATACCTCTACACCGTGCCGCACAATATACAGTATACCTCTACACTGTGCCACACAATATACAGTATAACTTTACACTGTGCCACACAATATACAGTATACCTCTACACTGTGCCACACAATATACAATATACCTCTACCCTGTGCCACACAATATACAGTATACCGCTACACTGTGCCACACAATATACAGTATACTGCTACACTGTGCCACACAATGTACAGTATACCTCTACACTGTGCCACACAATATACAGTATACCTCTACACTGTGCCACACAATGTATAGTATACCTCTACACTGTGCCACACAATATACAGTATACCTCTACACTGTGCCGCACAATGTATAGTATACCTCTACACTGTGCCCCACAATATACAGTATACCTCTACACTGTGCCACACAATATACAATATACCTCTACACTGTGCCACACAATATACAGTATACCTCTACACTGTGCCACACAATATACAGTATACCTCTACACTGTGCCACACAATATACAGTATACCTCTACACTGTGCCCCACAATATACAGTATACCTCTACACTGTGCCACTCAATGTACAGTATACCTCTACACTGTGCCACACAACATACAGTATACCTCTACACTGTGCCCCACAATATACAGTATACCGCTACACTGTGCCACATAATATACAGTATACCTCTACACTGTGCCACACAATATACAGTATACCGCTACACTGTGCCACACAATATACAATATACCTCTACACTGTGCCACACAATATACAGTATACCTCTACACTGTGCCCCACAATATACAGTATACCTCTACACTGTGCCACACAATATACAGTATACCTCTACACTGTGCCACACAATATACAGTATACCTCTACACTGTGCCCCACAATATACAGTATACCGCTACACTGTGCCACACAATATACAGTATACTTCTACACTGTGCCCCACAATATACAGTATACCGCTACACTGTGCCACACAATGTACAGTATACCTCTACACTGTGCTCCACAATATACAGTATACCTCTACACTGTGCCACACAATATACAGTATACCTCTACACTGTGCCACACAATATACAGTATACTGCTACACTGTGCCCTCCAGGGCAAGAGAAGAGATTGCTGCTTCTGAGCTGCAGTGTACTCTCTGTCTATTCCGCTGCTGTATAGTCGAAGGAACAGGGCCCTACAGCAGCACAGAGTTTTTCAGGATAATGTTGCATATGATGTAAAGGGAAGCTGGAAAAAAAAAATACAAATGGGGTGGAATTGAGAAAAAAAATAAAAATAAATTACTGCACAGTTATACGGGTTTTGTTTTTACAATATTCCCTGTGGAGTAAAGCTGACCCGTCCCCTTTATTCTCGGGGTCAGTACGATTACAGAGATATCACATTTATATCGTTTTATGGGTTTCGTTTTTACAGCGTTCCCTATGAGATAAAACTGACCCGTTCCCTTCATTCTCGGGGTCAGCAGGTCAGTACATTACAGTACAGTAGTGTTTTAATACTGAAAAAAAAAAAAAATTTGAACAAAAATAGTTTTCCTATTCATCTCCATATTCAGAACCTCTATAACTGAGGGCTCATTTTTTGGAGTTTGTACGACTTTTTTTGGGGAGATGAGGTGTTAAAAAAACCCTGCAATTTGGCATTTTTTTCTGTTACGATATTCACCTTATGGGATTAATACGTTTATATTTTAACAGTTCTGTCATTTTGAGATGCAGCAATGCCTATGACCTTTATTTTTATTATTATTTTATTATTTTTATTATTTTATTTTAACTTTTTTTTAGCTCCCCTATGGGACCTGAACGTGCAATCATTAGATTACTGTTCCCACACATTACTGTGATTTAATACCTTAGTGTATGGGAACTTCGGTGTATTGCAATGCAGTACTGCCACCTGCAGGTCAGCATTGGAATATACCGGTGATAGGACTGGTAGCCTTGTACATTCTCCAGCCTATCACAAACCACAAATGCTTTCCTCGGTCCCAGCACAGGAAGATGTTCGGACCCCAGAAGCGCAGTGCTCCCGGGGAAAACTGCATCAGATGCTGTGATCACAACGCAGACATTAGCCCCGGGCTATTCTGCTGTGTGAAATTACGGAGCTGCTGCCATGTTTGAAGAGGCGCCATCCGCCATCCATGTACGTCAGATGTCGTCAAGGGGTTAAATAGGTCTCCTTCCACTGGGCTATATATATATATATATGCAAATGAGGGGGAAACGTTCACACCCTCATTTGGAAATGAAAAAACCCCACTAAATAAGAAAAATATACATGACCGCCATATAAATACATTCTTTAAGGGAGACTGTATTTACTGTAACATTCAAGTGTCGTAAGCATAGAAACCCTGATTGCTGAGGAATACAGGGGTACAACATCACCCCCCCGTCCATAGTCACAGACTGAGAGTAATAGCAGAAGATATGGAGCTCTCCCGCAGCACAGAGTATTTAAGGAAATTGACACATTCAGGGATATTTTTTTATGATTGTATTTTACTCCTTTTGGGCTAAAATTCATTTTATCAATTGGTCTTTAGTAAGAATGTTGAGCCATTTCTGAGATGCAAGAGTCTGTCAGTCTGTTTGCAAGCTGTCAGTTCTGTGAATCCCATCAGCTGACTGCTCATGTGTAGCTCTTATCTCCTGATCTCCCGACCCCATAAACACTCATTATAGATGAATCCTTATGAAACTGATAAGAATATGGCTTACATAAGAGGTTATGAGGTCAGCAGGTCACAGATAAGATCTACACAGCCGAGTGTGCCGATCCTGTGGAAGGGCACGGAGAGAAAAAGAGAAGGGTCCCCAGCAGCACAGAGTATTTCAGGAGAGGAGTGTGCGGATCTTGTGGAAGGGCACGGACTGATAGAAACATAGTGTAAAGAGAAGGGTCCTCAGCAGCACAGAGTATTTCAGGAGGGGAGTGTGCCGATCCTGTGGAAGGGCACGGAGAGAAAAAGAGAAGGGTCCCCAGCAGCACAGAGTATTTCAGGAGAGGAGTGTGCGGATCTTGTGGAAGGGCATGGACTGATAGAAACATAGTGTAAAGAGAAGGGTCCTCAGCAGCCCAGAGTATTTCAGGAGGGGAGTGTGCCGATCTTGTGGACCAGCACGGACTAATAGAAACAGTGTAAAGAGTAGGGTCCCCAGCAGCCCAGAGTATTTCAGACGAGTAGTATGCCGATCTGGTGGAAGGCGGTGACTGAACCCCTACGTTCTCTCGCTGAGCCCTCACATCTCCAGTCAGATTGTCACTTTCCGTTATATAAGATTTCTCGCACGGATCGGTTGACATTTGTCTGATAATTAGCTGTGAGCGTAGGAGGCAGAGAGTGACGGTGACTTCTCCTCCTCCATTGTCTAATATCAGAAGATGAGCAATATGGAGCAGCCGGAGCGCCCCCTACAGGATACAGCCTTGGGCTCAGGGACTACATGTACTACAGAGCCAGGGGAATATATTATAGGGGCAGCCACGGATGTCATGGGAAGTGGGGGCCATGTGATCCAGTGGGAGAAGGGGGCAGGAGGCAAAGGGGAAGGGTAAATGACAGCCATGACCTCCTGTCCTGGAACGGGGTGCAAGGTGGCACGTACCAGCCCCCGAGCGGGAGAGGAATGGATCTCTACTGGATGGACTGGGATAACAACGAAACATTGGATGCAAAGATCAAAGTTATTTTCATTGAGAGAAAGCAGAAGAAGAAAAATGACAACCCATGCTTGCTGTCAGTGAATGGAAACATTGAAGGTTACAGTAATCCTGTACATAGCTAATCCTGATTACAGCTGAGAAGTGGATACAATTGTATCCAGTGTAGACAATGTTCTGTGATATAAACATCTGGAACTCCAGACTGATACATTGTATTACATTACACTCACAATACCCCCCCTTCCCCCTTCCCGAAGGAGACGCTACAAAGTAATGATGATAAATGGAAGTGATTACAATATTAGAGGAATGGATAACCTGGATACAAGATGAGATATGGCCTCTAGCCTGCATACAAGATGAGATACAGCCTCTAGCCTGGATACAAGATGAGTTATGGCCTCTAGCCTGGATACAAGATGAGATATGGCCTCTAGCCTGGATACAAGATGAGATACGGCCTCTAGCCTGAATACAGGATGAGATACGGCCTCTAGCCTGGATACAAGATGAGATCCGGCCTCTAGCCTAGATACAAGATGAGATATGGCCTCTAGCCTGGATACAAGATGAGATATGGCCTCTAACCTGGATACAAGATGAGATACGGCCTCTAGCCTGGATACAAGATGAGATACGGCCTCTAGCCTGGATACAAGATGAGATACGGCCTCTAGCCTGGATACAAGATGAGATACGGCCTCTAGCCTGGATACAAGATGAGATACGGCCTCTAGCCTGGATACAAGATGAGATCCGGCCTCTAGCCTAGATACAAGATGAGATATGGCCTCTAGCCTAGATACAAAATGTGATACGGCCTCTAGCCTGGATACAAGAGGAGATACGGCCTCTAGCCTGGATAGAAGATGTGATACAGCCTCTAGCCTGGATACAAGAGGAGATACGGCCTCTAGCCTGGATACAAGATGTGATACAGCCTCTAGCCTGGATACAAGATGAGATACGGCCTCTAGCCTGGATACAAGATGAGATACGGCCTCTAGCCTGGATACAAGAGGAGATACGACCTCTAGCCTGGATACAAGATGATATACGGCCTCTAGCCTGGATACAAGATGAGATACGGCCTCTAGTCTGGATACAAGATGAGATACGGCCTCTAGCCTTGATACAAGATGAGATACGGCCTCTAGCCTGGATACAAGATGGGATACGGCCTCTAGCCTGGATACAAGATGAGATACGGCCTCTAGCCTGGATACAAGATGAGATACGGCCTATAGCCTTGATACAAGATGAGATACGGTCTCTAGCCTGGATACAAGATGAGATACGGCCTCTAGTCTGGATACAAGAGGAGATATACGGCCTCTAGCCTGGATACAAGATGTGATACAGCCTCTAGCCTGGATACAGGATGAGATACGGCCTCTAGCCTGGATACAAGATGTGATACGGCCTCTAGCCTGGATACAAGATGAGATACGGCTTCTAGCCTGGATACAAGATGGGATACGGCCTCTAGCCTGGATACAAGATGAGATACGGCTTCTAGCCTGGATACAAGATGAGATACGGCCTCTAGTCTGGATACATGATGTGATACGACATCTAGCCTGGATACAAGAGGAGATACGGCCTCTAGCCTGGATACAAGATGTGATACAGCCTCTAGCCTGGATACAGGATGAGATATGGCCTCTAGCCTAGATACAAGATGAGATACGGCCTCTAGCCTGGATACAAGATGAGATACGGCCTCTAGCCTGGATACAAGATGGGATACGGCCTCTAGCCTGGATACAAGATGAGATACGGCCTCTAGTCTGGATACATGATGTGATACGACATCTAGCCTGGATACAAGAGGAGATACGGCCTCTAGCCTGGATACAAGATGTGATGCGGCCTCTAGCCTGGATACAGGATGAGATACGGCCTCTAGCCTAGATACAAGATGAGATACGGCCTCTAGCCTGGATACAAGATTAGATACGGCCCCTAGCCTGGATACAAGATGTGATACGGCCTCTAGCCTGGATACAAGATGTGATACGGCCTCTAGCCTGGATACAAGATGTGATACGACATCTAGCCTGGATACAAGAGGAGATACGGCCTCTAGCCTGGATAAAAGATGTGATACAGCCTCTAGCCTGGATACAGGATGAGATATGGCCTCTAGCCTAGATACAAGATGAGATACGGCCTCTAGCCTGGATACAAGATGAGATACGGCCTCTAGCCTGGATACAAGATGGGATACGGCCTCTAGCCTGGATACAAGATGAGATACGGCCTCTAGTCTGGATACATGATGTGATACGACATCTAGCCTGGATACAAGAGGAGATACGGCCTCTAGCCTGGATACAAGATGTGATGCGGCCTCTAGCCTGGATACAGGATGAGATACGGCCTCTAGCCTAGATACAAGATGAGATACGGCCTCTAGCCTGGATACAAGATGAGATACGGCCCCTAGCCTGGATACAAGATGTGATACGGCCTCTAGCCTGGATACAAGATGTGATACGGCCTCTAGCCTGGATACAAGATGTGATACGACATCTAGCCTGGATACAAGAGGAGATACGGCCTCTAGCCTGGATAAAAGATGTGATACAGCCTCTAGCCTGGATACAGGATGAGATACGGCCTCTAGCCTAGATACAAGATGAGATACGGCCTCTAGCCTGGATACAAGATGAGATACGGCCCCTAGCCTGGATACAAGATGTGATACGGCCTCTAGCCTGGATACAAGATGTGATACGACATCTAGCCTGGATACAAAAGGAGATACGGCCTCTAGCCTGGATACAAGATGTGATACAGCCTCTAGCCTGGATACAGGATGAGATACGGCCTCTAGCCTAGATACAAGATGAGATACAGCCTCTAGCCTGGATACAAGATGAGATACGGCCCCTAGCCTGGATACAAGATGTGATACGGCCTCTAGCCTGGATACAAGAGGAGATACGGCCTCTAGCCTGGATACAAGATGTGATACGGCCTCTAGCCTGGATACAAGATGTGATACGACATCTAGCCTGGATACAAGAGGAGATATACGGCCTCTAGCCTGGATACAAGATGTGATACAGCCTCTAGCCTGGATACAGGATGAGATACGGCCTCTAGCCTAGATACAAGATGAGATACGGCCTCTAGCCTGGATACAAGATGAGATACAGCCTCTAGCCTGGATACAAGATGAGATACGGCCTCTAGCCTGGATACAAGATGAGATACGGCCCCTAGCCTGGATACAAGATGTGATACGGCCTCTAGCCTGGATACAAGATGTGATACGGCCTCTAGCCTGGATACAAGATGTGATACGACATCTAGCCTGGATACAAGAGGAGATACGGCCTCTAGCCTGGATACAAGATGTGATACAGCCTCTAGCCTGGATACAGGATGAGATACGGCCTCTAGCCTAGATACAAGATGAGATACGGCCTCTAGCCTGGATACAAGATGAGATACGGCCCCTAGCCTGGATACAAGATGTGATACGGCCTCTAGCCTGGATATAAGATGAGATACGGCCTCTAGCCTGGATACAAGATGAGATACAGCCTCTAGCCTGGATACAAGATGAGATACGGCCTCTAGCCTGGATACAAGATGATATACGGCCTCTAGCCTGGATACAAGATGAGATACGGCCTCTAGCCTGGATACAAGAGGAGATACGGCCTCTAGCCTGGATACAAGAGGAGATACGGCCTCTAGCCTGGATACAAGATGTGATACAGCCTCTAGTCTGGATACAGGATGAGATACGGCCTCTAGCCTAGAGACAAGATGAGATACGGCCTCTAGCCTGGATACAAGATGAGATACGGCCCCTAGCCTGGATACAAGATGTGATACGGCCTCTAGCCTGGATACAAGATGTGATACGGCCTCTAGCCTGGATACAAGATGTGATACGACCTCTAGCCTGGATACAAGAGGAGATACGGCCTCTAGCCTGGATACAAGATGTGATACGGCCTCTAGCCTGAATACAGGATGAGATACGGCCTCTAGCCTAGATACAAGATGAGATACGGCCTCTAGCCTGGATACAAGATGAGATACGGCCTCTAGCCTGGATACATGATGAGATACGGCCTCTAGCCTGGATACAAGATGAGATACGGCCCCTAGCCTGGATACAAGATGTGATACGGCCTCTAGCCTGGATACAAGATGTGATACGGCTTCTAGCCTGGATACAAGAGGAGATACGGCCTCTAGCCTGGATACAAGATGTGATACGGCCTCTAGCCTGGATACAAGATGAGATACGGCTTCTAGCCTGGATACAAGAGGAGATACGGCCTCTAGCCTGGATACAAGATGTGATACAGCCTCTAGCCTGGATACAAGATGAGATACGGCCTCTAGCCTAGATACAAGATGAGATACGGCCTCTAGCCTGGATACAAGATGAGATATGGCCCCTAGCCTGGATACAGGATGAGATACGGCCTCTAGCCTAGATACAAGATGAGATACGGCCTCTAGCCTGGATACAAGATGAGATACGGCCTCTAGCCTGGATATATGATGAGATACGGCCTCTAGCCTGGATACAAGATGTGATACAGCCTCTAGCCTGGATACAAGATGAGATACGGCCTCTAGCCTAGATACAAGATGAGATACGGCCTCTAGCCTGGATACAAGATGAGATATGGCCCCTAGCCTGGATACAGGATGAGATACGGCCTCTAGCCTAGATACAAGATGAGATACGGCCTCTAGCCTGGATACAAGATGAGATACGGCCTCTAGCCTGGATATATGATGAGATACGGCCTCTAGCCTGGATACAAGATGTGATACAGCCTCTAGCCTGGATACAAGATGAGATACGGCCTCTAGCCTAGATACAAGATGAGATACGGCCTCTAGCCTGGATACAAGATGAGATATGGCCCCTAGCCTGGATACAGGATGAGATACGGCCTCTAGCCTAGATACAAGATGAGATACGGCCTCTAGCCTGGATACAAGATGAGATACGGCCTCTAGCCTGGATATATGATGAGATACGGCCTCTAGCCTGGATACAAGAGGAGATACGGCCTCTAGCCTGGATATATGATGAGATACGGCCTCTAGCCTGGATATATGATGTGACTGGATAGTGGATCTGGGGGCGGGATGTCTGTTGTACATTGTAACACTCTCGCAGAGAGATTTGAGCGGCGGCTGCTGATGGGTTCAGTTCACACTAGATACAACTGTTTCACCTCTCAGCTGAACGAGCTATCTGCAGGTTTAAAGCCTCATTTGCAGTGTTTTTATTCACTGACAGCAGCAGAGATCTTAAAAATGATGAGGAAGTGAAACAAAGTCTATTGTTGTAGATATTTTCATTTTCAGAAAACCCTCTGAAGGGGTTAAAGTGTTCTTTTGGTCCATGTGTGATGTGGGGAGCGCGGGGTCAGAACGGTGGACGGGCGGCCTGATGCTGCGCTATAGAGACTTGTTTCTGAGTCCTAGTGGGAGAAGTCACAAAGTACATTGTATATCCAGATCTTCCTGGTTCAGGAATGGAATGAGAGTATAACGTGAAGACCGAGGTATAGACAGCCGCTCAGAGTCTGGGAAAGCTGGGTGACAGCCTCCATGGGCTCTGTGTAAAGGCCACCGTCATTGCTTGTCACCTGTCATCTTGGCGGTCATTTATCACAGACCCTCCCCCGTCCTGCTGATGGATGCACCTAATTTATCAGGAGGTGTGCACCTCGTCTTGAAGTAGGCGGATCCTCCGGCAGTCCGGCCCCTGACTGGCGTACATCCGAGATGTCGTATGCGCCTGGAAACAGGGCACGGATACATGGCGACATTTGTCTCAGCAATGTCGTACGTGTTTTGTAATGATAGTCAATGGTTTCGCACTGGGACATGCGACAGTCACACAAAAATCCAACTTGAATCCATCTCAGATCACAGTCGCAGCATGTCGCGTGTCGCAGTGCGAAACCGTTGGCTATCATTGCAAAAGAAAGTTGCGCAACATTTCTGAGAAATAAATATCGCGGACACATGTCGCAGTGCAGCTGTTCCCTTTTTGTCGCGCGACTTGCTGTTGTCGTGTCACCGTACCGTAAATGTTAGTGATTTGTCCAGGGTCTGTAACAGCGATCGCAGTGAATGACCCCCATAGTGACCAAGTTAATAAGTTATAGAAAGTGTTTGCCCCCCTGATAGTCGCCTCCTAACCCTGTACAGTGACGGGGGGAGGGTTCTCCGGCTGCTGATTGGGTTTAGAGCCTTGGGATGTCAGGTCTCCATAGCAACTGTTGCTACACTGTAGCGGTGCCTGATTCATAGTAACAGCTGTTCGGAGCTCTACATATGGACAAGCGGCGGTTTCCTGGAGGCTTCATGAAATTTATCAGAAACAGATCTGTGAGATTAGAATTCACAAAATAATGGGGAAAAAAATGACACCTGGAAGATTTGTCAGAACAGATCACCTGGAGATGGATGTAACATAGGGGCGTACGTGTGCCCACTACGGGTGATGGTCCCAGAACAGCCAATCAGAAGGCTGGAAATAAGAGACCCTGCTCCTCCCACTATGTAACTGTCAGCCTGTGACCTCCACAGGATCAGCGCACTCCTCTCCTGAAATCCTTTGTGCTGCTGTAGACCCTGCTCCTCCCACTATGTAACTGTCAGCCTGTGACCTGCCACAAGATCAGCGCACTCCTCTCCTGAAATCCTTTGTGCTGCTGTAGACCCTGCTCCTCCCACTATGTAACTGTCAGCCTGTGACCTGCCACAAGATCAGCACACTCCTCTCCTGAAATCCTTTGTGCTGCTGTAGACCCTGCTCCTCCCACTATGTAACTGTCAGCCTGTGACCTCCACAGGATCAGCGCACTCCTCTCCTGAAATCCTCTGTGCTGCTGTAGACCCTGCTCCTCCCACTATGTAACTGTCAGCCTGTGACCTCCACAGGATCAGCGCACTCCTCTCCTGAAATCCTCTGTGCTGCTGTAGACCCTGCTCCTCCCACTATGTAACTGTCAGCCTGTGACCTCCACAGGATCAGCGCACTCCTCTCCTGAAATCCTTTGTGCTGCTGTAGACCCTGCTCCTCCCACTATGTAACTGTCAGCCTGTGACCTCCACAGGATCAGCGCACTCCTCTCCTGAAATCCTCTGTGCTGCTGGGAGGACCCTGCTTCTCTCTGTCTATTAAGCTGTTCTTGACCCCATTAAAAGGGTTATCCGAGGTTAGAAATGCCCCCCCCCCATACCCCCGGGCCCCTCACACTGATTCTCCCCGCGCCGCTCCTGGTCCCCGCACTGCCGCAGCTGCTTTTTCCTGAGCGCGGATGGAAACATCCAGTGTCGGGGGAGCAGCCAATAGCAAGCAGTGACGCAAGGGAGGTTCATCCCCGTCACCGCCTGTTATTGGCTCCCCGCCCCCCCCCCCCCCCCCTTCCCCGCCTCCCGACACCGGATGTTTTCATCTGCACACAGGGAGAAGCAGCTGCGGCAGTGCGGAGACCAGGAGCGGCGCGGGGAGCCGGGTAAGTAGAATCAGTGTGAGGGGCCCAGGCGTATGGATGGGGGGGGGGGGATAACCCCTTTAAGGTCCTCCCAACATCTCCCCCTGCTGATGGAATCCCATATACAGTCATCCTCAGGATACGATATTTACAATGGTCTTTTCTGACCCATCGTAAGTTGAAACCAGACTCAACATACAACGTCTCGGACCCAGATCCAACCAGTCAAGGCCACCTCTCTGCTACAATAGCTGGAGTAGCAGCTGTCCTGACTGTTATATGGAAGGACTTGTCTTATCTCTCTTAGTTATCTGCTTATTTTTCTTAAATCTTCATTTTCTCTTATCTTGGATGACATTTTAGGGCTTTGGAACCAATTACTCAAGTTACAATGGTCGTCCTGGAACCAATCAATACTGTAACTTGAGGGAGCACTGTATGCCATTTAAAGGGGCAGTTTACTTTTTGTTTCATTATCAATGCCTGTACATATGGGGGGGGGGGGGGGGGGTGAAGATGTAGATGTAGCAGTGCTCAGCATGTTATCAATGCCTGTACATATGGGGGGGTGACGATGTAGCAGTGCTCAGCGCGTTATCGATGCCTATACATATGTGACGATGTAGCAGTGCTCAGCGCGTTATCGATGCCTGTACATATGTGACGATGTAGCAGTGCTCAGCGCGTTGTAAATCTGACTTTGTATTGTGGATTGCTGATGGTAATTTGGAGATTATCTCCAGTTTTCCAGAGATCAGAGGCGCCCGCGCCCCGGAGAGCCGGGATGAGTTCTCGCAGTTTCCTGGTGATTATTTCACTTTGTGAATCTCTCACTTGTCTTTGATGTTTTCATATAAATCTGCAGAATTCTCACAGACCCCCCTGCGAGGAGACGGAGAGTTCTTCTATCTGTTCTCAGAACCCGATCCATCTGATGAGAAGCCACCTTGCCATTCGGTAGATGGGCCCGACATATTTTTGATCAATTATATGCGCAAAGAGCTTCTAACGGCCCTTGCGGTAAGTATTGCCGCCAAGCAGCTTATCTTTCATTTAGTATTTGCCTATATCTTTGTGCAATTGACCAGCGGTGTGCTGTCACCTGTAGTTCTACTAATCCCATTGTCTTTCAGCCAAGGTAGCGCGCACTTGCGATCTCATATTTCCTTATTATGGAGGTGCTGGCTCGCTTGTTTTTCTTCCCGATCCGTAAGGAGTCCGCTCCAAACGCCATCTCCGCGGTGGCAAATACAAGACCAATGTGTGACAAGGAAGTCCGATCTGCTCTAAGGATAGAGGATAGGTCCTGTGACAAGACCCCACGTCCACAGGCCCCTACTTGCTGATGGTTTTCATCAATATAGCAGCTTGTTGACACTTTCCAAACAGAAGCCAGAGAGAAAACCAGAACAAAATAAGACAATAAATCTGATGGAAGTGATGGTGATAGAGCCGATGATAGAGCTCCCACCTACCTGAGCCGCAAGGTTTGTGCTGGTGGATCCACCGCCCCGCCCTGAAGGGGGTCTTAGATAACTTCATCTTCATTTATGTAGAAAAGAAACTATTTTGTAACTTTGTGTTTCAATCCTTCACCATTTTTATGTATAATATCTCTGCTTGCAGTCTGTGAATGAGAACTGAGAGCAGAACGAAAACTGACTATAAGATGCATTTTTATTAGAAATTTGCAGATCTTTTCATTTAGGGCACTTTGACACTTGCGGCAGAACTGCCCGCCGGATCCGCCAATCTTCATGCAAACGGAAAGCATTTGTAGACGGATCTGGATGCGGATCCGTCTTACAAATGCATTGCAAGAACGGATCCGTCTCTCTGTTTGTCATCTGGAGAAACGGATCCGTTATATATATTTTTCACATTTTTACCGGTGTGCACATGCGCAGACCGGAAGGACGGGTCCTGCATTGCGGTATTATGAAAGGACGGATCCGGCACTAAGGCTACTTTCACGCTAGCGGCACGGACCTCCGGCAGGCTGTTCCGTCGGGTGAACAGCCTGTCGGATCCGTCCTGCCGCTAGTGACTGATCAGGCAAAAGATACTACCGCAGCATGCTACAGTTTTATCTCCGGCCAAAAAAACGGAACACTTGCCTGAATGTCGGATCCGGCATTTTTTTTCCAATGGAATGTATAAGGCTACTTTCACACTAACGGCACGGACCGGTTCCGGTGGGTGAACAGCCTGTCGGATCCGTCCTGCCCCTAGCGACCTTGTGCCCCCGGACTGCCGCTCCGTCCCCATTGACTATAATGGGGGCGGAGTTCCGGCGGAGGCACTGCGAGAGGCTGCCGGAATAAATATCGGACATGTCGTAGTTTTATTCTGGCAGCCTCTCGCCGTGCGCTGCCGTGCCTCCACCAGAACTCCGCCCCGCCCCCATTATAGTCAATGGGGACGGAGCGGCAGTCCGGGGGCACAAGGTCACTAGCGGCAGGACGGATCCGACAGGCTGTTCACCCACCGTAACCGGTCCGTGCCGCTAGTGTGAAAGTAGCCTTATACATTTCATTGGAAAAAAAAATGCCGGATCCGGCATTCAGGCAAGTGTTCCGTTTTTTTGGCCGGAGATAAAACCGTAGCATGCTGCGGGATTATCTTTGTCCTGATCAGTAAAAATGACTGAACTGAAGACATCCTGATGCATCCTGAACGGATTACTCTCCATTCAGAACGCATGGGGATAAAACTGATCAGTTCTTCTCCGGTATAGAGCCCCTGTGACGGAACTCAATGCCGGAAAAGAAAAACGCTAGTGTGAAAGTACCCTATTAAGTGAATTTCCAGATATGTCCTATTTACACGACCCAGAAGGACCTTCGGGACAGATCTGAGCTCCGACATTTTCCTGGAGGCTTGACATTATGATGAAGTCAGTGATATGAGAAATACTGAAGAGGATGGAGGAGACAGGATCAATCATGGACTGACCGGCCCTCAGCCCTAACGACAGATATGTAATCATGGACCTGATACAATGTGTCACCTCATGATGGCCGCACGTAGATACAGTGTATCATTACAGAAGGAAGGAAATCATAATGTGCCCGCATGGAGCTGAAGAGTGGCAAGAATGCCATACATTGCCCACAGACAGGCAGGGTACACAGTGCTCAGAGTGCCAGATATTGCCCACAGACAGGGTACACAGTGACATACATTGCCCACAGACATGCAGGTCACACAGTGCCTAGAATACCCTAACTTAGGATACATGCGGGAAGGACAGACAAGACAAATAACGGATAGTGAACGGACCGGGTCAAAACCAAGAGGACAACGCAGTACAGAGGGATAAGCAAAGAATGGTCAGGAGAAGCCGGGGTCATAAATACCAGGAGAGCAGAGAAGTACCAAAGGAGTCCGCAAAGAATAGTCAGGTGGAAGCCGAGGTCAAATTACCAGGAGGGATGCGCAGTACAGGAGGAGCAGGCAAAGGATCGTCAGGGAACAGGATCAGGTAGGTATACAGATATCCAACAAACGCCAGGAACCTAAATTAACAGGCAACCTCTGGCCAGCAGGCTGCCTGTATTTATAGTGGGGAGTGAGGGTCATGTGACGTGGCCAGCGTCACATGACCGACAGACCGACCAGTCGAGCACCGGGTGATCGGCTCGGCGCTCAAGGCAGACCTAGGAGCAGGGAGCCACCCAGCTAGCAAAGCCGCCCTGGGAACGAGGTCAAACACAGATCCTCCCTAAGCTAAGCAGCAGGTATGCGGCTGATGGGAGACCGAGTGCGCCTTCGGCACCCCGTTACAGTTTCCCACCACTAGGCTCACAGCTTGCAGCAGCGTATCCAAGCCAGACCATCGCAAGTCTGCACAGAGCATCGCATCATATCAAGAAAAGACACGTCTCCCTCTGCTCTTCAGAATAAGGTCATAGCTTTCCTTTTATTACTTATCATTGCATATAGGCTTTGGCATAAAGAGACATTTTTTTTTGTGTTCAGAAATAAGAGACTTTAAACAAAAACAAAGGACAGTTTGTAGTACACAGACTCCAAAGCATTTAAAGTGAAAGTCATTTATTGCCTGCATTTATCGCTGTTGTATTTAAAATGACACTACAAAATTTTTTGGACTAGACCCTTCAGAATCACAGGTGCATATCCATGAAGCAAACGTGATTATAAAAAAGAAAATGGCTGCACACCATTATAGATACAAACAATAGAGCTAAGAAATGGGGATCATTCTAAATAAAAGTGGAATAATACCTACTATAAAGAAGTCAATGGAAGCTCTTAGCGCACATATTTGATCAAACATGTGTCGGGCCCATCTACCAGGTGTCAAGGTGGCTTCCGCAGATGGGTCCCTAACATTAGTATACTGCCTCTCTTTGAACTTACCTAAGCCTACAATATTCAGGGCAGTGCAGAGACCAGCTACATACGTACTCTGCTCAGAATATTGTAGGCTTAGGTAAATATGTGCGCTAAGAGCTTCCATTGACTCATTTATAGTAGGTATTATACCACTTTTATTTAGAATGATCCCCATTTCTTAGCTCTATTGTTTGTATGTATACTGGTGTGCAGCCATTTTCTTCTTTATAATCATGTATTTAACATGACAGTCATTTATGTCTGCATTTGTCAGTATTGCATTTAAAGTGAAAGGACTGAACCTAGTATTACCATGCCACTGTTAGAGGATACAAAGATAGAGTAGAGAGGGAAGAGCAAGGGAACCTGTCTGAGGTAGAAGAGTCTGATACAGCATTA
This sequence comes from Bufo bufo, assembly GCF_905171765.1. Taxonomy (NCBI): domain Eukaryota; kingdom Metazoa; phylum Chordata; class Amphibia; order Anura; family Bufonidae; genus Bufo; species Bufo bufo. Next base: position 693,849,582 of record NC_053391.1, on the reverse strand, counting down.
GTCTTGCCTCAAACAAATATAGCCCAAGCAGATGAACTAAGACGTTTATCACGTGCCAGAAAACCGACCCCAAAGATGCTGGAAAATTTGGAGCAAGAAGCAGCACTGAAAAGGAAAAGAATGTATGATAAATGAAAATTATACATTAAAGACATTCGTAAAAATCTAAAGCAAGAAAGTATAAAAGGGAACTTGAGTGATATGGTAGAGACGGTAGAAGAATCTGAATCAGAGCTTATGGCAGCATATGTCAACCTGTGGTCATTTACGACACCTTCCCAGGATATTGTAAGGAACATGGACACGTACTGTAGTCACTAAAGATTTGCTAAAGCTTATGTCATGAGAGAACTATCATCTGCAGAAAACTATGATGAAGTTAAAGCAAGAAGTAGAATGAATGAGCTTTTTATGAGAGACTATGCTAGGTCCTTAGGTGGTACCACAATCTCAAGTGTGACTTCCTTCGCTAGCAGAAGTGCCACCCACATATCAGAGTCCTCAAATACATCAGCCAAAAGAAAGGAATTAGCTGAACAACTTGCTGTCAAGAGAGCAGAAATTGAAATGGAAGCTGCCATCGAGGCGCAGCGCCAACTGATGGCTGAAAAGGAAGTTGAAAAAGGATGCACAATGCCATCAGATGGAAGCTAAAATGAATGCACAACGCCATCAGACGGAAGCTGAAATCGAGGCACAGCACAAACAGATGAAAAGTCTTGAAAGGCAGAAAGAAGTTAAGATCATAGAAGCCAGACTCAGAGTACACAAAGAGGATATGAGTCAGAGTAGTCATAGGTTCAAATCTGTACTAAGTGAAGAAGCAGACTCCTACTTTCCTACTCACGCCCAGGAGAATGGAAGGAAATCTCCAGCATGTAGTGAAGAAATAAGTCATTATCCTTCCATCCCTGCTCATAAAAACAAAGAGAGGCCTATTCCAGTGTTAGGAAAAAGATGTGTGGATTTACCCTCTATCTCTACCAGAAAAGATGAAGAAAAGGACTCACCTAATTCAGAACGAAGTGAGAAAATAGAACCGGATGATTCTATTCCTAGATGCCACGGCAATGCTCAGGAGAATGTTACAACCATTGTCCCAGCAAGACCACAGAGAACAGTCCTAGCTAGACTTCCCGTTCCGGAACCTACTGTATTTTCAGGGGACATACTGAAGTTCATAGAGTGGAAGGCAAGTTTTGAAATGACCATTGAGCATCATTGCTTCAGTCCAGTTAACAAGTTATTTTACCTTCAGAGATATGTTGGTGGAGAAGCCAAGGAATTTCTTGAAGGTAACTTCTATAGAAAATACGAAGAAGCCTACAAACAAGCTTGGGAAAAATTGAATGCAAGATATGGTCATTCTTTCTTAGTACAAAGAGCCTTTAGAGAGAAACTGAATAATGGCCTAAAATAGGTCCTAAAGAACACTTCAGACTCCAAGAGTACGGTGACTTCCTGCAAGCATGTAGCAATGCCATCCCACATGTTCAAGGACTGGAAGTACTGAATGACTATCTAGAACACCTCAGGATGCTAACTAAGCTACCTGAAGAAGTGGCTTCTAGATGGAATCGCTATGTGACTAAACAGTTAGATCTAGGTAAGAACTTCCCAAGTTTTAAAGAGTTCTCTGAGTTCGTCAATGAGGAAGCATGGATAACATGTAATCCAGTGACATCATCTTACGTCTTAAAATCCTTAGAAGAAAGGCCTGCAAGAGAGATTAGACGTGCAAGAGCAACTAGCTTTGCAACAAACTCAGCAGCTAAAGGTCCAGATACCTACGAGAGCAAGTCCAAAGTCACTACTGGGATCAGTAGAGAGACAGAACCGACAAATCTTCAGACTACCTTCAAGTGTATGTTCTGTGGAGAGAACCACTCCATACATAAGTGCCAACAAGTGAAGGAGAAGTCTGAAGAAGAAAAGAAAAAATTTGTGCTGGATAACCAACTGTGTTTTGGATGCCTAAGAAAAGGCCATGTTACTAAGGAGTGTAAGAAAAAGGCCACATGCAGCGTTTGCAAAGGACGCCATCCTACACCACTACATGAAGAACGTCCAAAGAAGGATAAATCCTCAATACCTAAAGATACGGAGGAAGGAAAAAAAGTATCAGTATTCTCTTGCAGAGTGAGGAAAGGAGAAAGCAATGGCACATCAATGGTTGTACCAGTTTGCATTTCAAATCCTAAAAGGAGGAACAAGAAGGTATACGCCTATGGGACGTCACCTTCATCGATCAAGAAATCTGCAAGAAATTACAAGTGGCTACAGAACCAGTGAAGCTCAAACTCACCACAATGACGGGGAGTGACACATTAGTGAACAGTCAAAGGGTCAAAAGACTGAGAGTTAGAGAACTTCATTCAAACTGCACATTAGATCTACTTCCAGCTTATACAAAAGACGATATAGCTCTAGATCGAGATCGCATACCTTCCTGTGAAACAGCCAATGAATGGGAGCACCTATCTGTCATATCTCATGAAATGTCCCCGCTGTAGGAGTTTGGTGTTGGACTGTTGATAGGCTACGATTGTCCCGAAGCCTTGGTACCATGAAAGGTAATCACAGGAGGAAAGGGTGAACCCTTTGCTGTTGAAACTGATCTAGGATGGGGTGTTGGAGGAAAACAGCAGATCGCAAACTCAAGACAGGTGACAGGATTGTGTCATTGAATATCTGTCCAAGAGTTACCAACTGTAAGTCCAGCAAAAGTAATCAAGGTCCTTGAATCCGACTTTGCAGATATAAGTTTTAAAGAAAAAAGTGTATCCCAAGAAGACATAAAGTTTGTACACACTATAGAAGAAAGTATTTAGCAGAATCAACAAGGTCATCTTGAAATGTCCTTACCTTTTAGAGAACGACCTCGTATGCCAAATAACAGAAATCTTGCGCTAGCAAGATTGAAATGTAACATAGTAACATAGTACATAAGGCCGAAAAAAGACATTTGTCCATCCAGTTCTGCCTGTTATCCTGCAAGTTGATCCAGAGGAAGGCAAAAAAAAAACTGTGAGGTAGAAGCCAATTTTCTCCCCTTTAGGGGAATAAAAAATTCCTTCCCGACTCCAATCAGAATAACTCCCTGGATCAACGACCCCTCTCTAGTAGCTATAGCCTGTAATATTATTACGCTCTAGAAACACATCCAGGCCCCTCTTGAATTCCTTTATTGTACTCACCATCACCACCTCCTCAGGCAGAGAGCTCCATAGTCTCACTGCTCTTACCGTAAAGAATCCTCTTCTATGTTTGTGTACAAACCTTCTTTCCTCCAGACGCAGAGGATGTCCCCTCGTCACAGTCACAGTCCTGGGGATAAATAGATGATGGGAGTGATCTCTGTACTGACCCCTGATATATTTATACATAGTAATTAGATCTCCCCTCAGTCGTCTTTTTTCTAAAGTGAATAACCCTAATTTTGATAATCTTTGAGGGTACTGTAGTTGCCCCATTCCAGTTATTACTTTAGTTGCCCTCCTCTGGACCCTCTCCAGCTCTGCTATGTCTGCCTTGTTTACTGGAGCCCAGAACTGTACACAGTCCTCCATGTGTGGTCTGACTAGCGATCTGTAAAGTGGTAGGACTATGTTCATATCACGGGAATCTATGCCCCCTTCTGATGCAACCCATTATCTTGTTTGCCTTGGCAGCAGCTGCCTGACACTGGTTTTTGCAGCTTAGTTTGCTGTTTATTAAAATTCCTAGATCCTTTTCCATGTCAGTGTTACCGAGTGTTTTACCATTTAGTATGTACGGGTGACTTGCATTATTCCTTCCCATGTGCATAACCTTACATTTGTCAGTGTTAAACCTCATCTGCCACTTATCTGCCCAAGCCTCCAATCTATCCAGATCCCTCTGTAGTAGTGTACTGTCCTCTGTAGTATATATATACAGTATACTGTCCTCTGTAGTATATACACAGTATACTGTCCTCATGTCACGGCTGAGGATGGGGGAAATCCTCAGCCGTGTGGAACCAGCTGATGTTATGGCCTACTCGGCCAGGAGAACAGGATAGGGAGCAGGTCACCTCCTAACAGCGTCCCTACCCTGACCCTAACTCCTAACTGCATGGGCCGACCTTAAAGGTAGGAGGGCCCATGCGCAGGAACCTCGGATCCCTAACTCACCCTCCGTCCGGTCCCTGCGCTAGGAGTCAGAGTAAGACGCCCCACTCCTCCTAGGCACGGAGGAGCAGGAGTCTCAACGGCCAAGCTGTTGGGAAAATGGGGAAACACAAACAGTCCTATGGATATGGCAGGTAATGTGAACTAGTTCCACTTACCTGCCACAGCCTTGCTGACTGGATCCCTGTGCAGGCAAGCTGAAGTCCAGACAAGATACAATGAACCCAGCAAACACAACACAACCACACACAGGAACCCAGATCCATAGCTGCACAAATATACAACAGGAAACAAACCAACTCATCATAACATAACATACTGTAACACAATTTATGATCACAAGGGTGGCCCACACTGGCAGATGGAAATGACCAGGAGAGTTCCTCCAGCTTACAAGGCTGGAGTACCCCTCAGAAGTCAGTCTAAACTGAGGCTTTATAGCCCAGGCAGCCACACCCACAAACGGACACACCCCGTGCACACACAGGGAAGGGAGTTAACCCTACACACACCACAGAAGGGAAACTCACAAAAAGGAAAAGTGTCCAACAGATCACACTGTGGCCGTAGCCGCAAGCAACCACATGGGTGACACACGTGTCCAGGGAGTCAGCCCGAAGGCCGGGACACTGCCACCACATGTACCTAATACACCTAAGGTTGCCACGGGTAACCACAGAGAGGGGAATGATGTCCGTGCGCACACAAACATAAAACACAGTGCACACCAGACATACAAACGTGCATCCACACACAACTCCCCGGGAACCGCACACAAGGCTGTTGTCCGCGGCAACCGCACCGAGGCCAACTACATAATGCCTCAGCTGCGGTTGACACAACAACCAAAACCGCGGGCAACTGTATGCGACTCCCAAGGAGTCACGACCATAACCGTGGCCGTGACACCTCATCAGTGTAAATTACTTTACACAGTTTAGTGTCATCTGCGAAAATTGATACTTTACTATGCAAGCCTTCTACAAGATCATTAATAAATATATTGAAGAGAATAGGGCCCAATACTGACCCCTGAGGTACCCCACTAGTGACAGTGACCCCTCCAGTACTGACCCCTGTGGTACCCCACTAGTGACAGTGACCCCTCCAGTACTGACCCCTGTGGTACCCCACTAGTGACAGTGACCCCCCCCATACTGACCCCTGAGGTACTCCACTAGTGACAGTGACCCAATCTGAGTGTGCACCGTTAATAACCACCCTCTGTTTTCTATCACTCAGCCAGGTACTTACCCACTTACAGACGTTTTCTCCCAGTCCGAGTATTCTCATTTTATATACTAACCTTTTATGAGGTACAGTGTCAGATGCTTTGGAGAAGTCCAGATATACGACATCCATTGATTCGCCGCTGTCAAGTCTAGAACTTACCTCCTCATAGAAACTGATTACATTAGTCTGACATGACCGATCCCTCATGAAGCCATGCTGATATGGAGTTATTTGCTTATTTCCGTTGAGATGCTCTAAGATAACATCTCTCAGAAAACCTTCAAACAGTTTACCCACAACAGATGTTACACTTACCGGCCTATAGTTTCCAGGCTCTGCTTTTGGCCCCTTTTTGAATATTGGCACCACATTTGCCACGCGCCAATCCTGTGGGACATTCCCTGTCAGTATAGAGTCTGCAAATATCAGAAATAAGGGTCTGGCTATGACATTACTTAATTCCCTTAGGATACGGGGGTGTATGCCATCCGGTCCTGGCGATTTGTCTATTTTAATCTTTTTAAGTCGCTGATGTACTTCTTCCTGGGTCAGACAGGGCACTTTTAATGGGGAATTTATTTTTGCATTCTGCATTTCATCTGACAGTTTATTTTCCTCAGTGAATACATTGGATAAAAAAATATTTAACAGCTTTGCTTTCTCCTCGTCGCTCTCTGCGACTCCCCCCTCATTACTCTTTAAAGGCCCGACACCTTCAGATTTATACTTTTTAACATTTATATAATTGAAGAACATTTTTGGGTTAGTTTTACTCTCTTTGGCAATTAATCTCTCGGTCTCTTGTTTGGCCGCTTTTATTTGTTTTTTACATGTTCTATTTTTTTCCTTATAGTTTTTCAGTGCTTCCTCGCTACCCTCCTGTTTTAGTGTTTTATATGCTTTCTTTTTGTCATTTATTGCTTTCTTTACAGTTCTATTTTTCCACATTGGTTTCTTTTTGTTCCTTAACCTTTTATTACCATACGGTATGCACCTCTCACAATGAGATTTTAGGATGTTTTTAAAGATATCCCATTTTGTGTCTGTATTTGTGAGGACTTTGTCCCAATTAGTTAGGCCTATGGCCTCGCTTAGTTGGCTAAATTTAGCTTTTTTGAAGTTTGGTATTTTTGTTCCTCCCTGTAGAAACGCTCTTTTGAAAGATAATTGGAAGGTTATTACTTTATGGTCACTATTTCCCAGGTGTCCCCCGACCTGCACGTCTGTTGTTCTGTCAGGTCTATTGGTTAATACTAAGTCCAGTATGGCCGTCCCTCTAGTCGGGTCCTGAACCAGATGTTTGAAGAAAAAGATGGGAAGAGATCCCAAATTCAAGCAGGATTATTTGAAATTCATATTCATGGAAGGCATCCTTGAAGAAAGACATGCAGAGAAAGTTAATAACAAACCTAAAGAAGGAGAAGTGTGGTACATCCCACATCAAGGTGTTTACCACTCAAAGTAACCAGATAAGATTAGAGTAGTATTTAATTGCTCAGCAAAGTACAATGGTGTTGCTTTGAATAATCATCTACTAAAAGGACCAGATCTTACAAACACTCTGCCTGGAGTACTCTGTAGATTCAGAAAGTATCCCGTAGCGGTCATGTGTGACGTTCCACTAGTTTCATGTGAAGGATGAAGACAGAGATTTCCTGAGGTTTCTATGGTGGAAGGATGGAGATACAGAAACAGAGCCAGCAGAATACAGAATGAAGGTACACATATGAATGCTCCACATGCAAGCCATACAGGAGGAGTTTGGGAAAGACAAATCAGAACTGTGAGAAATGTGTTAAGTTCAGTGTTGAAAAAAAACGCCGGAAGAATAGATGATGCTTCACTTAGGACCCTATTCTATGAAGTAATGTCTATTGTTAACAGTCGTCCACTTACAGTTGATAACATCAACGATCCAACAAGTTTGGAACCTTTAACTCCCAACCATCTACTTCACCTTAAGTCGGATTACATACAGCCACCGCCTGGCAAGTTCACCAAAGAGGATCTATATGCTAAATTGAGATGGCGAAGAGTTCAATATCTATCAGAACAGTTTTGGAATAGATGGAGGAAAGAGTACTTAGCCAATCTTATGCTAAGAAGTAAATGTCAAACACCCAGAAGAAATGTCCAAGTTGGGGACATAGTGTTAGTAAAAGAAGAAGATTTACCTAGAAGTCAATGGAAATTGGCCAAAGTTCTAGAAGTTCAAAAGGATCAAGACAGACTAGTAAGAAGAGTGTTGTTACAAATAGGAGACTCAAAACTTGACAAAAAGGGAAAACGTCTCACTACTCCACTCAAGTTGGAACGTCCTATACAGAAGTTAGTTGCTCTACTTGAGAGTGGTAAAAGTCACTTGGAAGTTGAGAACCTGATGGAAAATTCCTCAAATTCATGTTCAAGTCCTACCACTAAGAACATAGAATTATAGGTAATTTTGGTGGGAGTGTAGCTGGCCAGCTAAGACCTGTCCTAGGTAGCTTATATGTGTATACAGCTAGACCTGCCAATAGCCTTAATACAGGTCCTATGTTTACGTGTTAGAGACAAAAGCAGAGTTATTTACAATGACTTCATGTTTTGGATGTCATATAACTGTTATATTTTGTGTTACAATACAGAAGCAGGAAAAGATAATATGCCTTTAAGATTCATTTTGTAATATAAGGTAAGCTCAGTGACACAGCAGAAACAACAGAAAGCATAGTGTTAATCTGTTGTTGCTGGGCAGAAGTTTAGACCAATCACAGCCAGATTCTCACACAGCAAGAGTTTTCACCAATCACAGCCAGCCCCACACACAGCCTGTCTGGGAATTCCCCTGGCAGGAGCCGCAAGAATCATTATCACCAGAGAGAGGAGCTGAAGAGACATTCACTCCACTGAGAGTCCAGTTTTATGGAAACAAGAGGCCAAAATAGGTATTTAGAACAGTTATATAATGTTCATATTGTTAGTATTGTGATTACAACTGTATACTGAACCTGTTATATATGTGTTTACTTACAGTTCCACCAAATTGCATACAACCATACCAGATCATACTCAACCAATCTGCAAATAGTCACTGCTAACTGCATACTGCAAGTGAACTATTAGTTAGACATCAGATATACCTCTCAGAGAGATCATAAAGTGCTTAAATAACTTAAAGTGAGAGTACAGATACTGGAGAGAGCAATATATCCACCATTTTATGTTGAATGACAAGATTGAACAGTTGAACCACCATCTTATGCATACCGCCATTTTGTGATATCTTTTCAACACGTGTTTTGTACATGGACTATCTGCTGCGGAGGCGACAGTGTTATATATGAAGAAAAGTTGAAGTTAATAAAGAAGTTATTTCAAGCATTTGGTGTGCTCTTTAAACCTACTGTTTCCATAGAACGGCGCTAGAGGAATTACAGAGTAATAGACAGTCTGGTTAGACTAAAAGTCAGAGATATCAAAATTCTTCTAATGCCACAGCGCAAAAGGCACTTCATAGTGCTGCGCCTGCCACACCTTATGCTTCACATGATGGACAACATGGGGTTAATGCATGAGGTACATGATGGTGTTACATACTATTAATATGAGGCACATGGAAGTACTAAAGTAATAACACCAGGTGCCTCACATTAGTGCACAACCTCATCATATACCTCACATTAACCCCAAAGAGGATATAAAACCCCAGAGTAACTGCAGTTAGTGATGATTGAGCATGCTTGGCCAAACACCTGTTCAGCTCTAGCATCTCGATGCTTGGCACATGGCGGTACTCAGCTGAGTACCGCATTTGCTTGAGCGCAATGCTCGAGTCTCCTCCCCTCCCGTTTCTTGGCTGCTACACAGCCAATAAACGTGCAGGAAGGAACTGGCACGCACTGTAATGCCGTAGCCACGGATCCGTTATATATATTTTTTTCACATTTTTACCGGTCTGCGCAAAGGACGGATCCGGCACTAATACATTCCTATGAAAAAAAATGCCGGATCCGGCATTCCGGCAAGTGTTCAGTTTTTTTGGCCGGATGCTATTATCTCCGTCCTGATCAGTCAAAAACACTGAACTGAAGACATCCTGATGCATCCTGAACGGATTGCTCTCCACTCAGAATGCATGGGGATAAAACTGATCAGTTCTTTTTCCGGTATTGAGCCCCTAGGACGGAACTCTATGCCGGAAAAGAAAAACGCTAGTGTGAAAGTACCCTTAGGGAGAGCTGTGTATAGAAAGGGACAGAGAGTGTAGGGAGTGTAATAGGAAGATTTGTATTAGAAAAACTTTTCAGAGACCCAAAAGTCCAATATATGTTTTTAACGCAACCTGCGCTAAATAGCGTCTAATAGGCCGCTGCGGACAGTTAAATTATCCGCGCCACATCTCCTGTTTAAGGTGTGCGTATCCCTAAAATATCAGTGACATCCAGTGCACTTTTTCAATAGACGGTGTTTGCTGCGGACAGTGACATAACCAGTGCCACATCTGCACTTGTTATTGCCGACCACATCTATGCTTTTTGCTTAACTTTAATAATTTAATATATTTTCATTTTGAGGGATATCTTTTCCATTCACACGTCCGGAAAATGGGTCCCCATTCATTTTCAATGGGACCGGAATGTGCTGTCCGCATCCGCATTTGCGGATCCGCACTTCCGCATCTGTGCTTCCGTTTCAGCAAAAAAATAGAACAGCAATTGCAGACAAGATTAGACATTTTCTATTATAGTGCCGGCGATGTGCGGTCCGCATATTACGGAATGCACATTGCCGACGTGTGAATGGACCCTCATAGTAACATTATTAAAGGTTACGTTTTATCTTCATGTATATTCTAATGGATTGCCTTCCTTGTACAATGTTATAATATACTTTCTATGTTAGACAGTATATTATAGTGCATTTGTATTGTGCAGCAGTTGTGTGCGGTTCTGCTGCGATACTGCAGGTATCTAGAGGGACAAGCGTTATTGGAACAAATAATTTCTACTGGTGTGATATACCAGTCGCCCCCCAAAAAAACTGATTGAAGCGGGGTGTTATATACCAATATACTTTCTTTATAGTGCATTTGAGTACTGTATAATGCATTTGCGCATGCGCGTACGCGAAAATTATATTGCTGATATTTTGCATTGAAAAAAATAATGAATGGAGATCGCAAATTCGAATAATACATCTGGTATGTCACTGTCCATGTTGTGGGACTATTTGTGCACTTCTAGTAATTATTTCTTGGCTGCAAATATGAGCTGAGGGTTTCTCAGGTTCGCCTGTCATTAAAATGAATGGGACCCACCGCGAACTTCGCGGTTCGCGAACATTTGATCGCATTCGCGAACCGTCCCCGCAGATGTTCATCCATCACTAGTTTCCACATCCCAAATACCTTTTAAAAAAAATTTGCGCATCCACTTCCAAATCCTACTCTACTGTACATGTAACAGACTTTCAAGCATATATCACATTGAAAATTAAGAAGGCGAGCGTGCTGCTGACGCTGCACGCAGAGACCGTGGCCCTGGGCATGTTGAAACTGTGCCTGCTGCTAGAGCACAAGAAAAACAATCATCCACGATACCTAGCTTCATGTCCCAGTTTGCAGGGCGGTACAGGACACCACTCTTGAAGGCAGACCAGTGCGACCAGGTGGTCGGTTGGATTGCAGCAGATAATGCTTCCAGTCAGTTAGGCACCACCCTGTCTTCCACCAAGTCCAGTCTTGGTACTCCTTCCTCCCACCATTGAGAGTCTGGCCAAACAAGTGATCCCACACTCGGATATTCCGAGGACCTCTTTTCCTTGATATTCCTTGATTTGGTCCTCTCGCCAAGCACGCTTGAAGAGGGACAGATCTTGTGCCCTGATTCCCAAACTCTTGAGCATCCACAGTCACAAGAAGATGACGGTGGGGAATGGCAATTACTGTTTAATGAGGTGGATGATGATGAGACACAGTTGACAATAACTTAACAGCAATTACTGTCTCAAGAGGTTGATGAAGAGAATGAGACACAGTTGTCAATCACAGAGGTAGTGGTTAGGTCAACAAGTCAGGAGGATGATCAGAGTGAGGAAGTGGAAGAGGAGGTGGTGGACGAAGATGTCACTGATCCAACCTGGGAAGGTGGAAAGCCGAACGAGGACAGCAGTACAGAGAAGGAGGGATCTGCAGCACCGTTACAGGCTGGAACAGGCCCGCAACTGTTCCCCGGAGCACCCCCTTGCGGAAATCTCCCTTGCCAAGGGATAGGTGTTCCGCAGTCTGGCGCTTTTTTTGAGGAAAGTGCAGATGACAAAAGAATTGTAATTTGCAACCTGTGCCATACCAAAATGAGCCGGGGTGTGAACACTAGCAACCTCACCACCACCGCATGAGCCGTCACATGGCATAAAAGCACCGTAATAAGTGGGCTGAACGCCGGTGGGCCGAACGCCGGGGTCCACAATCTGTGTCTGCGGGTCACACCACTGCCTCTTCTTCCCCGGTGTTACGTGCTAGCCAATTGCCTGTCCAAGACGCAGGCCCGGATGCCTCCCACCCTGCACCTGGACCTTTGCAAGCACCATCAGTGACCACATCCACTTCTGTGTCCCAGCGCAGCGTATAATTGTCCTTACCCCAGGCATTTTAACACAAGCGCAAATACGCAGCCACCCACCCACAGGCCATAGCGCTAAATGCGCACTTTTCCAAATTACTGTCCCTTGAAATGTTGCCATTTAGGCTTATGGACACTAAGGCCTTCCGCAGCCTGATTTCGGCGGCCGTCCCGTGTTACGCAGTCCCCAGCCGCCACTACTTTTTAAGGTATGCCGTGCCCACCTTACACCAACATGTGTCCTGTAACATCACACGTGCCCTGACCAACGCAGTTACTGGGAAGGTCCACTTAACCACTGACACATGGACAAGTGCTTTCGGCCAGGGACTGCAAAGAAAAAGTGGGTCAGTCAGCACATCCCAATGCACAGGGGCACGTTGGTATGGCTGAGAACAACAATGTAAAACAAAACATACAATGCAACAACTCTCTGCAAACCAAATAAAGTTCAAAAATGCATAATAATTGCTAATGCTATACTTATAGATTAGAGATGCTTGGCAAATCATTTTGTACAAAATTATTTGAGCCCGTCTGCCGCACGTCAAGGCGATCTCTGTAAGACGGGTTCCTAACACAAAATTCTACCTGTTATGTGCCATGACGGCTACCATACAATTCAGGGAGTGTAGGTTCCACATGCATGCTGGGCCTGTTTCAATTTCTGTCATCTTTGGCGCCAAAATGGCCTCCATTATATCCAAGGAATGCAGGTACCAACATGCATGCCGGGCCCACTCCACACCTCTCCTGGTGCCAAATGCCCACCAAAGAATGCAATGAGAGTCCACACTATACCTCTCCTGGTGCCAAATGGCTTCCAGTGAGTGAGGGGGAGCAGGCCAAGCTATATACTCACACTAATTAAAATCAGCCTATGGGGCAGACGAGCTGGAAGGAGTGCACGACTGAGGTGTCAGCCACAACTCCAGTACAAACTGCAAAGAAAACTGCAAACTGCATTCAGCCAGGGACACTACATTTCCCTGACGGCACACTTGGTGAATGTGGTGGAGGCTGGGAGCGAGTCGTACCCTGGGGTGGCACAGGTGCTACCGACGCCAAGGATTGCGGGCCCTACGTCCATCAGGGTTTCCGCCAGCACCTACGTTAGTGGCTGCAGCCCCCCTCCTCCGCCTCCACTTCCACCTCCAAATTATCCGCGTGCAGCACCAGTCAGTCATCAGTCGGTAGCTAGAAGCAGTGTAGCACTGCAGTGGGGAAGCGGTAACAGGCCGCGCTGAAGCTGATCTGCTTAGGGGACAAACAGCACACCGCCGCAGAGCTGTGGCAGGGGATAAGGGACCAGACTAAGCTGTGGCTCTCTCCACTCAACCTAGAACCAGGCATGGTTGTGTCTGATAATGGCCGGAACTTGGTGGCGGCTTTGGAGCTCGGCAAGCTCACACACATCCCATGCCTAGCCCACGTGTCCAACTTAGTGGTTCAGCGGTTTCTCAAAACCTGCCCCAATTTGCCTGAGCTACTGGTGAAGGTGCGCCGCGTGTGTGCACATTTCCGCAAGTCATCGACAGCTTCAGCCGGTCTATCAACGCTGCAGCAGCGCTTTAACTTGCTAGCTCACTCCACGTTCCACACGTTGGCCAGGCTTTGTGAGCAGCAGAGGGCAGTAGTGGAATACCAGCTGCAACATGGTCGTCGCCTTTCCAGTCAGCTTCTGCTCTTCACAATCAACGAGTGGGCATGGATGTCTGACCTCTGTGAGGCTTCAAGAAACTTTGAGGAATCAACACAGATGGTGAGCGGCGGTAACACTATTATCACCGTAACCATCCCACTTCTGGCCTGCCCTGATGCCAGCGTTTTGTCTGAGCGGGTATTTAGTGCTGCTGGTGGCATTATAACCGATAAGCGTATCCGCCTGTCAACTGAAAATGCTGACCGGTTGACTCATATAAAAATGAACAAGGGCTGGATTGCCCCGGTCTTCTCTACTCCTCCAGAGGAAAGCGGCCGAACATAAAGGCTCTTTGCATGTGTTGTTTATAATGTACTGAATACACTGTATTCCCTGCACCCCTTCCACCATAAACAAGGGTATAGGGTTGAATCTTCCTTTTCTCATCCTCCTCCTCCATCATATCAACATGCTTATTCTTCGCATATAATCTTTTACAGGGTCAGCTCACCTGCAGGCCCTCGCATATAATGTTTTACAGGGTCAGCTCACCTGCAGGCCCTCGCATATAATCTTTTACAGGGTCAGCTCACCTGCAGACCCTCACCTACAATATTTTAGAGGGTCAGCTCACCTGCAGGCCCTCACCTACAATCTTTTACAGGGTCAGCTCACCTGCAGGCCCTCACGTAATTATACCTAGTAGGTAATTTGCTGCCTAAGTGGTAACCATAGCTGTTTCTCAGGCTCCCTCTCCGGAATCAAACCCTGATTTCCCATTACCCATGGTCACATTAAAAGTTGATATGGCAGACATCCGAATGGATTGTCGCCGTCACGGGGACGTGCGATCGGGCCCAGGTTATCTAGAGTTACCAAAGCGGCAGCAGGCCCTCGCCCCTAATGTTTTTGAGGGTCACCAGCAGGCCATCAATCATATTTTTTCAAGGCTGTGTATGATGCCCTCCTTTATGTGTAATAAAGGGTGTATTGGAGTGCCGGTTCCTTGTAATTTTTGGCAGCCTTTCCCTTAGTGCATAGGCTTTATCAGTGTAGGAGTCCGACTACCTGAACAATTGCACCACAATGTGAATGAGGCCCTCCTTTATGTGATATACAGGCTGTATCGGAATGCTTCTTCCTTGTAATTTTTGGCAGAACTTGCACTTTATATACAAGTAAATATACAGGAAAGAATGTTTCCGAACAATTTTTCCTCTAAAATCGATTTCATCTTCAGTTTTGTGCGTATTATTGTCAGCAGCGATGGACTGGCCATCGGGAGTACCGGGAGAATCCCGGTGGGCCGATCGAATTATGGGCCGGCCAGGGCCGCCATCAGGGGGGTAAAGCCGATACCCCAGTAAGGGGCCCGGACCCCGGGGGGGACCGGCTGGTCCCGAGCCATTTTAATTTTTTTGCTGTCAGTGTGTTAACTAAGTTTAAAATCAGCGCTCATCTCTTTACTATCTTACACTGACTCAGCTCCAGTAACAGCAGGCAGTGTGGGGGCGGCGCTCACTCACTGACGTCACATGCCTGCTCCTCCCACTAGGCGGCGCAGGCGCGTGACGTCAGTGAGTGAGCGCTGCCGCCCGCACTTGTTACTGGAGGCTGGAGGCGGGAGCTGAATGTAAGGTAGTAAAGAGATGAGCGCTGTGTTAAAAAAAATTAAAGTTACTGTCTGCAGCCTGCAGCCAGGATACCGATTTATTAATGTATACTACTGTGAGTGGCGGGGAGGGGGATCTATGGATGACGGCACTGTTATAGGGAGGGGGAGATCTGTGGATGGCACTGTTATGGGGGGGGGGTCTGTCATGTGGATGACACTTATGGGGGGGGGGTCTGTGGATGACACTTATGGGGGGGATCTGTGGATGGCACCATTATGGAGGGGGATCTGTGGATGACACTGTTATGGAGGGGGATCTGTGGATGACACTTATGGAGGGGGATCTGTGGATGACACTGTTATGGAGGGGGATCTGTGGATGGCACCGTTATGGAAGGGGATCTGTGGATGGCACCGTTATGGAGGGGGATCTGTGAATGGCACCGTTATGGGGAATCTGTGGATGATACATACCGTATATAACATCTTATGCTATATGTGTCATCCACAGATCCACCCCATGACAATGTCATCCACAGATCCCCCTCCATAACAGTGTTCTGTGGATGACACTATTATGGGGGGGATCTGTGGATGACACTATTATGGGGGGGGGATCTGTGGATGACACTGTTATGGGGGGGATCTGTGGATGAGCATTTTTTTTTTTTCTAAATTAAGAGTAAAAATAAAAAACCTGTTTATACTTACAGTGGAATGTTTTTACTTATGTTTTTTTTTGAGTGTGTTTGGGAAAAATAAAGTGGGCCGGTCTGGCTGAAGTCCAGGGCCACTTTATTGTCCCAGTCCATCCCTGATTGTCAGTCTGTAAAAGTGGCGTACTACTCGGACAACATCGTTCCCGGCAGCGACCTGGGAGTCCAAGATGCATCCAGACATCCTCCCCATGCTGTTCCCAAACCATTTCAGTGGTGTTTCCATCAATTTCTGTCCTTTTCCTATGAACAAGACGCCCTCCCCTCTTCAGAGCAGGGGGTGCCTGGTATAATGCCCGGGTTCTTCCATTGACTTTCCATTATACCCATTATATCTACCGAGCACCCGAGCACCCCTATGTGTTCGGCCCGAGCCCCCGAGCACTATGGTGCTCGATCAACACTAACTGCAGTCCCTACAGGGACACAAAGTCCCCCATCACTGAGCATCATGGAAGGTACAGTTTTTAACAGACACTGAACCAGCAGGGGCCAGCAAAGAGATAGAGGATCCAAAAGTCTGAAAGCTCTTGGCAATCAAGGAGAGTCGTGAATGCAGCTCTGGATGTGACTGGAGTATTGCATTGAAGACTATCTGGATGTACACAGTAATATGGCAGTACAGGGGTCGAACACTTCACCTGGAGCTGATGAACATTATCCTGACATCTTTCATTTAGAAGTTTTATTTTCTTCTCTATCTGGCCCAAACCGCTGTGACGACTTCTCCTGATAATGGCA
The DNA here is from genome assembly GCF_905171765.1 of Bufo bufo. Taxonomy (NCBI): domain Eukaryota; kingdom Metazoa; phylum Chordata; class Amphibia; order Anura; family Bufonidae; genus Bufo; species Bufo bufo. Next base: position 693,832,882 of record NC_053391.1, on the reverse strand, counting down.
GATCTTGCTGACAGACATGAGTATGAGCCATGAACTTATCTCGAGGAGTTTTGGCATTGAGCCCTAGGAGTCTCCGATTACACCTCTGACCAGTTGAATGGGACCAAGAATGGGACATCTGACCAAGGAACTTGATGTCACATGGCCTAGGAATATGTGGTGGCACGCACTGGAGCGCCACAGCCTCTTCAACTGATGGGTGCCATATTTGCATATGTATCAAATCGGTTTTTTTTACACAATAAAAGCACACAGAGCTATGGGGACTGGGTATTGCGGATGTGCTAGCGGCCATCTAGCATCCCATGTCCTCAGCTCTATACACAAAATCCCGGTGACAGGTTCCCTTTAAATAAAAATAATAACTATAACTAATGGTAATACAATCTGATCAAATAACAACCATATTAATAAGCCATAAATAAAATAACTATAAATTCCAGTTGTCTTTCTATACATACACGGTCTGTCTGCTCTCCTGATATCTCTTTGTAAATACTTGCATTCGCCATATTATAACAATTCCTCCTAGAAATGTATAAATTGACATCTGGGTGCTATCATTCCCCTTTTCAAAAGTGTGTGTCCCTCAACACAATGATACTCTCAGCCCTGATTGGCCATTGTATGAGGGTGGAGGAGCACGCCCCCAACTGGTAACATCCAGTTGTCATTTTTTTCATAAATTTCTAGAAGGAATAACAGAAGAGCAACACATTGCACAGCTATAAGAAATGATGCTCCAGAATGGTTATTTTATATCACTGTTATGGGGGCACTGTGGCGGTCACTATTATGGGGGCATTGTGGAGGTCACTGTTATGGTGGCACAGTGGATGTCACTGTATTGGGGGGCACTGTGGATGACACTGTTATGGGGGCACTGTGGAGGTCACTATTATGAGGGATCTGCAGATGTCACTTTTATGGGGGCACTGTGGATGTCACTGTTATGGGGCAATGTAGATGTCACTGTTATGGGGGCACTGTGGATGTCACTGTTATGGAGGCGCTGTAGATGTCACTGTTATGGGGGCACGGTGGATGTCACTGTTATGGGGGCACTGTGGATGTCACTGTTATGGGGGCACGGTGGATGTCACTGTTATGGGGGCACTGTGGATGTCACTGTGATGGGGGCACTGTTGAGGTCACTGTTATGGGGGCACTGTGGAGGTCACTGTTATGGGGGCCACTGTGGAGATCACTGTTATGGGGGCACTGTGGAGATCACTGTTATGGGGACACTGTTGAGGTCTCTGTTATGGGGGCACTGTGGAGGTCACTGTTATGGGGGCACTCTGGATGTCGCTGTTATTGGGGATCTGTGGATGTCACTGTTATGGGGCACAGTGAATGTCACAATTATGGGGGCACTGTGGATGTCACTGTTACGGGGGCACTGTGGATGTCACTGTTATGGGGGCACTGTCGAGGTCACTGTTATGGGGGCACTGTGGATGTCACTGTTATGGGGGCACTGTGGATTTCACTGTTATGGGGGCACTGTGGATGTCACTGTTATGGGGGCACTGTGAATGTCACTGTTATGGGGCACTGTGTATGTCCCTGTTATGGGGATCTGTGGATGTCACTGTTATGGGGGCACAGTGGATGTCACTATTATGGGGGCACTGTGGCTGTCACTGTTATGGGGCACTGTTAAGGTCACTATTATGGGGGCACTCTGGATGTCGCTGTTATTGGGGATCTGTGGATGTCACTGTTATGGGGGCACTGTGGATGTCACTGTTATGGGGGCACTGTGGAGGTCACTGTTTTGGGGGCACTGTGGATGTCACTGTTATGGGGGCACTGTGGATGTCACTGTTATAGTGGCACTGTGGCTGTCACTGTTATGGGGGCACTGTGGATGTCACTGTTATAGGGGGCACTGTGGATGTCACTGTTAGGGGGGCACTGTGGCTGTCACTGTTATGGGGGCACTGTGTATGTCTCTGTTATGGGGATCTGTGGATGTTACTGTTATGGGGGCACTGTGGATGTCACTATTATGGGGACACTGTGGCTGTCACTGTTATGGGGGCACTGTTAAGGTCATTATTATGGGGGCACTCTGGATGTCGCTGTTATTGGGGATCTGTGGATGTCACTGTTATGGGGGCACTCTGGATGTCACTGTTAGGGGGGCACTGTGGCTGTCACTGTTATGGGGGAACTGTGGATGTAACTGTTATGGGGGCACTGTGGCTGTCACTGTTATGGGGGCACTGTTAAGGTCACTATTATGGGGGCACTATGGATGTCGCTGTTATTGGGGATCTGTGGATGTCACTGTTATGGGGCACTGTGGATGTCACTGTTATGGGGGCACTGTGGAGGTCACTGTTTTGGGGGCACTGTGGATGTCACTGGTATGGGGCACTGTGGATGTCACTGTTATGGGGGCACTGTGGATGTCACTGTTATGGTGGCACTGTGGCTGTCACTGTTATGGGGGTGCTGTGGATGTCACTGTTATGGGGGCACTGTGGATGTCACTGTTATGGGGGCACTGTGGATGTCACTGTTATGGGGGCACTGTGGATGTTGCTGTTATTGAGGATCTGTGGATGTCACTGTTATAGGGGCACTGTGGATGTCACTGTTATGGGGGCACTGTGGAGGTCACTGTTTTGGGGGCGCTGTGGATGTCACTGTTATGGGGCACTATGGATGTCACTGTTATGGGGGCACTGTGGATGTCACTGTTATGGTGGCACTGTGGATGTCACTATTATGGGGGAACTGTTAAGGTCACTGTTATGGGGGCACTGTGGAGGTCACTGTTATGGGGGCACTGTGGCTGTCACTGTTATGGGGACACTGTGGATGTCACTGTTATGGGGGCACTGTGGATGTCACTGTTATGGTGGCACTGTGGCTGTCACTGTTATGGGGGCACTGTGGCTGTCACTGTTATGGGGGCACTGTGGAGGTCACTGTTATGGGGCAATGTGGAGGTCACTATTATGGGGGCACTGTGGATATCTTTTAATCACATACACAAACAACGAATTAGACCAAAGCTGGGTCATTCTGCTAGTAATTAATAATAATAATAACAATAATAATGTAAAATAATAAAACATAGTAATAGAAATTATATTACCAATAGTGAAACAGAAGATAAAGAATGTAAATAAAAGTAAATAAAAATTAAATAATAAATATATAATGATAATTGTACTACTACTAATATATACATAATAATAATACAAATATAAGTATAATAATAGTAATGTAAAAAGAATAAAAGTTAATAGTATAAAATGCAATACCAATAATACTAATACTGTTACACAAAAGGCAAAGAATATAAAGAATCTACAATTATAAAAATATAATATTCAAACGATAATAGTAATAATATATCACAATACAAAAATAATAATAATAAGAAAAATAATATCATAACATATAATATTAAAATTGTAACAGTAAAAATATAGCAATAATAATAATAATAGTGAGAAAAAAAAAATCACTGCTTGTAGGCAGTAGAGAGAAATCGCAGAGGGTTGCACGGTCTCCTGAGACGGAGGCGGCTTCAGGCCTGTGCACACTGAGGCCCGGCTTGATGATCAGGTTGTGATGAGGCGGACACACTGCACACACTCACATCCAGCACGCTGCTTCCCTCGCTCCCTCCTCTCATGTGCAGTAAGCAGCTGCATTAGGATCAGCCTCATCACAGGACTCGCAGCCCTTCATTCCTCAGCTGGATACGGCTCCTTCATTCCATCTGGGACTTTGCTGCTGCTACAACTCCCATCGTCCTCTCTCTTCTGGAGAGAGAATGTGTAGAGATGGGCCAAGCTTGTGGGCACTCCATCCTGTGCAGAAGTCACCAGTACCAGCCTGCCACATCTGATATGTAAGTGCCAACCTTGTTGGGGTAACTTCTGGGGCTGCCTTCTGTATGGGACATCTGTGGGCGGCAGGAGTGACAGGAGGGACTGGACAGCCTCCATAGTAGCTGCTGCTGGTGGGGACAGTGCATTGCCAATGATTAGAGCTTGTGGGGAATGTGATCAGTACTTGTACAGCATGGTGAATGGGATATCTGTGGGCGGCAGGAGTGACAGGAGGGACTGGAAAGCCCTCAAAGTAGCTACTGCTGGTGGGGACAGTGCATTGCCAATGATTAGAGCTTGTGGGGAATGTGATCAGTACTTATACAGCATGGTGAATGGGATATCTGTGGGCAGCAGGAGTGACAGGAGGGACTGGACAGGCTCCATAGTAGCTGCTGCTGGTGGGGACAGTGCATTGCCAATGATTAGGGCTTGTGAAGAATCTTATCACTACTTGTACAGTGTTGTTAATGGGTTATCTGTGGGAGGCAGTTGCTGTTGCTGCTGGGGACAGTGCATTGCTAATGATTAGGGCTTGTGAAGAATCTTATCACTACTTGTACAGTGTTGTGAATGGGTTATCTGTGGGAGGCAGTTGCTGTTGCTGCTGGGGACAGTGCAATTCCAATGAATAGGGCTTGTGCAGAATCTGATCAGTACTTATACAGTGTTGTGAATGGGATATCTGTGGGCGGCAGGAGTGACAGGAGGGACTGGACAGGCTCCATAGTAGCTGCTGCCGGTGGGGACAGTGCATTGCCAATGATTAGGGCTTGTGAAGAATCTTATCACTACTTGTACAGTGTTGTGAATGGGTTATCTGTGGGAGGCAGTTGCTGTTGCTGCTGGGGACAGTGCAATTCCAATGAATAGGGCTTGTGCAGAATCTGATCAGTACTTATACAGTGTTGTGAATGGGATATCTGTGGGCGGCAGGAGTGACAGGATGGGCAGTGTAGCCCGTATGAAGGATGATGCTATTCATAAGACTGTCTTGAAATTTTGCAGCTGGCACCCAGTAGCATGGTTACTTACACTACTCTGGAGGGGACGGACTGACAGGAGGGACTATTCTCTGTAGTTTAGCAGGAGTGACAGGAGGGATTGTGTATTCTGCATGATACAAGCTGCAATTGCTGATATTCAATATACAAGGGACACTTCTACTACTACAGTATTTTGTTTGGAGGAGACAACTTAGGGTCGGTAGGAGTGAGAGGAGAGTGCACATGGATAATTCCTCTGTTATATATCATTACAATGTTTGACATAGTGTGCCTAGAGGTCATTGGGGTCAGAACATCATTCCCACATACAGGATGATAGAACACAAGCTCCATTATTCCCATGAGCTCTCTTCCCTTTAGATTTCATTGGATTTGTGTAGAGTTATATAAACCATGAGCCTTGTAATGACCTGTGGCTGGAGGTCATGGGGGTCCGGTCCATATGGAATCAGTATCCTGCAGGTGCCTTCCTATAGATAACGTGTCATCGTGTGATCTCACATTGCATTGATATCTGCAGTCTTAAGTGTTTCCAGCTGACCTGTGTATGAAGACATGTTTATTCTGCAAGGTCATTGAGTCCCTTTAAGGCTCTGACTGATGGAGATACAAGTGCATCGATGAGAATGTCTGCTCAGCTTCCCGGAGCTATTAGAGCCTGCTGAAAGACTATACTGGGAATGGAGATGGGAACTGTGGGGGTTAACAGGAAAGTGATGGAGACTTGCTGGAGTCCGGGGCCACTTGTGACTGTGGAGGGAGGTCCGCACAAGAAAAACAAGTTACAGGGAGCTGTGGGGTGTCAGCAGGTATAGCAGAGCTGGCAGCCGCTACATCCCCTCCATACCATCTCTCACATACATTCTATGAATAATTAAAGGCTTCTCAACAGTCAGAGCATCAATCTGTGAGATGAAGCCGGGAAACTTGTAACCGTTCCTCCTGTCTGAAGTATTGAATGGGGGAGATACACACTGAATGCATCTCCTCACCTCTGATCACAATCTTACAGATTATTATTATTACTCTATTCCTTATCCTGTATAACATGTATTATACATACTCCAGAGCTGCACTCACTATGCTGGTGCAGTCACTGTGTACATACATTACTTATCCTGTACTGATCCTGAGTTGCATCCTGTATTATACTCCAGAGCTGCACTCACTATTCTGCTGGTGCAGTCATTGTGTACATACATTACATTACTTATCCTGTACTGATCCTGCGTTACATCCTGTACTATACTCCAGAGCAGCACTCACTATTCTGCAGGAGGAGTCACTGTGTACATACATTACTTATCCTGTACTGATCCTGAGTTACATCCTGTATTATACTCCAGAGCTGCACTCACTATTCTGCTGGTGCAGTCATTGTGTACATACATTACATTACTTATCCTGTACTGATCCTGCGTTACATCCTGTACTATACTCCAGAGCAGCACTCACTATTCTGCAGGAGGAGTCACTGTGTACATACATTACTTATCCTGTACTGATCCTGAGTTACATCCTGTATTATACTCCAGAGCTGCACTCACTATTCTGCTGGTCGAGTCACTGTGTACATACATTACTTATCCTGTACTGATCCTGAGTTACATCCTGTATTATACTCCAGAGCTGCACTCACTATTCTGCTGGTGCAGTCACTGTGTACATACATTACATTACTTATCCTGTACTGATCCTGAGTTACATCCTGTATTATACTGCAGAGCTGCACTCACTATTCTGCTGGTGGAGTCACTGTGTACATACATTACATTACTTATCCTGTACTGATCCTGAGTTACATCCTGTATTATACTGCAGAGCTGCACTCACTATTCTGCTGGTGGAGTCACTGAGTACATACATTACATCACTTATCCTGTACTGATCCTGAGTTACATCCTGTATTATACTCCAGAGCTGCACTCACTATTCTGCTGCTGGAGTCACTGTATACATACATTACTTATTCTGTACTGATCCTGAGTTACATCCTGTATTATACTCCAGAGCTGCACTCACTGTTCTGCTGGAGGAGTCACTGTGTACATACATTATTTATCCTGTACTGATCCTGAGTTACATCCTGTATTATACTCCAGAGCTGCACTCACTATTCTGCTGGTGCAGTCACTGTGTACATACATTACTTATCCTGTACTGATCCTGAGTTAAATCCTGTATTATACTCCAGAGCTGCACTCACTATTCTGCTAGAAGATTTCCTTTGGAGAAACGTCTATGTCCTAACAAGCTTGCTTTGGCCCCTGACACTGAGCTTGCACTGGCTCTTAGATATGTCTTGGGCACCTATCAAGTGCAGGACGCTCGTCTGGAGTTATCTATTTGCAGTGATTGGCAGCAGTGGTCTTAGCTGTTGCACAGGGATTGATTCGGGGGCGATGTTGAGGGGGCGTTAGATGTGATTATGTCTCACTGGTGAATATAATAGGTAACAGGATGACCTTGAAGAACCTTTGTCTTTCTTGAGTTTTAGTAACTACGGAGACGGCAACAAACGCAGAAATGAATCATCTTGCGATCACACGGGCTGATGCTCCATCTCCCACAATGCACTGCAGCGGAGGGCACTGTGTACCAGATCAGCAGGTGCTGGGCATGGGTGACTTAGTTGAGCTTATTGACTCCAATCACTATGGGGGTCATTTATTAAACAGAAATATGCCTAAATTAGGCGTATTTCTGACGCAGATTGCGGCGCAAAGGTCCTTTGTGCCGCAATCTGCAACTTTTCCTGCCTGTTTTAGGTGTAGAAAATGGTCTAAATGTAAGACAGCAAGGGAGCTGGAGAGTTATGGAGAGGCCAGCAGGTGGGAGATAGGTACACATCCAGGGTGGTGGTATAGGAGTCCATGTGCAATGAACCGATCTCCCCCCACCCCCAGGGCCGATTGTGTCCCAGGTTTTTAGGAACCCTTCTTATGCTGGGCGTGCCCAATGATAAAGTTTCATTTTTAGGGGGTCTGCAAGTGTTGTAGGCCTTTAATAGCGATATGGCACAAAAGTAACAATCCTGTTTGGGACGCCAATTGCAATGCACTGCCCCCCAGGTTTTTTGGAATGCCGAGTGGTGTGGTGTGGCCTTAACATTTTCCTACCTGAATACCGTCCCTCCCCAGAGTTAGGCTCCGAAGTAATAAAGGGGAGAGTGATAGTTGATGGAGAAAGAGTCCAGACTTGGTGAAAGTTCAACAGCTTTACTTGAATAAACTTGCATCCAGACAATATATGGTCTTTCTCTTGGTTCCAGCAGCTTTTGAGGTAAACTGGCTGGCAAACTTGGATATTCTGCTTTCTCTCTCTGCTGTGATAAACTCAGGCTTCAGTCTTGTAGCTGGACTTTATGACTTTATGACAGCCTTTGGCTGTTGACCCCCTCGAGAGACTCTATCTGGATTTGTAAGGAGTCATGGTGCTCTATGAGCTGCTTCCCTTGGGAGACTCCGGCTGCAGGAGTGGAGACCATTACCCTCACCCTTGACTCGTCTGCTTCCAACACTAGACTCCACTAGACTAGAACTAGACTCAAAGAACTATAGCTTCCTGCAACCCCTCCCTTGCTGGGAAGGACTAGCCCACTTCTGCCCAACAGGGGGCAGAATGGAATGGTAAGTTCCATTCTAACTAAAGATCTCTCTGCCAGATATAGTGCCACATGCAACATTACATGAACATAGTTTCATTGCAATATTATGAATGCACAGTGTAGGAGGACCTGGAATAAATACATACATGACATTATTGTTAATCATTAGAGACAGTAGCATAGTAATGGTAGTATCCGCTCGAGGGTACTACATCTGATGTATCAGACTCCTCTCAGCCTATGGCAGGCACCGACATGTGCTGCTGTGGCCGCCGTGTTCTCCTCCTCCCCCAACAGTATAGAGAGTCTCTCTTCCTTCTCCATGGAGGTGAAGTCTGGACAGAGATCAGATAGTCTCCTGAAGTGAGTGTCATTCAGTGCTGAGTATTTGGGCCTCGTCCTCCATGGCCTCCTGGTTGCACTGCTGGCACAGTCTGATCTCTCTGGGCATGTAACTGTGTCGTGCTGTCTGGATTGGTTGAGCAGGCTGTGGGCGCTTAGTTTGTACTGGCTCAGGATCTATCAGTCTCTGGGATTGAGGAGTTTCTCCAGGTATGGGGCCAGTTTTTACTCCCTCTGCAGGCTCTGGTATACTATTAGCTTATGTGATGTTCTTATGTCGTTCCTCCAGACACTGAAATATTCTTCTTGTGTATTGTCTTTAGGATTTCCCTTCTGGATTTCAGGATGTACTGGTTGGTAGCTTGGTCAGGCGGCTTTGGGTGACTCGTTCTGGGGTGCTATGTTTTTATGGGGCTTCTTGGTGCAGCAAGGCTTTGTGGTAGTAGGAGCTGGGACTGCTACTATGTAGATGGGCTCTTGATACACATTGTTGGAGGTGCTCCTGTGGACTTGAAGAAGGTTTTTGCAGAATTCTACGTGGAATATTTCGTTTGGCCCAGAGTCCTACTTTGACCAGTCTGGGTATTTGTCTGGGCCCTAGACTTCGCTGCCGTAGGAGGATTGGGGTAATGATGCTATCAAAGATTTCAAGCCAGATGGTCACTGGTGCCTTGAGATGATAAAGAAGCCTTCTGATGGATCTTTTAGTGTCTCTATGGCTTGCTTAAAGCTCCCTGACAGGCTAATTTCTAGGCCAAGGTAAGTGTAGCTGTTGGTTTCTGAAAGTGGACAGTTTTTTTTGTAGAAAGGGGGGACGCCCGTCTGGTTTCTCTTCCATGATGTTGGATTGATGGGCAATGCCCATGTGGTGCTGAATTTCTCCAGGATTTCCAGGTTATCTTGTTAAAGTAAAAAAAAATAAAAATAAGTGTGTGAAAAAGGCTCTTGTTTGAGCTGAAACGTTGCCATCTGCATGGGTGATTAAAGACCACTACTTTTTTACTTGGTGTGCTGTCCTTTCTTCGTTTTTGTTCATCTGGGGTAAGCAGCGATATCCCTGGACGTAGCACCCATACTGCTTGTTTCCAGTGCCGCCATTACTACACACACACAGTATATATTTGTAATATTTGTACCGTAGAAGTGTTTTAAGTTCCATAAAGACATAGAGATGCCTGATGAAGAGGCAACAAGTAGCCATCATCTTTTCAGTTAACCTTTAAAAGGTATCAACCACTGAGGAATCTCCATCTTTTTTTTTTTTTATCTTGGAGACCTTTCTCGGTTGGTGGTAGTAGCAGAAGGTAATCTGCATAAAGCAGAAATTTCACCTGGGTGTCATGGAGGGGAGGCCTGGTGCTAAGGAAGACTCCAGAGCTGCCGCCAGCTCATTCATGTAGATGTTGAAGAGGGTTGGACTGAGGCTGCAGCCCTGTCTGACTCCTCGACTCTGCTGGAAATAATCTGTTCTCCCATTTACCTTCACACTGCATCTGTTCGCAGTGTAGGAACTTCTGATGGCATCATATGTTTTTCCTCCTATTCCACTTTCCAGAAGTTTGAGGAATAGGTCTAGGTGCTACACTGAGTCAAAGGCCTTCTTAAAGTCATTTAACTTCCCATGCTATGTATTGTGGATGTGGCTCTTGATGAGGCTATGCAATGTGCAGATGTGGTCCATGGTCTGGACGTGACTCTTTATGAGGCTGTGCAGGGTGTAGATGTGGTCCGTGGTGCAGTGGTTTTGCATGAAACCTGCTTGGCTTTTGTGAGGACGCTGTGCTGGGTGAGGAAGCGGAGGATCCTCTTTTTCAGGATACTGCTGAGGATATTCCCCAGGTTGCTGCTGACACATATCACTCGATTGCTATTTTGGATATGGAGGTTGGTGTTCTTACTGTTTTTGTCCATGGGGTTTCATAGTTCCCAGAAGGAGTTGTCCTGGAGACCATCTCGGAGTTGGAGGAGCTTGGTTGAGATGTGGCCTTGCTTTTTCTTTCTGAGCATAGTTTTGCATTACTTTGTATGTTGTTTTAGGCTTCGCTCAGACTGATCAGATCAGACCACATCAGACTCAGATCAGACCTCATCAGCCTCAGAATAGACCCCATCAGTTTCAAAACAGAGCCCATCAGACTCAGATCAGACCTCATCAGCTTCAGATCAGACCTCATCAGTCTCAGATCAGACCCCCATCAGCCTCAGATCAGACCCCATCAGCCTCAGATCAAAGCCCCATTAGCCTCAGAACAGACCCCATTAGCCTCAGAACAGACCCCATCAGCCTCAGATCAGACCCTATCATTCTCACAACAGACCAAATCAGCCTCAGAACAGATCCCCCCCATCAGCCACAGATCAGACCCCCATCAGCCTCAGATCAGACCCCATTAGACTCAGATCAGAACTCATCACCCTCAAATTAGACCCCACCAGTCTCAGATCAGACCCCATCAGAATTAGATCAAACCCCAATCAGCCTCAGATCAGACTCCATCAGCCTCAGACCAGACCCCAGCAGTGTAAGATCATACCCTATTAGCCTCTGATCAGACCCAATCAGCCTCAGATCCGACCCAATCAGCCTCAGATCAGACTCCAGCAGTTTCAGATCATACCCCATCAGCCTCAGATCAGACCCTATCAGTCTCACAACAGACCAAATCAGCCTAAGATGAGACCCCCTTAAGCCTCAGATCATACCCCCATCAGCCTCAGATCAGACTCCATTAGACTCAGATCAGACCCCATCAGCCTCAGAATAGACCCCATCAGCCTCAGATCAGACCCCATAAGACTCAGATCAAACCCCAATCAGACTCAGATCGGACTCCTTCAGCCTCAGATCAGACCCTATCAGTCTCACAACAGACCACATCAGCATCAGATCAGACCCCCATCATCCTCAGATTAGACCCCCCATCAGGCTCAGATCAGACCCCATCAGACTCAGATCAAACCTCATCAGCCTCAGAATAGACCATATCAGCCTCAGAACATACCCCATTAGCCTAATATCAAATCCTTATCAGCCTCAGATTAGACTCCTTCAGACTCAGATCAGACCCCAGCAGTGTCAGATCATACACTATCAGCCTCAGATCAGACCTCATCAGCCTCAGATCAGACCTCATCAGCCTCAGATCAGACCCCATCAGACTCAGATCAGACCCAATCACCCTCAGAACAGGCACCATCTGCCTAAGATCAGACCGTATCAGTTTCACAACAGACCAAATCAGCCTCAGAACAGACCCCCCATCATCCACAGATCAGACCCTCATCAGCCTCAGATCAAATCCCATTAGACTCAGATCAGACATCATCAGCCTCAGAATAGACCACATCAGCCTTTAGATCAGACTCCATCAGATTTAGATCAAACCCCCATCAGCCTCAGATCAGACCTCATCAGCCTAAGATCAGACCTTATCAGCCTTAGAATAGATCTCATCAGCATCAGAAAAGACCCCATCAGCCTCAGATCAGACCTCATCAGCTTCAGATCAGACCCCCCATCAGACTCAGATCAGACGTTATCAGCCTCAGAATAGACCTCATCAGTATCAGAATAGACCCCATCAGTCTCAGATCAGACCTCATCAGCTTCAGATAAGACCCCCATCAGCCTCAGATCAGACCCGCATCAGCCTCAGAACAGACCCCATCAGACTCAGATCAGACCTCATCAGACTCAGATCAAAACCCATCAGCGTTTGATCAGACTCCATCAGCCTCAGAACAGAACCCATGAGACTCAGATCAGACCTCATCAGACTCAGATCAAACAAACATCAGCCTCAGATCAGACTACTTCAGCCTCAGATCAGACCCCAGCAGTGTCAGATCATACCCCATTAGTCTCTGATCAGACCCCATCAGCCTCAGATAAGACCCCACCAGTGTCAGATCATACCCCATCAGCCTCAGATCAGAACCCATCAGACTCAGGTCAGACCTCATCAGCCTCAGAATAGACCCCATCAGCCTCAGAACAGACCCCATCAGACTCAGATCAAACCACGATCAGCCTTAGATCAGAATCCTATTGCCTCAGATCAGACCCCAGCAGTGTCAGATCATACCCCATTAATCTCTGATCAGACCCCATCAGCCTCAGATAAGACCCCATCAGTGTCAGATGATACCCCATCAGCCTCAGATCAGAACCCATCAGTCTCAGATCAGACCCCCCATCAGCCTCAGATCAGACCCCCCATCAGCCTCAGATTAGACCCCATCAGACTCAGATCAGACCCCATCAGACTCAGATCAGACTTCATCAGCCTCAGAATAGACCCCATCAGCTTCAGAACAGACCCCATCAGACTCAGATCAGACCTCATCAGCTTCAGATCAGACCCCCCATCAGCCTCAGTTCAAACCCCATCAGCCACAGTTCAAATCCCCATCAGTCTGAGATCGGACTCCTTCAGCCTCAGATCAGACCCCCCATCATCCTCAGATCAGACCCCCCATCAGCCTCAGATCCGACGCCCTATCAGCCTCAGATCCGACCCCCTATCAGCATTAGAAAAGACCCCATCAGCCTCAGATCAGACCTCATCAGCTTCAGATCAGACCCCCCATCAGCCTCAGATCAGACCCCCCATCAGCCTCAGAGCAGATTCCCCATCAGCCTCAGATCAGACCCCATCAGACTCAGATCAGACTCAGATCAAACCCCATCAGCCTTTGATCAGACCCCATCAGTCTCAGAACAGACCCCATGAGACTCAGATCAGACCTCATCAGACTCAGATCAAACATCCATCAGCCTCAGATCAGATTATTTCAGCCTCAGATCAGAGCCCAGCAGTGTCAGATCATACCCCATTAGTCTCTGATCAGACCCCATCAGCCTCAGATAAGACCCCACCAGTGTCAGATCATACCCCATCAGCCTCAGATCAGAACCCATCAGACTCAGATCAGACCTCATCAGCCTCAGAATAGACCCCATCAGCCTCAGAACAGACCCCATCAGACTCAGATCAAACCCCGATCAGCCTTAGATCAGAATCTTATTGCCTCAGATCCTACCCCAACAGTGTCAGATAATACCCCATTAGCCTCTGATCAGAACCCATCAGCCTCAGATCAGACCCCAGAAGTGTCAGTTCATACTCCATCAGCCTCAGATCAGACCCTATCAGACTCAGATCAGACCCCATCAGCCTCAGAATAGACCCCATCAGCTTCAGAACAGACCCCATCAGACTCAGATCAGACCTCATCAGCTTCAGATCAGACCCCCCATCATCCTCAGTTCAAACCCCATCAGCCACAGTTCAAATCCCCATCAGTCTGAGATCGGACTCCTTCAGACTCAGATCAGACCCCCATCAGCCTTAGATCAGACCCCCATCAGCCTCAGATCCGATCCCCTATCAGCCTCAGATCAGACCCCATCAGACTCATATCAGACCTTATCAGCCTCAGAATAGACCTCATCAGCATCAGAAAAGACCCCATCAGCCTCAAATCAGACCTCATCAGCTTCAGATCAGACCCCCCATCAGCCTCAGATCAGACCCCCCATCAGCCTCAGATCAGATTCCCTATCAGCCTCAGATCAGACCCCATCAGACTCAGATCAGACTCAGATCAAACCCCATCAGCCTTTGATCAGACCCCATCAGCCTCAGAACAGACCCCATGAGACTCAGATCAGACTCCATCAGACTCAAATCAAACACCCATCAGCCTCAGATCAGACTACTTCAGCCTCATATCAGACCCCAGCAGTGTCAAATCATACCCCATTAGTCTCTGATCAGACCCCATCAGCCTCAGATAAGACCCCACCTGTGTCAGATCATACCCCATCAGCCTCAGATCAGAACCCATCAGACTCAGATCAAACCACGATCAGCCTTAGATCAGAATCCTATTGCCTCAGATCAGACCCCAGCAGTGTCAGATAATACCCCATTAGCCTCTGATCAGACCTCATCAGCCTCAGATCAGACCCCGGAAATGTCAGTTCATACCCCATCAGCCTCAGAACAGACCCCATCAGCCTCAGAACAGACCCCATCAGACTCAGATCAGACCTCATCAGACTCAGATCAAACCCCATCAGCCTTTGATCAGACCCCATCAGCCTCAGAACAGAACCCATGAGACTCAGATCAGACCTCATCAGACTCAGATCAAACAATCATCAGCCTCAGATCAGACTACTTCAGCCTCAAATCAGACCCCAGCAGTGTCAGATCATACCCCATTAGTCTCTGATCAGACCCCATCAGCATCAGATAAGACCCCACCAGTGTCAGATCATACCCTATCAGCCTCAGATCAGAACCCATCAGACTCAGATCAGACCTCATCAGCCTCAGAATAGACCCCATCAGCCTCAGAACAGACCCCATGAGACTCAGATCAGACTCCATCAGACTCAAATCAAACACCCATCAGCCTCAGATCAGACTACTTCAGCCTCAGATCAGACCCCAGCAGTGTCAGATCATACCCCATTAGTCTCTGATCAGACCCCATCAGCCTCAGATAAGACCCCACCAGTGTCAGATCATACCCCATCAGCCTCAGATCAGAACCCATCAGACTCAGATCAAACCACGATCAGCCTTAGAACAGAATCCTATTGCCTCAGATCAGACACCAGCAGTGTCAGATAATACCCCATTAGCCTCTGATCAGACCTCATCAGCCTCAGATCAGACCCCGGAAATGTCAGTTCATACCCCATCAGCCTAAGATCAGACCCTATCAGACTCAGATCAGACCACATTAGCCTAAGATCAGACCCCGATCAGTCTCAGATCAGACCCCCCATCAGCCTTAGATCAGACCCCCCATCAGCCTCAGATCAGACCCGATCAGACTCGGATCAGACTCAGATCAAACCCCATCAGCCTTTGATCAGACCCCATCAGTCTCAGAACAGACCCCATGAGACTCAGATCAGACATCATCAGACTCAGATCAAACTATTTCAGCCTCAGATCAGACCCCAGCAGTGTCAGATCATACCCCATTAGTCTCTGATCAGACCCCATCAGCCTCAGATAAGACCCCACCAGTGTCAGATCATACCCCATCAGCCTCAGATCAGAACCCATCAGACTCAGATCAGACCTCATCAGCCTCAGAATAGACCCCATCAGCCTCAGAACAGACCCCATCAGACTCAGATCAAACCCCGATCAGCCTTAGTTCAGAATCTTATTGCCTCAGATCATTCCCCAGCAGTGTCAGATAATACCCCATTAGCCTCTGATCTGAACCCATCAGCCTCAGATCAGACACCAGAAGTGTCAGTTCATACCCCATCAGCCTCAGATCAGACCCTATCAGACTCAGATCAGACCTCATCAGCCTCAGAATAGACACCCATCAGCTTCAGAACAGAACCCATCAGACTCAGATCAAACCTCATCAGCTTCAGATCAGACCCCATCAGCCTCAGATCAGACCCTATCAGTCTCACAACAGACCACATTACCCTAAGATCAGACCCCCATCAGCCTCAGTTCAGACCCCCCATCAGCCTCAGATCAGACCCCATCAGACATAGATCAGACCCCATCAGATTCAGATCAGACTTCATCAGCCTCAGAATAGACCCCATCAGCTTCAGAACAGACCCCATCAGACTCAGATCAGACCTCATCAGCTTTAGATCAGACCCCCCATCATCCTCAGTTCAAACCCCATCAGCCACAGTTCAAATCACCATCAGTCTAAGATCGGACTCCTTCAGCCTCAGATCAGACCCCCCATCAGCCTCAGATCAGACCCCCCATCAGCCTCAGATCAGACCCCCCATCAGCCTCAGATCAGACCCCCTATCAGCCTCAGATCAGACCCCCTATCAGCCTCAGATCCGACCCCCTATCAGCCTCAGATCCGACCCCCTATCAGCCTCAGATCAGACCCCATCAGCCTCAGAATAGACCTCATCAGCTTCAGAACAGACCCCATCAGACTCAGATCAGACCTCATCAGCTTTAGATCAGATTCCCCATCATCCTCAGTTCAAACCCCATCAGCCACAGTTCAAATCCCCATCAGTCTAAGATCGGACTCCTTCAGCCTCAGATCAGACCCCCCATCAGCCTCAAATCCGACCCCCTATCAGCCTCAGATCCGACCCCCTATCAGCCTCAGATCAGACCCCATCAGACTCAGATCAGACCTTATCAGCCTCAGAATAGACCTCATCAGCATCAGAAAAGACCCCATCAGCCTCAGATCAGACCTCATCAGCTTCAGATCAGACCCCCCATTAGCCTCAGATCAGACCCCCCATCAGCCTCAGAGCAGATTCCCCATCAGCCTCAGATCAGACCCCATCAGACTCAGATCAGACTCAGATCAAACCCCATCAGCCTTTGATCAGACCCCATCAGTCTCAGAACAGACCCCATGAGACTCAGATCAGACCTCATCAGACTCAGATCAAACTATTTCAGCCTCAGATCAGACCCCAGCAGTGTCAGATCATACCCCATTAGTCTCTGATCAGACCCCATCAGCCTCAGATAAGACCCCACCAGTGTCAGATCATACCCCATCAGCCTCAGATCAGAACCCATCAGACTCAGATCAGACCTCATCAGCCTCAGAATAGACCCCATCAGCCTCAGAACAGACCCCATCAGACTCAGATCAAACCCTGATCAGCCTTAGTTCAGAATCTTATTGCCTCAGATCATACCCCAGCAGTGTCAGATAATACCCCATTAGCCTCTGATCTGAACCCATCAGCCTCAGATCAGACCCCAGAAGTGTCAGTTCATACCCCATCAGCCTCAGATCAGACCCTATCAGACTCAGATCAGACCTCATCAGCCTCAGAATAGACACCCATCAGCTTCAGAACAGAACCCATCAGACTCAGATCAAACCTCATCAGCTTCAGATCAGACCCCATCAGCCTCAGATCAGACCCTATCAGTCTCACAACAGACCACATTACCCTAAGATCAGACCCCCATCAGCCTCAGTTCAGACCCCCCATCAGCCTCAGATCAGACCCCCCATCAGCCTCAGATCAGACCCCATCAGACATAGATCAGACCCCATCAGATTCAGATCAGACTTCATCAGCCTCAGAATAGACCCCATCAGCTTCAGAACAGACCCCATCAGACTCAGATCAGACCTCATCAGCTTTAGATCAGACCCCCCATCATCCTCAGTTCAAACCCCATCAGCCACAGTTCAAATCCCCATCAGTCTAAGATCGGACTCCTTCAGCCTCAGATCAGACCCCCCATCAGCCTCAGATCAGACCCCCCATCAGCCTCATATCAGACCCCCCATCAGCCTCAGATCAGACCCCCTATCAGCCTCAGATCCGACCCCCTATCAGCCTCAGATCCGACCCACTATCAGCCTCAGATCAGACCCCATCAGCCTCAGATCAGACCTTATCAGCCTCAGAATAGACCTCATCAGCTTCAGAACAGACCCCATCAGACTCAGATCAGACCTCATCAGCTTTAGATCAGACCCCCCATCATCCTCAGTTCAAACCCCATCAGCCACAGTTCAAATCCCCATCAGTCTAAGATCGGACTCCTTCAGCCTCAGATCAGACCCCCCATCAGCCTCAGATAAGACCCCCCCATCAGCCTCAGATCAGACCCCCCATCAGCCTCAGATCAGACCCCCCATCAGCCTCAGATCAGACCCCCTATCAGCCTCAGATCCGACCCCCTATCAGCCTCAGATCAGACCCCATCAGCCTCAGATCAGACCTTATCAGCCTCAGAATAGACCTCATCAGCATCAGAAAAGACCCCATCAGCCTCAGATCAGACCTCATCAGCTTCAGATCAGACCCCCCATCAGCCTCAGATCAGACCCCCCATCAGCCTCAGATCAGATTCCCCATCAGACTCAGATCAGACCCCATCAGACTCAGATCAGACTCAGATAAAACCCCATCAGCCTTTGATCAGACCCCATCAGCCTCAGAACAGACCCCATGAGACTCAGATCAGACCTCATCAGACTCAGATCAAACACCCATCAGCCTCAGATCAGACTACTTCAGCCTCAGATCAGACCCCAGCAGTGTCAGATCATACCCGCATTAGTCTCTGATCAGACCCCATCAGCCTCAGAACAGACCCCATCAGACTCAGATCAGACCTCATCAGACTCAGATCAAACCCCATCAGCCTTTGATCAGACCCCATCAGCCTCAGAACAGAACCCATGAGACTCAGATCAGACCTCATCAGACTCAGATCAAACAATCAGCCTCAGATCAGACTACTTCAGCCTCAGATCAGACCCCAGCAGTGTCAGATCATACCCCATTAGTTTCTGATCAGACCCCATCAGCCTCAGATAAGACCCCAGAAGTGTCAGATCATACCCTATCAGCCTCAGATCAGAACCCATCAGACTCAGATCAGACCTCATCAGCCTCAGAATAGACCCCATCAGCCTCAGAACAGACCCCATCAGACTCAGATCAAACCACGATCAGCCTTAGATCAGAATCCTATTGCCTCAGATCAGACCCCAGCAGTGTCAGATCATACCCCATTAGTCTCTGATCAGACCCCATCAGCCTCAGATAAGACCCTACCAGTGTCAGATGATACCCCATCAGCCTCAGATCAGAGCCCATCAGACTCAGATCAAACCACGATCAGCCTTAGATCAGAATCCTATTGCCTCAGATCAGACCCCAGCAGTGTCAGATAATACCCCATTAGCCTCTGATCAGACCCCATCAGCCTCAGATCAGACCCCGGAAGTGTCAGTTCATACCCCATCAGCCTCAGATCAGACCCTATCAGTCTCACAACAGACCACATTAGCCTAAGATCAGACCCCCATCACCCCCCATCAGCCTCAGATCAGACCCCCCATCAGCCTCAGATCCGACCCCCTATCAGCCTCAGATCAGACCCCATCAGACTCATATCAGACCTTATCAGCCTCAGAATAGACCTCATCAGCATCAGAAAAAACCCCATCAGCCTCAAATCAGACCACATCAGCTTCAGATCAGACCCCCATCAGCCTCAGATCAGACCCCCCATCAGCCTCAGATCAAACCACGATCAGCCTTAGATCAGAATCCTATTGCCTCAGATCAGACCCCAGCAGTGTCAGATCATACCCCATCAGTCTCAGATCAGGCCCCCCATCAGTCTGAGATCAGGCCCCCATCAGCCTCAGATCAGACCCCCCCATCAGCCTCAGTTCAGACCCCATCAGACTCGGATCAGACTTCAACAGCCTCAGAATAGACCCCATCAGATTCAGAACAGACCCCATCAGACTCAGATCAGACCTCATCAGCTTCAGATCAGACCCCCATCAGCCTCAGTTCAAATCCCCATCAGCCTTTGATCAGACCCCATCAGTCTCAGAACAGACCCCATGAGACGACCCTCTGTTACGAATAAGAATCTTTCGAAACGCGTCAACAGCCTACACCAGAGAGAATTTGAGTCCTGTATTGTCTGTGCACAATTGCTAAAATAAAGATGGAGAACTTGACACTTCAAAAAAAGTGAGTGCTGGAGTCTGAATCTTTCCATTATTTCTCTAGACCCCATGAGACTCAGATCAGACCTCATCAGACTCAGATCAAACACCCATCAGCCTCAGATCAGACTATTTCAGCCTCAGATCAGACCCCAGCAGTGTCAGATCATACCCCATTAATCTCTGATCAGACCCCATCAGCCTCAGATCATACCCCAGCAGTGTCAGATCATACCCCATCAGCCTCAGATTAGAACCCATCAGACTCAGATCAGACCTCATCAGCCTCAGAATAGACCCCATCAGCCTCAGAACAGACCCCATCAGACTCAGATCAAACCCCGATTAGCCTTAGATCAGAATCTTATTGCCTCAGATCATACCCCAGTAGTGTCAGATAATACCCCATTAGCCTCTGATCAGAACCCATCAGCCTCAGATCAGACCCCAGAAGTGTCAGTTCATACCCCATCAACCTCAGATCAGACCCTATCAGACTCAGATCAGACCTCATCAGCCTCAGAATAGACACCCATCAGCTTCAGAACAGAACCCATCAGACTCAGATCAAACCTCATCAGCTTCAGATCAGACCCCATCAGCCTCAGATCAGACCCTATCAGTCTCATAACAGACCACATTAGCCTAAGATCAGACCCCCATCAGTCTCAGATCAGACCCCCCATCAGCCTAAGATCAGACCCCCCATCAGCCTCAGATCAGACCCCATCAGACATAGATCAGACCCCATCTGTCACTACCAGAGCTTTGAGACGTTCTCACAGCTCTGTTTCTCCACCCCTGTGATGATGTCACTACTAGAGCTTGGAGGAGTTCTCTCTGCTCTGTTTCTCCGCCCCTGTGATGAGGTCTTTACTTTCTGTTTCCTTCCTCCCAGCTGTCCCTCCTGTGTTTGATTTCTCTGCCTTTAAATCACCCCTCCTCCTTTGTAGGGTGCGGATTATATTTTTCATTTGAGTTGTATCTCTCGCTTGAGTATCTTCACTTGTGTGATATCATTTCACTGGACCTGTGTTCTGCTGCAGCAAGTACCTCGGATATTGTCAGCTTACTTTGGATCTGTTTTCACTGCTGCTGCAGCTCCTTCAGTTAAGTGTGCAGACATTGCGTGTTTCTGTTTGTTTGCTGACTGGATCCGAGGCGACCCCGGTTCCGTCCATATACTGAGCAGGGCACCGGTGGCCGTGCCCCTTCCACTATTGTAGGGGTTACAGTGGTCATCAGCCTTAGGTACGCGGGCATGTCTCGATCCACCATTTGGATCCGGACATGTGCTTAGCAGCATAGGGAGAGCTTTTAGGGTCTGACAGGGGTCACCCTTTATCCTCCCTAGTTTGGGTCCTGTCAGTAGCTAAATTCACTGTGTATGCTCTTGTTGCTCACATACAGCCGTGACACCATCAGACTCAGATCAGACTTCATCAGCCTCAGAATAGACCCCATCAGCTTCAGAACAGACCCCATCAGACTCAGATCAGACCTCATCAGCTTCAGATCAGACCCCCCATCAGCCTCAGTTCAAACCCCATCAGCCACAGTTCAAATCCCCATCAGTCTGAGATCGGACTCCTTCAGCCTCAGATCAGACCCCCCATCAGCCTCAGATCAGACCCCCCATCAGCCTCAGATCAGACCCCCCATCAGCCTCAGATCAGACCCCCCATCAGCCTCAGATCCGACCCCCTATCAGCCTCAGATCAGACCCCATCAGCCTCAGATCAGACCTTATCAGCCTCAGAATAGACCTCATCAGCATCAGAAAAGACCCCATCAGTCTCAGATCAGACCTCATCAGCTTCAGATAAGACCCCCCATCAGCCTCAGATCAGACCCCCCATCAGCCTCAGATCAGATTCCCCATCAGCCTCAGATCAGACCCCATCAGACTCAGATCAGATTCAGATCAAACCCCATCAGCCTTTGATCAGACCCCATCAGTCTCAGAACAGACCCCATTAGACTCAGATCAGACCTCATCAGACTCAGATCAAACACCCATCAGCCTCAGATCAGACTATTTCAGCCTCAGATCAGACCCCAGCAGTGTCAGATCATACCCTATTAGTCTCTGATCAGACCCCATCAGCCTCAGATAAGACCCCACCACTGTCAGATCATACCCCATCAGCCTCAGATCAGAACCCATCAGGCTCAGATCAGACCTCATCAGCCTCAGATCATACCCCAGCAGTGTCAGATCATACCCCATCAGCCTCAGATCAGAACCCATCAGACTCAGATCAGACCTCATCAGCCTCAGAATAGACCCCATCAGTCTCAGAACAGACCCCATCAGACTCAGATCAAACCCCGATTAGCCTTAGATCAGAATCTTATTGCCTCAGATCATACCCCAGTAGTGTCAGATAATACCCCATTAGCCTCTGATCAGAACCCATCAGCCTCAGATCAGACCCCAGAAGTGTCAGTTCATACCCCATCAGCCTCAGATCAGACCCTATCAGACTCAGATCAGACCTCATCAGCCTCAGAATAGACACCCATCAGCTTCAGAACAGACCCCATCAGACTCAGATCAAACCTCATCAGCTTCAGATCAGACCCCATCAGCCTCAGATCAGACCCTATCAGTCTCACAACAGACCACATTAGCCTAAGATCAGACCCCCATCAGTCTCAGATCAGACCCCCCATCAGTCTCAGATCAGACCCCCCATCAGCCTCAGATCAGACCCCATCAGACATAGATCAGACCCCATCTGTCACTACCAGAGCTTTGAGACGTTCTCACAGCTCTGTTTCTCCACCCCTGTGATGATGTCACTACTAGAGCTTGGAGGAGTTCTCTCTGCTCTGTTTCTCCGCCCCTGTGATGAGGTCTTTACTTTCTGTTTCCTTCCTCCCAGCTGTCCCTCCTGTGTTTGATTTCTCTGCCTTTAAATCACCCCTCCTCCTTTGTAGGGTGCGGATTATATTTTTCATTTGAGTTGTATCTCTCGCTTGAGTATCTTCACTTGTGTGATATCATTTCACTGGACCTGTGTTCTGCTGCAGCAAGTACCTCGGATATTGTCAGCTTACTTTGGATCTGTTTTCACTGCTGCTGCAGCTCCTTCAGTTAAGTGTGCAGACATTGCGTGTTTCTGTTTGTTTGCTGACTGGATCCGAGGCGACCCCGGTTCCGTCCATATACTGAGCAGGGCACCGGTGGCCGTGCCCCTTCCACTATTGTAGGGGTTACAGTGGTCATCAGCCTTAGGTACGCGGGCATGTCTCGATCCACCATTTGGATCCGGACATGTGCTTAGCAGCATAGGGAGAGCTTTTAGGGTCTGACAGGGGTCACCCTTTATCCTCCCTAGTTTGGGTCCTGTCAGTAGCTAAATTCACTGTGTATGCTCTTGTTGCTCACATACAGCCGTGACACCATCAGACTCAGATCAGACTTCATCAGCCTCAGAATAGACCCCATCAGCTTCAGAACAGACCCCATCAGACTCAGATCAGACCTCATCAGCTTCAGATCAGACCCCCAATCAGCCTCAGTTCAAACCCCATCAGCCACAGTTCAAATCCCCATCAGTCTGAGATCGGACTCCTTCAGCCTCAGATCAGACCCCCCATCAGCCTCAGATCAGACCCCCCATCAGCCTCAGATCAGACCCCCCATCAGCCTCAGATCAGACCCCCCATCAGCCTCAGATCAGACCCCCCATCAGCCTCAGATCCGACCCCCTATCAGCCTCAGATCAGACCCCATCAGCCTCAGATCAGACTTTATCAGCCTCAGAATAGACCTCATCAGCATCAGAAAAGACCCCATCAGCCTCAGATCAGACCTCATCAGCTTCAGATCAGACCCCCCATCAGCCTCAGATCAGACCCCCCATCAGCCTCAGATCAGATTCCCCATCAGCCTCAGATCAGACCCCATCAGACTCAGATCAGACTCAGATCAAACCCCATCAGCCTTTGATCAGACCCCATCAGCCTCAGAACAGACCCCATGAGACTCAGATCAGACCTCATCAGACGCAGATCAAACACCCATCAGCCTCAGATCAGACTACTTCAGCCTCAGATCAGACCCCAGCAGTGTCAGATCATACCCCCATTAGTCTCTGATCAGACCCCATCAGCCTCAGATAAGACCCCACCACTGTCAGATCATACCCCATCAGCCTCAGATCAGAACCCATCAGGCTCAGATCAGACCTCATCAGCCTCAGAACAGACCCCATCAGACTCAGATCAAACCCCGATAAGCCTTAGAGATCAGAATCTTATTGCCTCAGATCAGACCCCAGCAGTGTCAGATAATACCCCATTAGCCTCTGATCAGACCCCATCAGCCTCAGATCAGATCCCAGAAGTGTCAGATCATACCCCATCAGCCTCAGATCAGACCCTATCAGTTTCACAACAGACCACATCAGCCTAAGAACCGACCCCCATCAGCCTCAGATCAGACCCCGGAAGTGTCCGTTCATACCTCATCAGCCTCAGATCAGACCCTATCAGACTCAGATCAGACCTCATCAGCCTCAGAATAGACACCCATCAGCTTCAGAATAGAAAACCCATCAGACTCAGATCAAACCTCATCAGCTTCAGATCAGACCCCATCAGCCTCAGATCAGACCAGATCAGCCTCAGATCAGACCCCATCAGACTCAGATCAGACTTCATCAGCCTCAGAATAGACCCCATCAGCTTCAGAACAGACCCCATCAGACTCAGATCAGACCTCATCAGCTTCAGATCAGACCCCCCATCAGCCTCAGTTCAAACCCCATCAGCCACAGTTCAAATCCCAATCAGTCTGAGATCGGACTCCTTCAGCCTCAGATCAGACCCCCCATCAGCCTCAGATCAGACCCCCCATCAGCCTCAGATCCGACCCCCTATCAGCCTCAGATCAGACCCCATCAGACTCAGATCAGACCTCATCAGACTCAGATCAGACCTCATCAGCCTCAGAATAGACCTCATCAGCATCAGAACAGACCCCATCAGCCTCAGATCAAACCTCATCAGCTTCAGATCAGACCCCCCATCAGCCTCAGATCAGACCCCCCATCAGCCTCAGATCAGATTCCCCATCAGCCTCAGCTCAGACCCCATCAGACTCAGATCAGACTCAGATCAAACCTCATCAGCCTCAGTTCAAACCCCATCAGCCACAGTTCAAACCCCATCAGCCACAGTTCAAACCCCATCAGCCACAGTTCAATTCCCAATCAGTCTCAGATCGGACTCCTTCATCCTCAGATCAGACCCCCCATCAGCCTCAGATCCGACCCCCTATCAGCTTCAGATCAGACCCCATCAGACTCAGATCAGACCTCATCAGCCTCAGAATAGACCTCATCAGCATCAGAACAGACCCCATGAGACTCAGATCAGACCTCATCAGACTCAGATCAAACACCCATCAGCCTCAGATCAGACTATTTCAGCCTCATATCAGACCCCAGCAGTGTCAGATCATACCCCCATTAGTCTCTGATCAGACCCCATCAGCCTCTGATAAGACCCCACCAGTGTGAGATCATACCCCATCAGCCTCAGATCAGAACCCATCAGACTCAGATCAGACCTCATCAGCCTCAGAATAGACCCCATCAGCCTCAGAACAGACCCCATCAGACTCAGATCAAACCCTGATCAGCCTTAGAGATCAGAATCTTATTGCTTTAGATCAGACCCCAGCAGTGTCAGATAATACCCCATTAGCCTCTGATCAGACCCCAGAAGTGTCAGATCATACCCCATCAGCCTCAGATCAGACCCTATCAGTTTCACAACAGACCTCATCAGCCTAAGAACCGACCCACATCAGCCTCAGATTAGACCCCGGAAGTGTCCGTTCATACCTCATCAGCCTCAGATCAGACCCTATCAGACTCAGATCAGACCTCATCAGCCTCAGAATAGACACCCATCAGCTTCAGAATAGAAAACCCATCAGACTCAGATCAAACCTCATCATCTTCAGATCAGACCCCATCAGCCTCAGATCAGACCCTATCAGTCTCAGATCAGACCCCATCAGACTCAGATCAGACTTCATCAGCCTCAGAATAGACCCCATCAGCTTCAGAACAGACCCTATCAGACTCAGATCAGACCTCATCAGCTTCAGATCAGACCCCCCATCAGCCTCAGTTCAAACCCCATCAGCCACAGTTCAAATCCCAATCAGTCTGAGATCGGACTCCTTCAGCCTCAGATCAGACCCCCCATCAGCCTCAGATCAGACCCCCCATCAGCCTCAGATCCGACCCCCTATCAGCCTCAGATCAGACCCCATCAGACTCAGATCAGACCTCATCAGACTCAGATCAGACCTCATCAGACTCAGATCAGACCTCATCAGCCTCAGAATAGACCTCATCAGCATCAGAAATGACCCCATCAGCCTCAGATCAAACCTCATCAGCTTCAGATCAGACCCCCCATCAGCCTCAGATCAGACCCCCCATCAGCCTCAGATCAGATTCCCCATCAGCCTCAGCTCAGACCCCATCAGACTCAGATCAGACTCAGATCAAACCTCATCAGCCTCAGTTCAAACCCCATCAGCCACAGTTCAAACCCCATCAGCCACAGTTCAAACCCCATCAGCCACAGTTCAATTCCCAATCAGTCTCAGATCGGACTCCTTCATCCTCAGATCAGACCCCCCATCAGCCTCAGATCCGACCCCCTATCAGCTTCAGATCAGACCCCATCAGACTCAGATCAGACCTCATCAGCCTCAGAATAGACCTCATCAGCATCAGAACAGACCCCATGAGACTCAGATCAGACCTCATCAGACTCAGATCAAACACCCATCAGCCTCAGATCAGACTATTTCAGCCTCATATCAGACCCCAGCAGTGTCAGATCATACCCCCATTAGTCTCTGATCAGACCCCATCAGCCTCTGATAAGACCCCACCAGTGTGAGATCATACCCCATCAGCCTCAGATCAGAACCCATCAGACTCAGATCAGACCTCATCAGCCTCAGAATAGACCCCATCAGCCTCAGAACAGACCCCATCAGACTCAGATCAAACCCTGATCAGCCTTAGAGATCAGAATCTTATTGCTTTAGATCAGACCCCAGCAGTGTCAGATAATACCCCATTAGCCTCTGATCAGACCCCAGAAGTGTCAGATCATACCCCATAAGCCTCAGATCAGACCCTATCAGTTTCACAACAGACCACATCAGCCTAAGAACAGACCCCCATCAGCCTCAGATCAGACCCCAGAAGTGTCAGATCAGACCCCATCAGCCTCAGATCAGACCCTATCAGACTCAGATCAGACCTCATCAGCCTCAGAATCGACGTTCATTAGCCTCAGATCAGACCCTATCAGTTTCACAACAGACCACATCAGCCTAAGAACAGACCCCCATCAGCCTCAGATCAGACCCCAGAAGTGTCAGATCATACACCATCAGCCTCAGATCAGACCCCATCAGACTCAGATCAAACCTCATCAGCTTTGGATCAGACCTCATCAGCCTCAGATTAGACCCTATCAGTCTCACAACAGACCACATTAGCCTAAGATCAGACCCCCATCAGTCTCAGATAAGACCCCCCATCAGCCTCAGATCAGACCCCATCAGACTCAGATCAGACTTCATCAGCTTCAGAATATACCCCATCAGCTTCAGATCAGACCCCATCAGACTCAGATCAAACCTCATCAGCTTCAGATCAGACCCCATCAGCCTCAGATCAGACCCCCATCAGCCTGAGATTGGAATTCTTCAGCCTCAAATCAAACTCCTTCAGCCACAGATCATACCCCAGCAGTGTCAGATAATACCCCATTAGCCTCTGATCAGACCCCATCAGCCTCAGATCAGACCCCAGCAGTGTCAGATCATACCCCATCAGTCTTAGATCAGACCCTATCAATCTCACAACAGACCACATTAGCCTAAGATCAGACCCCCATCAGTCTCAGATCAGACCCCCCATCAGCCTCAGATCAGACCCCCCATAAGCCTCAGATCAGACCCTATCAGACTCAGATCAGACCCCATCAGACTCAGAACAGACCCCATCAGACTCAGATCAAACCTCATCAGCTTCAGATCGGACCCCATCAGCCTCAGATCAGACCTTTATCAGTCTCACAACTGACCACATTAGCCTAAGATCAGACCCCCATCAGTCTCAGATCAGACCCCCCATCAGCCTCAGATCAGACCCCATCAGCTTCAGATCAGACCCCCCATCAGCCTCAGTTCAATCCCCATCAGCCACAGTTCAAATCCCCATCAGTCTGAGATCGGACTCCTTCAGCCTCAGATCAGACCCCCCATCAGCCTCAGATCAGACCCCCCATCAGCCTCAGAACAGACCCCATCAGACTCAGATCAGACCTCATCAGCCTCAGAATAAACCCCATCACCTTCAGATCAGAACCCCCATCAGCCTCAGATCAAACCCCATCAGTCTCAAATTAAACCCCCATCAGTCTGAGATCGGACTCCTTCAGCCTCAGATCAGAACCCAGCAGTGTCAGATCATACCCTATTAGCCTCAGATCAGACCACATCAGCCTCAGATCAGATCCCATCAGTCTCACAACAGACCACATCAGCCTCAGATCAGACCCCTATCACCTTCAGATCAGACCCTTCATCAGCCTCTGGTCAGACCCCATCAGCCTCAGATCAGACCCCATCAGACTCAGAAAAGCATCCGCAAATACAAAAAAGCAATGTACCATGTGTGGGATCATACCTAAAATTCCAAAAATAATTTGCAAAACCACACAAAAAAATTCAAAAATGACATCTTTATTGGTCAATATAAAATACAATAACAATAACAAGAAAATGCAAGGAGTGTTGAAATGTAGAACAGAAGCCCCTCCCCCCTACAGTAGGAGAGATGGTGATAAATGAATAGTTAAGTATGCAATCACAAGATAAAAGTAGCTATAGAAATACATGGGGTAGTTACATGTGACCCATGTGATCACCAAATTACATAATATGTTTATTCCACAGACAACATGATGGCGGTCATCAGTCTCCTACTGCCGGGGGGGGGGGGCCTTCTGTTCTACATTTTAATACTACTTGCATTTTATTGTTATTGTTTTTGTCTTTTATATTGACCAATATAGATGTAATTTTTGTATTTTTATGTGTGGTTTAGCAAATTATTTTTGGAGTTTCCCATCAGACTCAGATCGGACTCCTTCAGCCTCAGATTAGACCCTATCAGTCTCACAACAGACCACATCAGCCTCAGATATGCCTCAGATCAGACCCCATCAGACTCAGATCAGATCTCATCATCCTCAGAATTGACCCCATCAGCCTCAGATCAGACCCCATCAGCCTCAGATCAGACCCCATCAGCCTCAGATCAGACCCCATCAGCCTCAGCTCAGATTCCCCATCAGCCTCAGATCAGACCCCATCAGACTCAGATCAGACTCAGATCAAACCCCATCAGCCTTTGATCAGACCCCATCAGCCTCAGAACAGATCCCATGAGACTCAGATCAGACCTCATCAGACGCAGATCAAACACCCATCAGCCTCAGATCAGACTACTTCAGCCTCAGATCAGACCCCAGCAGTGTCAGATCATACCCCCATTAGTCTCTGATCAGACCCCATCAGCCTCAGATAAGACCCCACCACTGTCAGATCATACCCCATCAGCCTCAGATCAGAACCCATCAGGCTCAGATCAGACCTCATCAGCCTCAGATCATACCCCAGCAGTGTCAGATCATACCCCATCAGCCTCAGATCAGAACCCATCAGACTCAGATCAGACCTCATCAGCCTCAGAATAGACCCCATCAGCCTCAGAACAGACCCCATCAGACTCAGATTAAACCCCGATTAGCCTTAGATCAGAATCTTATTGCCTCAGATCATACCCCAGTAGTGTCAGATAATACCCCATTAGCCTCTGATCAGAACCCATCAGCCTCAGATCAGACCCCAGAAGTGTCAGTTCATACCCCATCAGCCTCAGATCAGACCCTATCAGACTCAGATCAGACCTCATCAGCCTCAGAATAGACACCCATCAGCTTCAGAACAGAACCCATCAGACTCAGATCAAACCTCATCAGCTTCAGATCAGACCCCATCAGCCTCAGATCAGACCCTATCAGTCTCATAACAGACCACATTAGCCTAAGATCAGACCCCCATCAGTCTCAGATCCGACCCCCCATCAGCCTAAGATCAGACCCCCCATCAGCCTCAGATCAGACCCCATCAGACATAGATCAGACCCCATCTGTCACTACCAGAGCTTTGAGACGTTCTCACAGCTCTGTTTCTCCACCCCTGTGATGATGTCACTACTAGAGCTTGGAGGAGTTCTCTCTGCTCTGTTTCTCCGCCCCTGTGATGAGGTCTTTACTTTCTGTTTCCTTCCTCCCAGCTGTCCCTCCTGTGTTTGATTTCTCTGCCTTTAAATCACCCCTCCTCCTTTGTAGGGTGCGGATTATATTTTTCATTTGAGTTGTATCTCTCGCTTGAGTATCTTCACTTGTGTGATATCATTTCACTGGACCTGTGTTCTGCTGCAGCAAGTACCTCGGATATTGTCAGCTTACTTTGGATCTGTTTTCACTGCTGCTGCAGCTCCTTCAGTTAAGTGTGCAGACATTGCGTGTTTCTGTTTGTTTGCTGACTGGATCCGAGGCGACCCCGGTTCCGTCCATATACTGAGCAGGGCACCGGTGGCCGTGCCCCTTCCACTATTGTAGGGGTTACAGTGGTCATCAGCCTTAGGTACGCGGGCATGTCTCGATCCACCATTTGGATCCGGACATGTGCTTAGCAGCATAGGGCGAGCTTTTAGGGTCTGACAGGGGTCACCCTTTATCCTCCCTAGTTTGGGTCCTGTCAGTAGCTAAATTCACTGTGTATGCTCTTGTTGCTCACATACAGCCGTGACACCATCAGACTCAGATCAGACTTCATTAGCCTCAGAATAGACCCCATCAGCTT
Source organism: Bufo bufo (assembly GCF_905171765.1). Lineage (NCBI taxonomy): Eukaryota > Metazoa > Chordata > Amphibia > Anura > Bufonidae > Bufo > Bufo bufo. Next base: position 693,801,598 of record NC_053391.1, on the reverse strand, counting down.
CAGAACAGACCCCATCAGACTCAGATCAGACCTCATCAGCTTCAGATCAGACCCCCCATCAGCCTCAGTTCAAACCCCATCAGCCACAGTTCAAATCCCCATCAGTCTGAGATCGGACTCCTTCAGCCTCAGATCAGACCCCCCATCAGCCTCAGATCAGACCCCCCATCAGCCTCAGATCAGACCCCCCATCAGCCTCAGATCAGACCCCCCATCAGCCTCAGATCCGACCCCCTATCAGCCTCAGATCAGACCCCATCAGCCTCAGATCAGACTTTATCAGCCTCAGAATAGACCTCATCAGCATCAGAAAAGACCCCATCAGCCTCAGATCAGACCTCATCAGCTTCAGATCAGACCCCCCATCAGCCTCTGATCAGACCCCCCATCAGCCTCAGATCAGATTCCCCATCAGCCTCAGATCAGACCCCATCAGACTCAGATCAGACTCAGATCAAACCCCATCAGCCTTTGATCAGACCCCATCAGCCTCAGAACAGACCCCATGAGACTCAGATCAGACCTCATCAGACGCAGATCAAACACCCATCAGCCTCAGATCAGACTACTTCAGCCTCAGATCAGACCCCAGCAGTGTCATATCATACCCCCATTAGTCTCTGATCAGACCCCATCAGCCTCAGATAAGACCCCACCACTGTCAGATCATACCCCATCAGCCTCAGATCAGAACCCATCAGGCTCAGATCAGACCTCATCAGCCTCAGATCATACCCCAGCAGTGTCAGATCATACCCCATCAGCCTCAGATCAGAACCCATCAGACTCAGATCAGACCTCATCAGCCTCAGAATAGACCCCATCAGCCTCAGAACAGACCCCATCAGACTCAGATCAAACCCCGATTAGCCTTAGATCAGAATCTTATTGCCTCAGATCATACCCCAGTAGTGTCAGATAATACCCCATTAGCCTCTGATCAGAACCCATCAGCCTCAGATCAGACCCCAGAAGTGTCAGTTCATACCCCATCAGCCTCAGATCAGACCCTATCAGACTCAGATCAGACCTCATCAGCCTCAGAATAGACACCCATCAGCTTCAGAACAGAACCCATCAGACTCAGATCAAACCTCATCAGCTTCAGATCAGACCCTATCAGTCTCACAACAGACCACATTAGCCTAAGATCAGACCCCCATCAGTCTCAGATCAGACCCCCATCCGTCTCAGATCAGACCCCCCATCAGCCTCAGATCAGACCCCATCAGACTCAGATCAGACCCCATCTGTCACTACCAGAGCTTTGAGACGTTCTCACAGCTCTGTTTCTCCACCCCTGTGATGATGTCACTACTAGAGCTTGGAGGAGTTCTCTCTGCTCTGTTTCTCCGCCCCTGTGATGAGGTCTTTACTTTCTGTTTCCTTCCTCCCAGCTGTCCCTCCTGTGTTTGATTTCTCTGCCTTTAAATCACCCCTCCTCCTTTGTAGGGTGCGGATTATATTTTTCATTTGAGTTGTATCTCTCGCTTGAGTATCTTCACTTGTGTGATATCATTTCACTGGACCTGTGTTCTGCTGCAGCAAGTACCTCGGATATTGTCAGCTTACTTTGGATCTGTTTTCACTGCTGCTGCAGCTCCTTCAGTTAAGTGTGCAGACATTGCGTGTTTCTGTTTGTTTGCTGACTGGATCCGAGGCGACCCCGGTTCCGTCCATATACTGAGCAGGGCACCGGTGGCCGTGCCCCTTCCACTATTGTAGGGGTTACAGTGGTCATCAGCCTTAGGTACGCGGGCATGTCTCGATCCACCATTTGGATCCGGACATGTGCTTAGCAGCATAGGGAGAGCTTTTAGGGTCTGACAGGGGTCACCCTTTATCCTCCCTAGTTTGGGTCCTGTCAGTAGCTAAATTCACTGTGTATGCTCTTGTTGCTCACATACAGCCGTGACACCATCAGACTCAGATCAGACTTCATCAGCCTCAGAATAGACCCCATCAGCTTCAGAACAGACCCCATCAGACTCAGATCAGACCTCATCAGCTTCAGATCAGACCCCCAATCAGCCTCAGTTCAAACCCCATCAGCCACAGTTCAAATCCCCATCAGTCTGAGATCGGACTCCTTCAGCCTCAGATCAGACCCCCATCAGCCTCAGATCAGACCCCCCATCAGCCTCAGATCAGACCCCCCATCAGCCTCAGATCAGACCCCCCATCAGCCTCAGATCAGACCCCCCATCAGCCTCAGATCAGACCCCCTATCAGCCTCAGATCAGACCCCATCAGCCTCAGATCAGACTTTATCAGCCTCAGAATAGACCTCATCAGCATCAGAAAAGACCCCATCAGCCTCAGATCAGACCTCATCAGCTTCAGATCAGACCCCCCATCAGCCTCAGATCAGACCCCCCATCAGCCTCAGATCAGATTCCCCATCAGCCTCAGATCAAACCCCATCAGACTCAGATCAGACTCAGATCAAACCCCATCAGCCTTTGATCAGACCCCATCAGCCTCAGAACAGACCCCATGAGACTCAGATCAGACCTCATCAGACTCAGATCAAACACCCATCAGCCTCAGATCAGACTACTTCAGCCTCAGATCAGACCCCAGCAGTGTCAGATCATACCCCCATTAGTCTCTGATCAGACCCCATCAGCCTCAGATAAGACCCCACCACTGTCAGATCATACCCCATCAGCCTCAGATCAGAACCCATCAGGCTCAGATCAGACCTCATCAGCCTCAGAACAGACCCCATCAGACTCAGATCAAACCCCGATAAGCCTTAGAGATCAGAATCTTATTGCCTCAGATCAGACCCCAGCAGTGTCAGATAATACCCCATTAGCCTCTGATCAGACCGCATCAGCCTCAGATCAGATCCCAGAAGTGTCAGATCATACCCCATCAGCCTCAGATCAGACCCTATCAGTTTCACAACAGACCTCATCAGCCTAAGAATCGACCCACATCAGCCTCAGATTAGACCCCGGAAGTGTCCGTTCATACCTCATCAGCCTCAGATCAGACCCTATCAGACTCAGATCAGACCTCATCAGCCTCAGAATAGACACCCATCAGCTTCAGAATAGAAAACCCATCAGACTCAGATCAAACCTCATCATCTTCAGATCAGACCCCATCAGCCTCAGATCAGACCCTATCAGTCTCAGATCAGACCCCATCAGACTCAGATCAGACTTCATCAGCCTCAGAATAGACCCTATCAGCTTCAGAACAGACCCTATCAGACTCAGATCAGACCTCATCAGCTTCAGATCAGACCCCCCATCAGCCTCAGTTCAAACCCCATCAGCCACAGTTCAAATCCCAATCAGTCTCAGATCGGACTCCTTCAGCCTCAGATCAGACCCCCCATCAGCCTCAGATCAGACCCCCCATCAGCCTCAGATCCGACCCCCTATCAGCCTCAGATCAGACCCCATCAGACTCAGATCAGACCTCATCAGACTCAGATCAGACCTCATCAGCCTCAGAATAGACCTCATCAGCATCAGAAATGACCCCATCAGCCTCAGATCAAACCTCATCAGCTTCAGATCAGACCCCCCATCAGCCTCAGATCAGACCCCCCATCAGCCTCAGATCAGATTCCCCATCAGCCTCAGCTCAGACCCCATCAGACTCAGATCAGACTCAGATCAAACCTCATCAGCCTCAGTTCAAACCCCATCAGCCACAGTTCAAACCCCATCAGCCACAGTTCAAACCCCATCAGCCACAGTTCAATTCCCAATCAGTCTCAGATCGGACTCCTTCATCCTCAGATCAGACCCCCCATCAGCCTCAGATCCGACCCCCTATCAGCTTCAGATCAGACCCCATCAGACTCAGATCAGACCTCATCAGCCTCAGATCAGACCCCATCAGACATAGATCAGACCCCATCTGTCACTACCAGAGCTTTGAGACGTTCTCATAGCTCTGTTTCTCCACCCCTGTGATGATGTCACTACTAGAGCTTGGAGGAGTTCTCTCTGCTCTGTTTCTCCGCCCCTGTGATGAGGTCTTTACTTTCTGTTTCCTTCCTCCCAGCTGTCCCTCCTGTGTTTGATTTCTCTGCCTTTAAATCACCCCTCCTCCTTTGTAGGGTGCGGATTATATTTTTCATTTGAGTTGTATCTCTCGCTTGAGTATCTTCACTTGTGTGATATCATTTCACTGGACCTGTGTTCTGCTGCAGCAAGTACCTCGGATATTGTCAGCTTACTTTGGATCTGTTTTCACTGCTGCTGCAGCTCCTTCAGTTAAGTGTGCAGACATTGCGTGTTTCTGTTTGTTTGCTGACTGGATCCGAGGCGACCCCGGTTCCGTCCATATACTGAGCAGGGCACCGGTGGCCGTGCCCCTTCCACTATTGTAGGGGTTACAGTGGTCATCAGCCTTAGGTACGCGGGCATGTCTCGATCCACCATTTGGATCCGGACATGTGCTTAGCAGCATAGGGCGAGCTTTTAGGGTCTGACAGGGGTCACCCTTTATCCTCCCTAGTTTGGGTCCTGTCAGTAGCTAAATTCACTGTGTATGCTCTTGTTGCTCACATACAGCCGTGACACCATCAGACTCAGATCAGACTTCATCAGCCTCAGAATAGACCCCATCAGCTTCAGAACAGACCCCATCAGACTCAGATCAGACCTCATCAGCTTCAGATCAGACCCCCCATCAGCCTCAGTTCAAACCCCATCAGCCACAGTTCAAATCCCCATCAGTCTGAGATCGGACTCCTTCAGCCTCAGATCAGACCCCCCATCAGCCTCAGATCAGACCCCCCATCAGCCTCAGATCAGACCCCCCATCAGCCTCAGATCAGACCCCCCATCAGCCTCAGATCCGACCCCCTATCAGCCTCAGATCAGACCCCATCAGACTTATATCAGACCTTATCAGCCTCAGAATAGACCTCATCAGCATCAGAAAAGACCCCATCAGCCTCAGATCAGACCTCATCAGCTTCAGATCAGACCCCCCATCAGCCTCAGATCAGACCCCCCATCAGCCTCAGATCAGACCCCCATCAGCCTCAGAACAGACCCCATCAGACTCAGATCAGACTCAGATCAAACCCCATCAGCCTTTGATCAGACCCCATCAGTCTCAGAACAGACCCCATTAGACTCAGATCAGACCTCATCAGACTCAGATCAAACACCCATCAGCCTCAGATCAGACTACTTCAGCCTCAGATCAGACCCCAGCAGTGTCAGATCATACCCCCATTAGTCTCTGATCAGACCCCATCAGCCTCAGATAAGACCCCACCACTGTCAGATCATACCCCATCAGCCTCAGATCAGAACCCATCAGGCTCAGATCAGACCTCATCAGCCTCAGATCATACCCCAGCAGTGTCAGATCATACCCCATCAGCCTCAGATCAGAACCCATCAGACTCAGATCAGACCTCATCAGCCTCAGAATAGACCCCATCAGCCTCAGAACAGACCCCATCAGACTCAGATCAAACCCTGATCAGCCTTAGATCAGAATCTTATTGCCTCAGATCATACCCCAGCAGTGTCAGATAATACCCCATTAGCCTCTGATCAGAACCCATCAGCCTCAGATCAGACCCCAGAAGTGTCAGTTCATACCCCATCAGCCTCAGATCAGACCCTATCAGACTCAGATCAGACCTCATCAGCCTCAGAATAGACACCCATCAGCTTCAGAACAGAACCCATCAGACTCAGATCAAACCTCATCAGCTTCAGATCAGACCCCATCAGCCTCAGATCAGACCCTATCAGTCTCATAACAGACCACATTAGCCTAAGATCAGACCCCCATCAGTCTCAGATCAGACCCCCCATCAGCCTAAGATCAGACCCCCCCTCAGCCTCAGATCAGACCCCATCAGACATAGATCAGACCCCATCTGTCACTACCAGAGCTTTGAGACGTTCTCACAGCTCTGTTTCTCCACCCCTGTGATGATGTCACTACTAGAGCTTGGAGGAGTTCTCTCTGCTCTGTTTCTCCGCCCCTGTGATGAGGTCTTTACTTTCTGTTTCCTTCCTCCCAGCTGTCCCTCCTGTGTTTGATTTCTCTGCCTTTAAATCACCCCTCCTCCTTTGTAGGGTGCGGATTATATTTTTCATTTGAGTTGTATCTCTCGCTTGAGTATCTTCACTTGTGTGATATCATTTCACTGGACCTGTGTTCTGCTGCAGCAAGTACCTCGGATATTGTCAGCTTACTTTGGATCTGTTTTCACTGCTGCTGCAGCTCCTTCAGTTAAGTGTGCAGACATTGCGTGTTTCTGTTTGTTTGCTGACTGGATCCGAGGCGACCCCGGTTCCGTCCATATACTGAGCAGGGCACCGGTGGCCGTGCCCCTTCCACTATTGTAGGGGTTACAGTGGTCATCAGCCTTAGGTACGCGGGCATGTCTCGATCCACCATTTGGATCCGGACATGTGCTTAGCAGCATAGGGAGAGCTTTTAGGGTCTGACAGGGGTCACCCTTTATCCTCCCTAGTTTGGGTCCTGTCAGTAGCTAAATTCACTGTGTATGCTCTTGTTGCTCACATACAGCCGTGACACCATCAGACTCAGATCAGACTTCATCAGCCTCAGAATAGACCCCATCAGCTTCAGAACAGACCCCATCAGACTCAGATCAGACCTCATCAGCTTCAGATCAGACCCCCAATCAGCCTCAGTTCAAACCCCATCAGCCACAGTTCAAATCCCCATCAGTCTGAGATCGGACTCCTTCAGCCTCAGATCAGACCCCCCATCAGCCTCAGATCAGACCCCCCATCAGCCTCAGATCAGACCCCCCATCAGCCTCAGATCAGACCCCATCAGCCTCAGATCAGACCCCCCATCAGCCTCAGATCAGACCCCCCATCAGCCTCAGATCCGACCCCCTATCAGCCTCAGATCAGACCCCATCAGCCTCAGATCAGACCTCATCAGCATCAGAAAAGACCCCATCAGCCTCAGATCAGACCTCATCAGCTTCAGATCAGACCCCCCATCAGCCTCTGATCAGACCCCCCATCAGCCTCAGATCAGATTCCCCATCAGCCTCAGATCAGACCCCATCAGACTCAGATCAGACTCAGATCAAACCCCATCAGCCTTTGATCAGACCCCATCAGCCTCAGAACAGACCCCATGAGACTCAGATCAGACCTCATCAGACTCAGATCAAACACCCATCAGCCTCAGATCAGACTACTTCAGCCTCAGATCAGACCCCAGCAGTGTCAGATCATACCCCCATTAGTCTCTGATCAGACCCCATCAGCCTCAGATAAGACCCCACCACTGTCAGATCATACCCCATCAGCCTCAGATCAGAACCCATCAGGCTCAGATCAGACCTCATCAGCCTCAGAACAGACCCCATCAGACTCAGATCAAACCCCGATAAGCCTTAGAGATCAGAATCTTATTGCCTCAGATCAGACCCCAGCAGTGTCAGATAATACCCCATTAGCCTCTGATCAGACCCCATCAGCCTCAGATCAGATCCCAGAAGTGTCAGATCATACCCCATCAGCCTCAGATCAGACCCTATCAGTTTCACAACAGACCACATCAGCCTAAGAACCGACCCCCATCAGCCTCAGATCAGACCCCGGAAGTGTCAGTTCATACCTCATCAGCCTCAGATCAGACCCTATCAGACTCAGATCAGACCTCATCAGCCTCAGAATAGACACCCATCAGCTTCAGAATAGAAAACCCATCAGACTCAGATCAAACCTCATCATCTTCAGATCAGACCCCATCAGCCTCAGATCAGACCCTATCAGTCTCAGATCAGACCCCATCAGACTCAGATCAGACTTCATCAGCCTCAGAATAGACCCTATCAGCTTCAGAACAGACCCTATCAGACTCAGATCAGACCTCATCAGCTTCAGATCAGACCCCCCCTCAGCCTCAGTTCAAACCCCATCAGCCACAGTTCAAATCCCAATCAGTCTGAGATCGGACTCCTTCAGCCTCAGATCATACCCCCCATCAGCCTCAGATCAGACCCCCCATCAGCCTCAGATCCGACCCCCTATCAGCCTCAGATCAGACCCCATCAGACTCAGATCAGACCTCATCAGACTCAGATCAGACCTCATCAGCCTCAGAATAGACCTCATCAGCATCAGAAAAGACCCCATCAGCCTCAGATCAAACCTCATCAGCTTCAGATCAGACCCCCCATCAGCCTCAGATCAGACCCCCCATCAGCCTCAGATCAGATTCCCCATCAGCCTCAGATCAGACCCCATCAGACTCAGATCAGACTCAGATCAAACCCCATCAGCCTCAGTTCAAACCCCATCAGCCACAGTTCAAATCCCAATCAGTCTCAGATCGGACTCCTTCATCCTCAGATCATACCCCCCATCAGCCTCAGATCAGACCCCCCCATCAGCCTCAGATCCGACCCCCTATCAGCCTCAGATCAGACCCCATCAGACTCAGATCAGACCTCATCAGCCTCAGAATAGACCTCATCAGCATCAGAACAGACCCCATGAGACTCAGATCAGACCTCATCAGACTCAGATCAAACACCCATCAGCCTCAGATCAGACTATTTCAGCCTCAGATCAGACCCCAGCAGTGTCAGATCATACCCCCATTAGTCTCTGATCAGACCCCATCAGCCTCTGATAAGACCCCACCAGTGTGAGATCATACCCCATCAGCCTCAGATCAGAACCCATCAGACTCAGATCAGACCTCATCAGCCTCAGAATAGACCCCATCAGCCTCAGAACAGACCCCATCAGACTCAGATCAAACCCTGATCAGCCTTAGAGATCAGAATCTTATTGCCTCAGATCAGTCCCCAGCAGTGTCAGATAATACCCCATTAGCCTCTGATCAGACCCCAGAAGTGTCAGATCATACCCCATTAGCCTCAGATCAGACCCTATCAGTTTCACAACAGACCAAATCAGCCTAAGAACAGACCCCCATCAGCCTCAGATCAGACCCCAGAAGTGTCAGATCATACCCCATCAGCCTCAGATCAGACCCTATCAGACTCAGATCAGACCTCATCAGCCTCAGAATCGACGTTCATTAGCCTCAGATCAGACCCTATCAGTTTCACAACAGACCACATCAGCCTAAGAACAGACCCCATCAGCCTCAGATCAGACCCCATCAGACTCAGATCAAACCTCATCAGCTTTGGATCAGACCTCATCAGCCTCAGATCAGACCCCCATCAGTCTCAGATCAGACCCCCATCAGTCTCAGATCAGACCCCCCATCAGCCTCAGATCAGACCCGCCATCAGCCTCAGATCAGACCCCATCAGACTCAGATCAGACTTCATCAGCCTCAAAATATACCCCATCAGCTTCAGAACAGACCCCATCAGACTCAGATCAAACCTCATCAGCTTCAGATCAGACCCCATCAGCCTCAGATCAGACCCCCATCAGCCTGAGATTGGAATTCTTCAGCCTCAAATCAAACTCCTTCAGCCACAGATCATACCCCAGCAGTGTCAGATAATACCCCATTAGCCTCTGATCAGACCCCATCAGCCTCAGATCAGACCCCAGCAGTGTCAGATCATACCCCATCAGCCTCAGATCAGACCCTATCAGTCTCACAACAGACCACATTAGCCTAAGATCAGACCCCCATCAGTCTCAGATCAGACCCCCCATCAGCCTCAGATCAGACCCCCCATAAGCCTCAGATCAGACCCTATCAGACTCAGATCAGACCCCATCAGACTCAGAACAGACCCCATCAGACTCAGAACAGACCCCATCAGACTCAGATCAAACCTCATCAGCTTCAGATCGGACCCCATCAGCCTCAGATCAGACCTTTATCAGTCTCACAACTGACCACATTAGCCTAAGATCAGACCCCCATCAGTCTCAGATCAGACCCCCCATCAGCCTCAGATCAGACCCCATCAGCTTCAGATCAGACCCCCCATCAGCCTCAGTTCAATCCCCATCAGCCACAGTTCAAATCCCCATCAGTCTGAGATCGGACTCCTTCAGCCTCAGATCAGACCCCCCATCAGCCTCAGATCAGACCCCCCATCAGCCTCAGAACAGACCCCATCAGACTCAGATCAGACCTCATCAGCCTCAGAATAAACCCCATCACCTTCAGATCAGAACCCCCATCAGCCTCAGATCAAACCCCATCAGTCTCAAATTAAACCCCCATCAGTCTGAGATCGGACTCCTTCAGCCTCAGATCAGAACCCAGCAGTGTCAGATCATACCCTATCAGCCTCAGATCAGACCACATCAGCCTCAGATCAGATCCCATCAGTCTCACAACAGACCACATCAGCCTCAGATCAGACCCCTATCACCTTCAGATCAGACCCTTCATCAGCCTCAGGTCAGACCTCATCAGCCTCAGATCAGACCCCATCAGACTCAGAAAAGCATCCGCAAATACAAAAAAGCAATGTACCATGTGTGGGATCATACCTAAAATTCCAAAAATAATTTGCAAAACGACACAAAAAAATACAAAAATGACATCTTTATTGGTCAATATAAAATACAATAACAATAACAATAAAATGCAAGGAGTGTTGAAATGTAGAACAGAACCCCCCCCCCCCTACAGTATGAGAGAATGTCATAAATGAATAGGTAAGTATGCAATCACAAGATAAAAGTAGCTATAGAAATACATGGGGTAGTTACATGTGACCCATGTGATCACCAAATTACATAATATGTTTATTCCACAGACAACATGATGGCGGTCATCAGTCTCCTACTGCCGGGGGGGGGGCCTTCTGTTCTACATTTTAATACTACTTGCATTTTATTGTTATTGTTTTTGTCTTTTATATTGACCAATATAGATGTAATTTTTGTATTTTTATGTGTGGTTTAGCAAATTATTTTTGGAGTTTCCCATCAGACTCAGATCGGACTCCTTCAGCCTCAGATTAGACCCTATCAGTCTCACAACAGACCACATCAGCCTCAGATATGCCTCAGATCAGACCCCATCAGACTCAGATCAGATCTCATCATCCTCAGAATTGACCCCATCAGCCTCAGATCAGACCCCATCAGCCTCAGATCAGACCCCATCAGCCTCAGATCAGACCCCATCAGCCTCAGCTCAGACCTCCATCAGCCTCAGATTGGACTAATTCAGCCTCAGATCAGACCCCAGCAGTGTCAGATCATACCCTATAAGCCCCAGATCATACCCCATCAGCCTCAGATCAGACCCCATCAGATTTAGATCAGACCCCATAACCCTAAGAACAGACACCATCTGCCTCAGATCAGACCCTATCAGTCTCACAACAGACCAAACCAGCCTCAGAGCAGGCCCCCATCAGCCACAGATCAGACTCCATTAGACTCAGATCAGACCTCATCAGCCTCAGAATAGACCCCATCAGTCTCAGATCAGATCCCAACAGACTCAAATCAAACCCCCATCAGCCTCAGATCAGACTCCTTCAGCCTCAGATCAGACCTCAGCAGTATCAGATCATACCCCATTAGCCTCTGATCAGACCCCATCAGCCTCAGATCAGACCCCAGCAGTGTTAGATCATACCCTATCAGCCTCAGATCAGACCCTATCAGTCTCACAACAGACCACATCAGCCTAAGATAAGACCCCATCAGCCTCACATCATACCCTATCAAGCTCAGAACAGACCTCATCAGCCTCAGAATAGACGCCATCAGCCTCAGAATAGACCCCATCAGACTCAGATCACACCTTGTCAGTTTCAGATCAGAACTCCCATATGCCTCAGATCATACACCATCAGTCTCAGAAAAGACCCCATCAGACTCAGATCAGACCTCATCAGACTCAGATCAAACCTATCAGCCTTGGATCAGACCCCATCAGTCTCACAACAGACCCCATCAGCCTCAGATCAGACCCCCTTCAGCCTCGGATCAGACATGAAAAAAATAATAGAAATACTGTAACACTTACCTTGCTTGCTCAGGATGGTGCTGCCACTCACCGCTCCCTGGTCTTCTTCTGGCCCGCACTGAACTGTGACCTGATGTCGCACAGTGCACTATGTCCTGATGCTGTGCTGTGTCAGGACATATTGAAGAGCGGGGCCCAGAAGAATACCAGGCAGGGTGAGTAGAGCCAGCGGAGACCTTTTCTCACCTCTCCACGTGCCTCCTGCATCCTAAAGGAAGCGATCATTAGCATTTGGACTATAAGATGCACTGCCATTTTTTCCTCACTGTTTTGGGGGGGAAAGTATGTCTTATAGTCCGAAAAATGCGGTACTTAGAAGTATGTTCGGCAAGGCTTACCCAAAGATGGGCTCCATGTGTTAACCAGCTCACTTGGCTTTCCGAGGGTCACTGTGAGCAAGCGCCAAGAAGTCCGCAGGTGCACTAGGGACATACATACCTGCACTGACCTGAGCAGAAGAGGACACATCACTCAATCTGCGCATGCGTTGGCCATTGCCACTGCGGCAAAAAGGGGAGCACAATCTATCTAATATCTATCTTTTATGTATCTATGTATCTATCTATCTCTCCTCTTCATAGTATCCCCACAGTGGATAGATATACTGTAGGTGGCTGGAGGTTGTCAGACATATTGATTACTTTTATCCATAAAGTTTACAGCGACAGACGTGGAGCAGTTACACTTAATGATCGATGCTGCGCAGACTGTGGCTCATCGCCCTCCAGCCTCCTCATCCCAGACAGTAAACCTGCAGACGGGGAAAGTGACTATTTAACTGACTTATGGGCAGAAGGTATATTAATGATCCGGGGTGAGATCCAGGTCCTCGTCACTGTTTCATCATATGTCTCCACAACTCCCACAGGCCACAGCCACCACCACACCACTGATTTCAAACTGCGTCCAACATAATATGAATCTAGCAGGAAAACAATAGGAGCATGAATCTTTAAGATTTCTGTGGCTTAGGGTCCATTCACACGTCCGTGGTTTATTGCGGATCTGCAATACACCCGGCCGGCACCCCCATAGAACTGCCTATTCTTGTCTGCAATTGCGCACACGAATAGGACATGAATAGCATACTGTGTGCTCTCTGCATTTATTCCTGCCTCATTGAGAATGAACGGGTCCACACCCGTTCTGGATATTGCGGAACAGACGCGGACCCATTCCATGGACGTGTGAATGGAGCCTTAGGCAGGGGCTGAATCTCCTCATAGAGACCAGTCCTGTATGGAGACTTAGGCTAGGTCTACACGACGACAATAAGTCGCGCGACAGATAGGGCACAACTGCACTGCAACATTTGTCGCGCGACATTTTGTTGCACCAATGTCGCGCAGCAATTTTTATAATGGCAGTCTATGGTGTCGCACTGCAACATGCGACAAGCTGCGACTGCGACGCGACAGTCTCAAATCCATCTCAAAACTGAAGTGCAACACCATAGACTGCCATCATAAAAATTGTCGCGCGACAAATGTCGTCGTGTAGACCTCGCCTTATTGGGAACGCTTCATGGGAAAAGAATATGCAAAGAGGTATCTCCCAAGAAAGAGAACCATCTCACCAGCGCCACCTATTGGAAGTTCTTGGAATTTCTTTTGAAATAAATTGACATGAGATCAAATTTAAAAAATGAGGAAAGATTAAAAATACTAAATAAATGTAAAGTAGTGAAAAAAAAAACTTAAAAAGCAATAAAGTGAGCTATTCGAAACAACTATTCGAAAAAAAAAAAAAAAGAATTAAATATCAAAGAGGAAAAGCATTTCTAAGGATGTGAAATAATGTAGCAAAATGACTGATTTGTCATTTTTGTATAAAAAAAGATACAAAAGTAATATAAGTAAATATGAGTAAAAAAAACAATACAAATGTAGCTTAAAGGGAATCTGTCACCTGCGACCTTCCTATTCAGACACATAGCTGTGCTTCACCTGATTAAATGCGGTTTTCATTTTGTTGATCTGAGGACCAGTTCTCGAGTTATGATACTTATTCTTTATATGCAAATTAGGCCTTTGATGCAATGAGGTCGTCACCATTGCTCTTGTTGCACCCATGCTCCGCATCTTTCTGTGGCCAGACCCTCCCTGACAAGGCCAGACAGTGGCAAAGCAGAGAGGGAGGCACTGGCCACAGAAAGGAGAGGAGCATTGGTGCAAAAAGAGCAATTGTGACTCCTTAAATGCACCAAGGGCTTTCTTTGCATATTTAACTTTTATTTGCATATGCAACTCAGGAACGAGGCCTCAGATCAACAAAGGAACAACAGCATTTTAATCAGGTGAACCGCAGCTATGTGTCCGTGCACGCAGCCTGATAGAGAGGCCGCTGGTGACCGACTCCCTTTAAATTCTGGAAAAGAAGTAAAAAACCTATTTTAAACAAATACACCTTATAATAAATACAGATAAAGATACAATTAAAATAAATAATAGCAATATATGTTTTTAAAAAGTTTGAAAGGAAACTAAAAATAAATGAAAATTCAAATAAAATGGAGTAAAAAATGTAAAAACGTAAATCATAAAAAAGTGACTATAAAATTTGAATACAATAAACAATCCCTTTCGCTCCCGGTTGATCCCGCGGTTTTCCTATCGGTTTCAGGCTCGGTGATGGATTCTTGATGATTTTGACTCTCGCTTGGTAATTGCCGGGGGGTCATAGTCATGCCGCCGGGGAAGCACCAGCCTAATTTCTATGTGTGTAATAAAACCTCCTTCTCGGCCGCGCAGAGTTTATTTTATCCGCCGTTATCTTAATGCAGGTGACATTTTTATGTCCCAGCACGAGGGATTTTCCATCACATAATATCACGGAATCTGCTGGCCGCGGCCACTGTATGAATAACATCAATCCTCCAAAACACAGCAGGGAATTGACCACCGTGTCAGAGAGACAATATAATGCGGCGGGTCACACAGAACCAGAGCAGTATGTCAGGGTCTGGGCCAACGGGAGGAGGGTTGCAGGGCATTAGGACACAGGGCAGAGAAATGTACCAAAAACTTGGCAGGCAGAGGGGCCCCGTGCAGGAACCCACCTAAGCATCCCTACATCTCAGCTCTCTTCCCTCAATGGGGCCAAAACTCAGTTAAACCATAGTACTTATTAGTGTAGCCCTAGATTTCATAGGGTCCCATAGCAAAAGTTAGTATGGGCCCCTACCACTAGGGGGAGCCCTGCGCATAGGAATTTTTAGTTACCATTGCACTGAGTGGAAGCTGTACAATTTCTAAGCAATGAGCTCTCTCTAGTAGCAGCTGCAGGAATTTACATCAGGAACAGGAGAAGCAGGTCAGCGGTGTGCCACCCTTCCTGGTGTCCCATAGCAGTCAGGTGGTCTTCCTAGATACACCACCGGCTAGTTGTGGTCTTATTATTGTTTGTGCCTCCCTTTACTTCTTTTGCTTCCTTCACCCTCCTTTCTAACCCTGGCCAATCCTTTAGTACTGTTCTTTTGCTATTACATTGACCCTGTTGGGGGTCAGCTCTTGGGGGGGGGGGGGGGGGGATTGGCGCAGACCTGTTGTGGGTCAGCACTTAGAGGACCTGCTTGGGCTGTCGCAGAACTATTGAGTGTCAGCTCTTGGAGGGGGCCGGCGCGGACTTGTTGGGTGTCAGCTCTTGGAGGGGGCTGGCAGTGGCCTGTTGGTTGTCAGCTCTTGGAGGGGGCTGGCAGTGACCTGTTGGTTGTCAGCTCTTGGAGGGGGCTGGCAGTGACCTGTTGGTTGTCAGCTCTTGGGGGGGGGGGGGGGCGGCGCGGACTTGTTGGGTGTCAGCTCTTGGAGGGGGCTGGCAGTGACCTGTTGGTTGTCAGCTCTTGGAGGGGGCTGGCAGTGACCTGTTGGTTGTCAGCTCTTGGAGGGGGCTGGCAGTGACCTGTTGGGTGTCAGCTCTTGGAGGGGGCTGGCAGTGACCTGTTGGTTGTCAGCTCTTGGAGGGGTCTGGCAGTGACCTTTTGGGTGTCAGCTCTTGGAGGGGGCTGGCAGTGACCTGTTGGTTGTCAGCTCTTGGAGGGGGCTGGCAGTGACCTGTTGGTTGTCAGCTCTTGGAGGGGTCTGGCAGTGACCTTTTGGGTGTCAGCTCTTGGAGGGGGCTGGCAGTGACCTGTTGGTTGTCAGCTCTTGGAGCGGGCTGGCAGTGACCTGTTGGGTGTCAGCTCTTGGAGGGGGCTGGCGCGGACCTGTTGAGAAGCAGCTCCTGGAGGGGGCTGGAGAGGACCTGTTGGGGGTCAGCTCTTTGAGGGGGCTGGTGCTGACCTGTTGGCGGTCAGCTCTTTGAGGGGGCTGGTGCTGACCTGTTGGGGGTCAGCTCTATGAGGGGTCTGGCAGTGACCTGTTGGGGTCAGCTATTGGAGGGGGCTGTCGTGGACCTGCTGGGGCCCAGCTCTTGGAGTAGGACAGCTCAGTCCTGTTTGGGGTCAGCTCTTGGAGGGGGGCTGGCACTGACCTGTTGGGGCTCAGCTCTTGGAGGGGCCGGCGCTGACCTGTTGGGGGTCAGCTCTTTGAGGTGGCTGGCATGGACCTGTTAGAGGTCTTGGAGGGGGCCGGCAAGGACCTGTTGGGGGTCAGTTCTTGGAGGGGACTGTCATGGACCTGTTGGGAGTCAGCTCTTGGAGTGGGACAGCGCAGTCCTGTTAGGGTTCAGCTCTTGGAGGGGGCTGACAGTGACCTGTTGGGGGTCAGCTCTTGGAGGGGGCTGGTGTGGACCTGTTGGGGGTCAGCTCTTGGAGTGGGACAGCGCAGTCCTGTTAGGGTTCAGCTCTTGGAGGGGGCTGACAGTGACCTGTTGGGGGTCAGCTCTTGGAGGGGGCTGGTGTGGACCTGTTGGGGGTCAGCTCTTAGAGGGGGCTGGTACTGACCTGTTGGGGGTCGGCTCTTGGAGGAGTCCAGCCTGGACCTGTTGGGTCTACTGTTTGCTTTCTTCTCCACACCTTGTGGGGCTGTTGTAACAGCCGGTGATTAGCTGAGACCTAATTGAAGATGAGACATCCGGTAAGTGAGTGATAAGGAGATTAATGTTCGGAGGCAGACGCATCCGGGCTCTCAAACAACAATTAATTGAAGCTGATTTGACATTTGGATGCCGCACAAGGTAATAAACCTCCGATGTTTTGGCGCACAGATGCCAGCCCATCCACAGACATAGAACGTTGTATTTTATGGAAATCATCTCTCCTGGAAATACTGTAACCCTTTAAAAGCCGCCAGACCTCACACACAGAGCTGCGTGATGCTAGGTGAGCATCAGTGCCAGGTGGATGGTGTAAAGTCTTCCCGGGGCAGACGCTGTGTGATCACTGGATCTGTCAGATTGGTTCATCTTGTAAAGCTTAACGTCAATTAGATACTTGTGTGGTTGGCACAGATGGGCCACGAAGCAGCCATTGCCAGGAAGCATGTCGTTAGTACAGCAGCCCGGCTTCCATGTACTGGGGGTGTTCAGAAAATGATATCCAGAGCCGCAGATCTGGAGGTTTACTATAACAAGTAGGAGGGGAACAGATTTAGACTCCAGAATATGAACCTGTGATAACCCCGTCTATTAATAATGGCGTCTAATACCCTCATCCAGAGCTGCACTCTACTGATTAGCCTTTCATTTCAGGCTCCAAGAACTTGGGTGTCCCTTGGAGGAAGGAGGGGAGAGGCTGCAGGAGTAACCGCAGGGTTAAATCCAGGATTATAATCCGGAGGGGGCAGAAATAATTGGCAGTCAGCAAATCCTGCGTTGTTTGGTCAGGCACCTTGCCAATTCCTTAATTATGTAAGTTACACCATCAAAACAGGAAGGAAAAAAAGGACAGAGACACCTGATCACATAGTGAGGGACGGGGCAAGGCTGGGACACGGGTACAATACAACTGCACAAAGACCCATGTAGCCAATCATACCGTCATATAGTGAGCATATATATAACAGGTCCATACAGGAGGTGCAGAATGCATAGCCATCAATCCAGTGACTCAAAGGAGACGTCTCCTCTCATTGTAATTCCCTATATCAGGAGAGTACTTAACATTTTTACTGCAATTCGGTAGTCTTTATTTTTGTCCGCCAAAGCTTAGATCATAAGATACCATTCACACATGGATCAATTGCAACGTTTCGGGTATATGTGAAACCCTTTTTCAAGCATATGTAGGACATTTTCTTTCCTTTTCTTCTCCATATGGCCCAGAGCACCATGATGACTTCTCTTGACTGCAGCATTTACTGCCAAGACATCCTTGGCTCCTTGCTTCTGATACCCCTCCCAATGGTAGCAAAAATAAATTCAGACCAGAGACCAAACCCTTAAATTAATTCACAGTTCAGACTAGACTCTTATATTAATGCGGATACCAGACCATACTCCTAAATTGATTCAGACCCCAGACTAGACGCCTAAGTTACCTATGACACCGGCTGACCTGTTACATATGCACTTGGCAGCTGAAGGCATCTGTGTTGGTCCCATCTTCATATGTGTGTGATGACATTTTTACTGCCTGGCCCTGTCAATCAAAGTGAAGAGGGCGTGGCAGTTACAGAGTAAGAAGACCCTCTAAGTGTACCGGCAACGCCCCCGTTGCTCCTAGAGGCTCATTTGCATATGTTAAAACATCATTTTTCTCAGCAATGCGGGCACATATGAACGTGGGAGCAACACAGACGCCTTCAGCTGCCGAGCGCACATGGAACAGGTCATAGGTACAAAACTGCTGACAGATGCCCTTTAATTCAGCCCTCAGACCACACCTGTAAATAAATTCAGCCTCCAGCACATAGCTCCCAGATAGTAAAGTAATCAGCCCTCAGAGCAGACTCCTCAGCGTGCTGACCTTCACCCTCGTTGTTCCATAGCCCTGCTCTGTAGACACTGTGTGCTGCTATTACCTAAGCTTTTATACTGGTATTACCTGGGCTCACTGCGGTGACATTGTGTCCTCGTATGGTACTGTTCTGTGGATTACTTGTTCTGTACAGACCGTATTATTCACGCATTATAACCTGTTATTATTTTGTGCATTTTGTGACATGTTTTGGGATGGGGGCTCTGCTGAAATCTCCCGGACAGACCTCATCCTCGCCGCTCGGGTATCTTTAACCAGCAATGATAATATTCTCTCCATACGTGTTATTAGAAGACGACTCGTCAGCTCTGTTCCAGGCTAATGAGCTAACAATGCCCGAGGCGCCATTGTGAAGCCCCCGGATTTCTATACGTGTTGTCAGGGGGAACGGAGACTAATTCCTCTCCAAAAAGGGAATGATATAAGTAATGCAGGTAATAGGACTGCACGTAATTATACCCAATGTGCAAAACACAGAGTGTTACCCGCAGTTAGAACCCCTCCCAAATGCAAGGCGAATGTGGCGTTTTGTCTTTCTCTTTTATTTACTTTTAGGGAATGTTTAATGGTAGATTGTTTCTTTTATATATATTTTTGTATCTTTTTTTATATATATAAGTTTGGCTGCATGATATAAAAGGACCTCTGTCCCAATTATGGGAAGGATCCAGGTCCATCTGGGTGTTACCAGTTGGGGGGGGGGACATTCTAAGAATGAGGACATTAGTTCTACTAGGGGCACTAAAAAAGAGTATTTTTTGTTTGGGGCACTATGGGGACATTATTACTTCTAGGGCACAATATATTGAGGGCACTGTTAACACTATGCACTCTGGCAGATAATGATTTCTATTGGTGGGACTTTGGGGAGCACAATTTCTGTGGGGGGCACCCGGGCACGGTATCAGCTTAGCACAATTGTTTTTGGGAACACAATGTTTATGGCACTTTTAGTGTCAGAGACATTGTTTGCTGGGTGCAGTTTTTAGGGCATTATATTATTAAAGGGGGCGTTATCTGTGTGTAATGTTTTCCAAGTAGGTCTACAACAGTAGGGCTGGAGGGAAGGGGTTAGGTTGAGAATTTGGCGCTGTTTCAATTTTCACCTCAGGCAGAAAGGCGAGGGGCACCCCTGAGCCCCAATTTCGATTCCAAATTAACTATTTGTTGCCCAAACCCAGGACCCCAGCGCTGCAAGTCAGCACTACATATACTGTATAATGTCCAGGAGCAAAAACTCCACATTTTCAGTGTTTCACACAAATATTTCTACTTTTGCAATTTAGAAAATGAGACTGAAGATATTCCATTATATTGTATTATGGGCCAGAACCATTGGATGACGGTGGGCCGTAATATAACGCTTTGTAACCAGTCAGTAAGTGAGAATGTAATATTGATACAATGTTTCACGTCTTCGTGGTGGCTCATTAATAATTGACTCTGACCTTCCTCAGATCCATTAGCTCCACCCACTTTGCGGATGATACAATTCTTAATTACTGGCATCCGCTCCACTGTAAGGAAGAGTCTCTTAATTGACTGAGAAGAGCGCTGGGAGACCTCCATCACAAGCGCTGACTTATCAGCTGACCTCCATGTAAGCCATGTCTGGTGCGTCCCCTGGGGCGCAGGAAGTTCGAGGGACACCATGAATAATGGATGGCCTTCCTGGACCCCCGGCTGCTGGATCACTGACAGAAGACTACTATATATCTGTCCACAGCTCAGAACTTTCCTCTCTATACTGTGTGATGCTATATGTAAGACTGCAATATAATATCACATAGTATCCTATAACCGAAAGTAATATAAAATAAAAAGAAATCATAGAATAGAATAACAAAATAATGTCATTATTATTATTTATTATTAAAGCGCCGTTCATTCCATGGTGCTGTACATAAGAGTAACATATCATATAAACCTACACAGTATCATCTACTAAAGTATAATTGTCACGGGGCGCCAAAGGCGCACTCGGTCTCCCATCAGCCGCAGACCTGCTGCTTAGCTTCGGGAGCGAGGATCTGTGTCTGGCCTCGTTCCCAGGGCGGCTTTGCTTGCTGGGAGGCTCCCTGCTCCTAAGTCTGCCTTGAGCGCCGAGCTGATCACTCGGTGCTCGACTGGTTGGTCTGTCGGTCATGTGATGCTGGCCACGTCACATGACCCTCAGACCCCACTATAAATACAGGCAGCCTGCTGGCCACAGGTTGCCTGTTAATTCAAGGTTCCTGGCTAATTGTTGGACTACTGAATACTCACCTGATCCCGTTCCCTGGCGATCCTTTGCCTGCTCCTCCTGTACTGCGCATCCCTCCTGGTATTGTGACCTCGGCTCACACCTGACTACTCTATGCGGACTCCTCTGGTACTTCTCTGCTCTCCTGGTATTTGACCCCGGCTTCTCCTCACCATTCTTTGCTTAACCCTTTGTACTGCGTAGCTCTCTTGGTTCTGACCCGGTCAGTTCACATTCTGTTATTTGTCTTGTCTGTCTTCCCAGCACGTATCCTAAGTTAGGGACTGTCGTCCAGTTGTCCCCTGTCATCAGGACTCGTGAGGCAAGTAGGCAGGGCCAGGGGTGAGGGTGGAGCGCAGTGGTCACTATCCTCCCCCCTGTGTGTAGTGTACATGACCGTCACAATAATACATACTTTAGAGTAGTAGAATTTAATATAGAATACAATACAAAACGACATCATGTAACGTATACTGGAAGGTAATATAGAATGCAAAACAGTATAATGTAAGTGATAAAATATAATAAGACATGCAAATAATATAGTAACAGAATTTATTGGAGAATTCAATACAAAATGACATAGTGTTACATATGCTATAATGTAATATAGTAAAAATAAAGTATAATGCAATTTGCACAATAAAACATAAAATAATATAGCCTAGACACCACTAGGGGGAGCTCAGGACCTCAGCTCAGTCGGAGCTGTATAAACAGTATGCATTAATCTTTAGCTCCCCCTAGTGGTGCAGATATAGTCTTCTCATATCTATGCAGGATATTAAGAGCTCTGTATCAGGTAAACGGAACTGTGACGGATATAAAGCTATATTAAAGGGGGTTGGCTCCCAGTGATATGCCACCTCTTGGACTTGCACCGATCTCTAGAATGGACCTCCCAAAGTGAACAAGAGAACACCACGCATCGGCTATTTTCAGACGGGGCGCAGTCTGCAGCCTGTCCTGGGCCTCGCTCGCAGGATGCTCCGGTCTCATTACAGTAGGTGGGTAAAGCTTTATGGGCATGTAGTTACCAGACAAAACGGAAGGTTAGTGGGTGAGGCTGGATCTGTAGGCGCGGGTGGGGGTGCCCTACACTGACCCTGCAGAGCGTCCCGACCATTAAATTATAGATTAACGTGTCAGTAGTTTCCTCTTTTTATAAAGCAGGGTTGTTAATTGAAATATGGAGTCATGCTTGTGAATAATGTGGAATTTATTAAAGAAGTGAGTGGCACAGCAGGGCGAGGGAACGAGAGTTAATAGCGGCCCTCCATTAGATCTGGACGAGCCCCGGTTATTTGCGGCGGCGGCTCTTCCACGCTCCGTCTTCTCATTAAGCCTAATCAAAGATGGCTGCACTTTGCATATTTCAGCTCTCGGATTATCTCTGCCTTTGTCATTGCGGAAAACAAGATGCAGAACATGGATGTGTCACATATAAAAATAGAACTTATCAAAGGCTGGAAATAAAAGAATCGTCTTCTGCAGCGATGATGTCATCACACGCGCGCGTCCGCCTCTGCTATGTTCTGATACAGTGTGAGAGGCATTAAGTCTGTAAGGAGGACATTCAAGACATACCATTCCATCATTTCACCTTTTTTTTGCCTGTTCACAGATCTTAATGCAGGAGATAAATGGTGTGTGTCACCCCTGCCTTTCTGCAGCGGAGCGCCTCGGCGTGGACTGGTGTGGCGGGCGATATACTATATATCCATAGTTGGGATGTAAAAGTCAATCACTGCTCACATTCAGTCACCATCTTCAGGAACGCAAAGTGTTTCCTTTCCTCAGGCGCCTCTATGAGATATACTAACATAAGTGCAGGGGGGACATTATCTGTGCCACCTCCGCCTGTCTGCAGATGGGGGTCCTGCAATGTCAGAGCCAGTTCTTGATGGCTGGGAGGACACCAGTCCTGTCTCTCCTGCCCTGTGGTCTTAGTGATGTCCTAAGAAGTAATTGTGTGATATGTGGATCCATTCCAACTGCAGAGGAATATGTGTCTATATGTGTGTATGTCAGTGTATATACGCATGGATGTGTGTGTGTGCAGTATGTGTCTACATGTCCTTGTATATGTTGAGTTGAGTGTATGTACAGTGCATTCGGAAAGTCTTCAGACCCTTTCACTTTTTTCACAGTTACGTTGCGCCTTGTTCACATTTTGTTTTCTCGCTCCTTGTGCTGTAAGTTCCCCCTCATTCTGCACTCACTAAAAACTAAAATCTTGCACTGACAGACAGAGGTGCACCTAGCCTTTCTTGTGCCCGAGGCGAAAATTGAACCCCCCCCCAATGCCATTTTCTTAACCTAACCCCTTCCCTCCAGCCCTACTGTTAAAGACATACTTGGAAAACATTACACACAGCCCTACAGAAGATCCTGGGTAATACAGCTCCATACCTCTTACATCCAGTGATGTCTCCTCGGATGTAGATGTTCTCTTTCCTCATCTTCTCCATTCAGACCAGACCACCATGATGATTTTTTTCAGCCATCTCTTGTCTCTGCAGAGTTAGACAACTACTTTTCCATCCTCCTCCCCACCTTCTGAACACCCCATTAATTCAGTGTCATTTTTTATTTTTTAGTCGGTGGTGACGGCGACATTACTTGCACTATACCTCCTGCTTAACGTAAATATCAGTGACTTTCTGTGTACTTTATTTGCACATACATTTACAAAACCTGCGCTACTGTACGTGTGACATACTTGCAAGCATATATACCATTTAATATACAGAAGGCGAGCAGTAAGGGACGGGGAAGTGGCTGTGCTGCTGATGGTGCACGTAGAGGCCGTGGCCCTGGGTGCGGTGAAACTGTGCCTGCTGCAAGAGCACAAGAAACACACTCATCCACGATATCTAGCTTCATGTTCCAGGGTGGTGCAGGGCGGCGCAGGACAACGCTCTCGAAGTCAGACCAGTGCGACCAGGTGGTCAGTTGGATTGCAGCAGATAATGCTTCCAGTAGCTTAAGCACCACCCTGTCTTCCACAAAGTCCAGTCTCAGTAGCCAAGAGTCTGGTCAACCCAATCCTCACCTTGATCCTCCTTCCTCCCACCATGGAGAGTCTTGGCAAACAAGTGATCCCACACTCGGATATTCCGAGGAGCTGTTTTTATCGCCATTCCGTGATTTGGGCCTCTCGCCAAGGACGCTTGAAGAGGGACATGAGGAGATCTTGTGCCCTGACTCCCAAACTCTGGAGCATCCACAGAAGAAGATGACGGTCGGGAACGGCAATTAGTGTTCCACGAGGTGGATGATGATGATGAGACACAGTTGCCAATAAGTCAACGGCAATTAGTGTCTCAAGAGGTTGATTATGAGGATAAGACACAATTGTCAATAAGTGAGGTTGTTGTTAGGTCAACAAGTCAGGAGGATGACCAGAGTGAGGAAGTGGAAGAGGAGGTGGTGGACGATGAAGTCACTGACCCAACCTGGGAAGTTGGCAAGCCAAGCGAGGACAGCAGTACAGAGGGGGAGGGATCTGCAGCACCACAACAGGCTGGAAGAGGCTGTGGGGTGGCAAAGGGGAGAAGCGGGCCCCACCAAACAGGCCCGCAACTGTTCCCTGGAGCACCCCCTTGCGGCAATCTCCCTTGCCAAGAGGTAGGTGTTCCGCAGTCTGGCGCTTTTTTGAGGAAAGTACGGCCGATAAAAGAATTGTCATTTGCAACCTGTGCCATACCAAAATTAGCCGAGGAATGAACACTAGCAACCTCACCACCACCGCATGATCCGTCACATGGCATCAAAGCACCCTAATAGGTGGGCCAAACGCCTGGGTCCAAAACTAGTGTCTGCAGGTCACACCACTGCCTCCTCTTCCCCTGTGTTACTTGCAGGACAATCCCCTGCCCAAGACACAGGCCCGGATGCCTCCCGCCATGCACCTGGAGCTTCACAAGCACCATCAGCTAGCACATCCACTTCTGTGTCCCAGAGCTGCGTACAGATGTCCATACCACAGGCCTTTGAACGAAAGCGCAAATACCCAGCCACCCACCCACAGGCCATAGCACTAAATGCACACCTTTCCAAATTGCTGGCCATGGAAATGTTGCCATTTAGGCTTGTGGACACTGAGGCTTTCTGCAGACTGATGTCGGCGGCCGTCCCGCGTTACGCAGGCCCCAGCCGCCACTATTTTTCACGGTGTGCAGTCCCAGCCTTACACCAACATGTGTCCCGTAACATCACACGTGCCCTGACCAACGCAGTTACTGGGAAGGTCCACTTAACCACGGACACATGGACAAGTGCTTTCGGCCAGGGATGCTACATTTCCCTGACCGCACAATGGGTGAACGTTGTGGAGGCCGGGAGCCAGTCGTACCCTGGGATGGCACAGGTGCTACCGATGCTACGGATTGCGGGCCCTACTTCCATCAGGGTTTCCGCCACCACCTATGTTAGTGGCTGCAACCCCCCTTCTGCTCCTCCGCCTAATCCTCCACTTCCACCTCTGAATTGTTATTTTGCAGCAGCAGTCAGCCATCAGTCAGATGGTGAGCGGCGATAACGCTACTATCAGCGTAACCATCCCACTTCTGTGTCTACTGAAACGCTCGCTGCTCACAATGAAGGACGACGCTTTGCATGTGGAAGAGGTGGAAATGGGGGAAGACAGTACACAGGGTGATAGCCAGACCACCCTCAGTTCGTCTTCTCAGCGGAAATTGGATGATGATGAGGAGGAGCAGGAGACGGTTGCCTCCGCTACAGAGGGTAGTACCCATAGCAGGTTTATTCCATCTGTTCAGAGTGGATGGGCCGAAGAGGAGGAAGAGGATGAGGAGATTGAGAGTGATCCTCCTGATGAGAACAGCAAAGTCTTGCCTGTTGGGACTCTGGCACACATGGCTGATTTTATGTTAGGTTGCCTTTCCCGTGACCCTTGCGTTATACGCATTTTGGCCAACACCGATTACTGGTTGTTCACCCTTCTTGACCCCCCCCACTACAAAGAGAACTTCTCATCTCTCATTCCTCTGGTGGAGAGTAAGAGCAAAATGTTTCAATACCAGAAGGTCCTTGTGGAAAAATCGCTCCAAAAATTTCCAGCTGACAACACTGGCTGCAGAGTCCGCAGTTCCTTGGGCAACTGAGGAGGAGAGATGAGGGGAACACACAGCAGTTCCAACAGGGGCAGGGCAACACTCTCCAAGGCCTGGGACACTTTTATGACACCCGCCAGCACCCTCACCCTGATGCGTAGCCTAGTGTCACAAGGAGAGAAAAGTTTTGGAAGATGGGGAAGGAGCACATAGCAGACCGTGTCAGTGTCCTCAATGATCCCTCAATGCCTTACAACTACTGGGTGTCCAAGCTGGACACGTGGCACGAACTGGCGCTCTACGCCTTGGAGGTGCTGGCCTGCCCTGCCGCCAGTGTTCTGTTAGAGCGGGTATTTAGTGCTGCTGGTGGCATCATAACTGATAAGTGCATCCGCCTGTCAACTGAAAATGCTGACAGGTTGACTCATATAAAAATGAACAAGGCCTGGATTGCCCCGACTTCTCTACTCCACCAGAGGAAAGCGGCCGAACATAAAGGCACTTTAAATGTGTTGTTTATAATGTACTGAATACTCTGTATTCCACCACTAAAAAGGGTATATGGTTGAATCTCCCTTTCCTCGTCCTTCTCCTCCTCTTCCATCATATCAACATGCTTATTAGTCTGCCCTCGCTCCTAATGTTTTAGAGGGTCAGCTCGGCAGCAGGCCCTCACCCATAAATTTATAGATGGTCAGCTCGGCAGCAGGCCCTCGCCCACAATTCTTTTTAGATGGTTAGCTCTGCAGCAGGCCCTCGCCCCTAATGTTTTTGAGGGTCACCAGCAGGCCATCAATCATATTTTTTCAAGGCTGTGTATGATGCCCTCCTTTATGTGTAATAAAGGGTGTATTGGAGGCCGATTCCTTGTAATTTTTGGCAGCCCTTTCACTTAGTGCATAGGCTTTATGAGTGTAGGAGTCCCACTACCTGAGCAATTGTACCACAATGTGAATGAGGCCTCCTTTATGTGATATACAGGTTGTATCGGAGTGCCTCTTCCTTGTCATTTTTGGCAGCACTTGCACTTTATATACAAGTAAATATACAGGAAAGAATGTTTCCTAACAATTTTTCCTCTAAAATCGATTTCATCTTCGGTTTTGTGCGTATTATTGTCAGTCTGTAAAAGTGGCGTACTACTCTGACAACATCGTTCCCAGCAGCGACCTGGGAGTCCAAGATGCATCCAGACATCCTCCCCATGCTGCTCCCGAACCATTTCGGTGGTGTTTCCATCAT
The DNA here is from genome assembly GCF_905171765.1 of Bufo bufo. Lineage (NCBI taxonomy): Eukaryota > Metazoa > Chordata > Amphibia > Anura > Bufonidae > Bufo > Bufo bufo. The sequence continues at coordinate 693,774,258 of NC_053391.1, read as the reverse complement.
TTTCTGACCTTTTACTATTAACAAGACGCCCTCCCCTCTTCAGAGCAGGGGGTGCCAGGTATAATGCTCGGGTTTTCCCATTGACTTCCATTGTGCTCGGTAGATGACCTGAGCATCCCGAGGTGTTCTACTCGAGCTCCTGAGTACTTTGGTGCTCGATCAACACTAGTAATAATCCCCTGCCAGAGTGCACTATGTGTTAACAGTGTAACCAATAGCAATAATGTCCCTCATTTTACCCCCAGAAGTAATAATGCCCCCATAGTGTCCCCAGTAATAATAATTCCCCCAATATCGTGTGCCAGTACAAAAAACGACCCCTTATAATGTTTGCCAGTGAAATAATTCCCCCTTGCAAAGTGTGCCAGTACAAAAAAAGACTTTTAGTGCCCTCTGTAGAACAAATGTCCCCATAGTGGCCACCTTAGGATGTGTGCCAGTACAAAAATGCTCCTTTACAATGTGCGTTAAGTGCAAAATATGATCCCTTATAGCGAGTGTCAGTGCAAAAAACTACCCCTTTTAGTGCCCTCTGTAGAACAAATGTCCCCATAGTGGCTCCATTATAATGTGTGCTAGTACAAAAATTCTCCCTTTTACAGCTGCAATGTCCCCATAGTGCTTTCTCAAGAGCAATATTGATGACACCGGCCTCTGATAGGCTACAGGAACAAGGACTAAAGCCTATTAGAGGTAATGAAGGGGCAGGAGACATCACTCCGATGCCCCCTCGCAGCATTTAAAGGGAACCTGTCACCAGTTTTATGGTGTCCTAACTAAGGGCAACATAAATAAGTGACTGATTCTCTGAGCACAATGCTGGCTCACTTTCTTTAATTGACCCGGTCAATCTGCCAACATCTTGTATTGAAAAGCTCCAGCTGATAATGATGAGTCATGAATATTCATGAGCTCCTGACTCTCCCCGCCCACCTGCTGCTGAATGACAGTTTGTTTCCATATGAACCAGCAACAGGTGGTCAGGGGAGTGGCTATAGCGCTGAATTAAATATACGCTGGACTCAATGACATCACACCGGACTCGAATCAGCTCATTAGCATGCGGCATCTTTGTGTGTATATTATGAGGTAACCATCTGTCACACCAGTAAGTGAATACATCTAAGGTACTTTTTAGTAGTTAATGATTGTATATAATTAGTTAGATTATAATCAAATATCCACATGACAGGTCCTGGTGCTGCCTGAGGCGGTCGCCTCACTTGGCCTCATTGGTTGTGCACCTCCGTTGACAGAAGTATTTAGCCCCTTTACTTGGGACATAAGTATTTAGCCCCTTTATTCAGGACTTAGTTGGCAGTGATTCCAGCCTCCAGTCTTCTCAGGGATGATGCCACAAGATTTGCACCTGGATTTGGGGATTTTCTGCTGTTCTTCTCTGAAGATCCTCTCCAGCTCTGTCAGGTTGGATGGGGGCGGTCGGTGGACAGACATTTTCAGGTCTCTCTAGATATCTTCCATTGGGTTCAGGGCTCTGGCTGGGCCACACAAACTTGTCCCTCAGCCGCTCCTGTGTTGTCCTGGCCGTGTGCTTAGGGCCACTGTCTTGTTGGAAGATGAACCTCGGCCCAGTCTGAGGTCCAGAGCTCTGGATCAGGTTTTTATTAATAATATCTCTGTACTTCACTCCGTTCAGCTTTCCCTCCACCCTGACCGGTCTCCCTGTCCCCCCAGCATGACGCTGCCACCACCATGCTTCACTGTAGGGATGGTATTGGGCAGGTAATGAGTAGGGCACTGGCGTAACTATAGGGGTCGCAGCGGTTGCAGTTGCCACCGGGCCCCTAAGCCAGGGGGGCTCATTATGGAAGCGCTCACTAGTCTGCAGGAGGAGGGGGAGAGAAGCGCTGTGAGCGCTGTACAGTACTTACCCCCCCTCCTGCTCGCTCTTCTCAGGAGGTCAGGTGACTGCAGCGCTGGCCCTGAGAAGAGAAGACAGCCAGGACAGGGAGAGTGCCGGCAGGAGAGGTAAGTTACTTCATTATTTTATGCTCTGATCTAAGGTCTGATATGGAGGTCTAATGGAGGGTCTGGATAGGTCTAATGGGGGTCTGGAGTGGTCTATGGGGGGTCTGGAGGTCTGACTGGGGGGGTCTGGAGGTCTGACTGGGGGGGTCAGGAGGTCTGACTGGGGGTCTGATGAGGTCTAATGGGGGTCTGATTGGGGGTCTGATTGGGGGTCTGGAGGTCTGGGGGTCTGGAGAGGTCTAATGGGGGTCTGATTGGGGGTATGGAGGTCTAATGGGGTCAGATATGGGGGTCTGGAGGTCCAATGGGAGTCTGGAGGTCTAATGGGGGTCTGGAGGTCTGATATGGGGGTCTGGTCCGAGGTCTGATATGTGGATCTGGAGGTCTGATATGTGGGTCAGGAGGTCTGACTAGGGGTCTGATTGGGGGTCTGATTGGGGGTCTGGAGGTCTAATGGGGTCAGATATGGGGGTCTGGGGGTCTTATCTGAGGTCTGATATTGGGTCGGGGTCTTACATGGAGGTCTAATCTGGGTCTCATCTGAGGTCTAAAACTGGGGTCTTATATGGGGTCTGACATAGAGGTCTAAAGGGGGTTTGGTCTGAGATGGGGGATCTCATTTAGGGTTTTATATAGGGGTCTGATCTGAAAGGTAGGGGGTATTTTTTTGTGCTAGCACAATATAAAGGGGAGTTTTTGTGTGTGGTATCAGTATTTTCAGGGGGACTGTTTCTGCAGGAAAGTATGGGGGGGCACAGTGGGCACAGTATTGGGGGTGGCAGAATGGGGTGTTGAAAAGGTGGGAGGATGATGGAAAAGAAAATAAGATGTCTGTTTGTTAAACTCTGCAGAGACGAGGCGCGGCTGAAAGAAGTCACCATGGTGGTCTGGTCTGAGAGGAGAAGAAGAGGAAAGAGAACATCTACATCAGAGAAGAGAAGTCACTGGATGTAAGAGGTACATATGTGGCGCTCTATGACCCTGTATGTTCTGTAGCGCTGTATGTAATGTTTTCCATGTCTTTAAAGAGGTTGTCCGCTTTCTTTTCCGTACGAGCGCTGCCTTCTCTGCTCTGTTCACCTGCTCATCACTACAAATGCTACGGCGAGCAGGTGAACAGAGCAGAGAAAGCAGCTCTTATATGAGCGCTGTCCTCTCTTCAAACAGCTGATCATTGGGGGTGCCGGAGGACCCCGGCCGATCTGATATTGATATTGATGACCTATCCTGAGGATAGGTCATCAGTAGTAAAAAGAGGACAACCCCTTTAACAGTAGGACTGGAGGGAAGGGGTTAGGTTGAGAATTTGGCATGGGAGGGGGGAGTGTTTCAATATTTGCCTTGGGCAGCGGAAAAGCTAGGTGCACCAGCGCTGAGTGAAGAGGGGGCCCAAGCTGAACTCTTGGATCAGGGCCTATGAGCCTTTAGTTACGCCCCTGGAGTAGGGCCTGGTTTCCTTCAGACATGATACTTAGGATTGAGGCCAAATAGTTCCATCTTGGTTCCATCAGAGCAGAGAATCTTGTTTCTCACAGTTTGAGACTCCTTTAGGGGGATTTTTACAAACTCTATGCGGCTTTCCTTCGTCTTTTACTGAGGAGAGGCTTCTTTCTGGCTGCTCTGCCATAAAGCCCACATTGGTGAAGGCTGCAGTGATGGTCGACCTTCTGGAAGTTTCTGCACACAGGATCTTTGGAGCTCAGCCAGAGGGACCATTGGGTTCTTGGTCACCTCTCTTACCAAGGTCCTGTTACCCCGTTACCCCTGTGTCGTTCCAAATCCTGTCCAATCCACTGACTTTACCACGGGTGACTCCAATCAGGGTGCAGAAACATCTCAAGATGATCCAGAGAAATGGAAGGTCCCCGGAGCTAAATGCCACGTGTCACAGCAAAGGGGCTGAATACTTATGTCCAGGCCAAATTTCAGTTTTTCCTTTTCAATAAATTTGCAAAGATTTCTCACCTTCTGTTCTCACTTTCTCCTTAGGAGAAAGGAGCGAGATAACAAGATGTGAAGAAAGTGAAGGAGTCTGCAGACTCAGAATTGTACGATATGTGAGTGAATGTTTGTGTCATGTATACTTCCATCATTTACCATTATGGAGGCCCAAATCAATGTAACAGGGGTGGGCACAGACATCTGAGGGCCCCATAGGCCCCATAATCTCCAATGGCTCATTACAGAGCCCCCCTTATGTCTCACCCGTTCTTATGAGTGATGAGACTCCTTACTTCAGCCCCTTATAATCACTGGCGTGGATGGGCCCCTGACCTCCTGGGCCCCTGTGAACCTATCATATGTTCCTCAGCGCGTACAGGAAATGAAAGATTAGCGTTCATCTCTAGAAGACAGGGACCGCACATACCGCAATTTACAAATAAACTAAACAAAAAATATAAAAATTTCCACCCCCAAATTTTTTTTACCTCTAAACCTTTAACTCCTCCCAAAGAAGCTTGTTACGGTGAGTTTTTCCCGTAAACCGCTGCGCAGCGATAGCGCGGGACAGATACTGGGGAGAAATGTATTAAAAGTTTTTCACGGTGCAAAATTTTTTGGGAAACTTTTCCCCCCTATTTACGCCACGGCAGGAGGGGTGGGACTTAGGTGCTCTTACAAATGTTACCAAGGTCACTGTGCCTTTAAATAAATTTGGCGCTGCTTATGACTGCGGACTTTCTATACGAATTGCCATTTTTTATCAATTGTTTGTCAATTTCCCCCATTGTGCTTTTTACCCCTAAGATACTGTGGATAACGTGGAATTAATGGTTTATTGGGGGGCAGAGGGCAGAAGGCCGGGGGGCTTCCTGTGTCAGCATCTAGGCGCTCCCAAAAGTTAAGGTGGTCTCCCATCCTGCACACTGTCAAGATCCCGAAGACACAACATAAGTCACGTCCTTTAAGGATTGAAATTCCACCACAGACGACTGGGATGAAGAACGATGGCTGCGCTACAATGTATCATAATGTATCCAGGCCCAAGAGCTAGCACTCCACTTCTTATAGGATCAGCTGATTATACTTCTAATGAGCGTATACATCACCGACAGCTCTGACTATGAAGATGGCAGGAGACGTGGAGACGCCTGCACCCTGCTGCCCCCAGCCTTGGATCACACAGCATCCCGCGGTTCGCCTCACTGACGAGCGGCTCAGAACTCGCGATTATTTTTAATTGGCGACTGAAGAGAAAAAGAACGATTTGATCTCAGCCGCAGAGAAGGTTTGACCCCTGACCCCAGGGACAGTCAGAAGAAGGGCATCCCGGGAAAGCGGCACAAATGCTTCCATCAAAGAAGATTTCACCTCGTCTTATCTTCTCTACATCCGCAGAAGAATCTACATCCAGAGAAGGAAAGAGGAAGACAAGACGGAAAGCAAACGGGAGGACTGCAATCTTATCAACAGACGCTGCAAAATCTGGAAAACAGTCTGGTAATCCAGAAAGTGGCCTCTAACTCTGAGAGATCTGAACACCAGGGCTGTCCAATAATCCAGAACAACAATCCACAATCACCAGTCTCCATATACATTACATGTGGGCAGGAAGGACAACTCTCATCTACACGGGAGAATAATCCATATAAACTCAGGACATTCTCACCTACATGAAGGCAGTATTATAGTAGTTATATTCTTGTACATAGGAGCAGTATTATAGTAGTTATATTCCTGTACATAGGAGGCAGTATTATAGTAGTTATATTCTTGTACATAGGAGCAGTATTATAGTAGTTATATTCTTGTACATAGGAGGCAGTATTATAGTAGTTATATTCTTGTACATAGGAGCAGTATTATAGTAGTTATATTCTTGTACATAGGAGGCAGTATTATAGTAGTTATATTCTTGTACATAGGAGCAGTATTATAGTAGTTATATTCTTGTACATAGGAGGCAGTATTATAGTAGTTATATTCTTGTACATAGGAGCAGTATTATAGCAGTTTTATTCTTGTATATAGGAGCAGTATTATAGTAGTTATATTCTTGTACATAGGAGCAGTATTATAGTAGTTATATTCTTGTACATAGGAGCAGTATTATAGTAGTTATATTCTTGTACATAGGAGCAGTATTATAGTAGTTATATTCTTGTACATAGGGGCAGTATTATAGTAGTTATATTCTTGTACACAGGAGCAGTATTATAGCAGTTATATTCTTGTACATAGGAGCAGTATTATAGTAGTTATGTTCTTGTACATAGGAGGCAGTATTATAGTAGTTATATTCTTGTACATAGGAGCAGTATTATAGTAGTTATATTCTTGTACATAGGGAGCAGTATTATAGTAGTTATATTCTTGTATATAGGAGCAGTATTATAGTAGTTATATCCTTGTACATAGGAGCAGTATTATATTAGTTATATTCTTGTAAATAGGAGCAGTATTATAGTAGTTATATTCTTGTACATAGGAGCAGTATTATAGTAGTTATATTCTTGTACATAGGAGACAGTATTATAGTAGTTATATTCTTGTACATAGGAGCAGTATTATAGTAGTTATATTCTTGTACATAGGAGCAGTATTATAGTAGTTATATTCTTGTACATAGGGGCAGTATTATAGTAGTTATATTCTTGTACATAGGAGGCAGTATTATAGTAGTTATATTCTTGTACATAGGAGCAGTATTATAGTAGTTATATTCTTGTACATAGGAGGCAGTATTATAGTAGTTATATTCTTGTACATAGGAGCAGTATTATAGCAGTTTTATTCTTGTATATAGGAGCAGTATTATAGTAGTTATATTCTTGTACATAGGAGCAGTATTATAGTAGTTATATTCTTGTACATAGGAGCAGTATTATAGTAGTTATATTCTTGTACATAGGAGCAGTATTATAGTAGTTATATTCTTGTACATAGGGGCAGTATTATAGTAGTTATATTCTTGTACACAGGAGCAGTATTATAGCAGTTATATTCTTGTACATAGGAGCAGTATTATAGTAGTTATATTCTTGTACATAGGAGCAGTATTATAGCAGTTATATTCTTGTACATAGGAGCAGTATTATAGTAGTTATATTCTTGTACACAGGAGCAGTATTATAGCAGTTATATTCTTGTACATAGGAGCAGTATTATAGTAGTTATGTTCTTGTACATAGGAGGCAGTATTATAGTAGTTATATTCTTGTACATAGGAGCAGTATTATAGTAGTTATATTCTTGTACATAGGAGCAGTATTATAGTAGTTATATTCTTGTACATAGGAGCAGTATTATAGTAGTTATATTCTTGTACATAGGGAGCAGTATTATAGTAGTTATATTCTTGTATATAGGAGCAGTATTATAGTAGTTATATCCTTGTACATAGGAGCAGTATTATATTAGTTATATTCTTGTAAATAGGAGCAGTATTATAGTAGTTATATTCTTGTACATAGGAGCAGTATTATAGTAGTTATATTCTTGTACATAGGAGACAGTATTATAGTAGTTATATTCTTGTACATAGGAGCAGTATTATAGTAGTTATATTCTTGTACATAGGAGCAGTATTATAGTAGTTATATTCTTGTACATAGGGGCAGTATTATAGTAGTTATATTCTTGTACATAGGAGCAGTATTATAGTAGTTATATTCTTGTACATAGGAGCAGTATTATAGTAGTTATATTCCTGTACATAGGAGCAGTATTATAGTAGTTATATTCCTGTACATAGGAGCAGTATTATAGTAGTTATATTCTTGTACATAGGGGCAGTATTATAGTAGTTATATTCTTGTACATAGGAGCAGTATTATAGTAGTTATATTCTTGTACATAGGAGCTGTATTATAGTAGTTATATTCTTGTACATAGGAGGCAGTATTATAGTAGTTATATTCCTGTACATAGGAGCAGTATTATAGTAGTTATATTCTTGTACATAGGAGCTGTATTATAGTAGTTATATTCTTGTACATAGGAGCAGTATTATAGTAGTTATATTCTTGTACATAGGAGACAGTATTATAGTAGTTATATTCTTGTACATAGGAGGCAGTATTATAGTAGTTATATTCTTGTACATAGGAGCTGTATTATAGTAGTTATATTCTTGTACATAGGAGGCAGTATTATAGTAGTTATATTCTTGTACATAGGAGGCAGTATTATAGTAAATAAAGTAGAAAAAATGCCAGCTTCTGCTCGGAGTGGGCACAGATATCGCAGGACTGCACTCACACAGCGACAAATGTAAACTATTTTCAGCCACCGGTGTTGGTAAAATCTATTCAGTTTTTTTTCTTCTCCATTAAAAAGCGACGGAAATGATTGCCGGAATCCGCTGCTGCAAGTGTGAAAGTGAGTCACTAGATGACTACATCAGTCATGCTATATAGTGGAAAAGGTGGGAGAGGACACACCCAGTAGGTGTGTTGGGTATTAGATAATACAAACCACTCCCGAATTTACTCCTTAACCACCATAAGAAGTCAGACTGTGTGTGTACAGGGACCTAAGGTAATATTGAAAAATGAGCACAAAAATATTCAAAAAAATAAATAAAATTTAAAATATTGTACACTGTCACAAGAATATACATGACAATCTCTAAAACAGGAATTATTTAGTAATTTAAAATGAAAATCTTTTTTTTCTGTTTACTCCAGTTGACCTGATCAAATATTTTTGGGCATCTCTGCACCCATATTCTATCTGGATGCGGATGGGGAGACTCTGGCTGGCTCCTATACACCCTAATTCTTTGCTATGGTCTAACCCATATAATACACCATCAACTAGAGATTTTTTGGCACCCATGGCCTCCACTAAATCCATTTGGCAGACCTGTAGTAGTAGGTTTCCTCTAGTCTCTCGCCATCTTCTATGACTTCTTTTCTATACCATCCTCTACTCCCACTTCACCGACGAGACTATGGTTTCAACGCGGCATCTTCCTCTATGCGGACATTGTAGACCCATTCACTAGGGACCTTCTACCCTTCTTAGATATTAAGAACAAATATGACTTTCCCTCATCGACCAATTATTTCTATATTCAACTTAGACATTTTGTCCAATCCACCTTCTCTGGGTTTAATGTTTCCCTCCCGACGGCATTTTGTAGAAGAGGAGTACACATGAAAGTGCTGATATCTGAGCTATTCTCTATCTTACTGACCCCCCTCCCAGAATGGATTCAGAGACACTCTTACATGGTCCGATGGGAGGAATACTTGGGGAGAGTTCTGCCAGACGCACTGTGGTGCCTTATACAGTGCTGCCCATAATTATTCATACCCCTGGCAAATTTTGACTTAAAGTTACTTTTATTCAACCAGCAAGTAATTTTTTTACGGGAAATGACATAGGTGTCTCCAAAAAGATAATAAGACGATGTACAAGAGGCTTTATTGGGGGAAAAAAAAAACATTTCTCAGCTTTTAAAAGTGTCCAGTCCAAAATTATTCACACTCTTCTCAATAATCAATAGAAAAGCCTTCATTGGCTATTACAGCAATCAGACGCTTCCTTTTTGCAGGTCTCCACCGGTATTTTTGCCCATTCATCTTTAGCAATGAGCTCCAAATCTTTCCGGTTGGAGGGTCTTCTTGCCATCACCCTGATCTTTAGCTCCCTCCACAGATTCCCAATTGGATTCCAGTCTGGACTCTGTCTGGGCCGCTCCAGAACGTTCATGTTGTTGTCTGCCAACCATTTCTTCACCACTTTTGCTGTGTGTTTTGGGTCATTGTCATGCTGAAATGTCCACTGGTGCCCAAGGCCACGTTTCTCTGCAGACGGCCTGATGTGGTCGTTGAGAATCCTCATGTATTGCTCTTTTTTCATGGTGCCGTTCACTGTGATTAGGTTCCCTGGTCCATTGGCTGAAAAACACCCCAAAGCATTAGGTTCCCACCACCATGTTTGACAGTGGGGATGGTGATCTTTGGGTTGAAGGCTTCTCCTTTTTTACGCCAAATGAAGGAAACATCATTGTCACCAAACAATTACATTTTTGTTTCATCTGACCAGAACACAGAAGACCAGAAGTCTTCTTCTTTGTCCAGATGAGTTTTTGCAAAGGCCAAGCGAGCATTTGTGTGCCTTATCTGGAGAAGTGGCGTCCTCCTTGGTCTGCAGTGTCCGTTGGATTGTCCGCCTTGAGACATTGCCACCAGCAGAGCCCAGATTCACCAGGACTGCCTTGGTGGAGATCCTTGGATTCTTTGTCACCTCTCTGACTATCCTCCTGGCAGCACAGGTGTCACTTTTGGCTTCCGACCACGTCCTCTGAGATTTTCCACAGTGCGGAACATCTTGTATTTTTTGCTCAAATGTAAATAAAAGCAGAGAAATGTTTTTTCCCCACAATAATGCCTCTTGTACATCGTCCTATTATCTTTTGGGAGACACCGATGTCATTTCCCGTCAAAAAATTACTTGCTGGTTGAATAAAAGTAACTTTAAGTTAAAATTTGCCAGGGGTATGAATAATTATGGGCAGCACTGTATGAAGGGGAGCAGCGAAGTCCTCAATGTCAGTTATTTGCCAAGAGAACCAGTATAAGATCCTGATGTACTGGTTTCATACTCCTGATCTCCTCCATAGACTGAACCCGGCAGTTGCGAGGGTCTGCTGGAGATGTGGGACACATGGGTGTACGTTGCACCATATCTTCTGGGACAGCCCTCTGATACGTCCCTTCTGGACCAGAGTCAGCACTCTTCTTAGTGACATCTTTGCCTGCAGTATACCACCTGGCCCCATATCCTTCTTACTCAATGTCACTCCAACGCACATAAGGAAACGCTCACTTAACTTGTGAATACAAGTACTGACTGCTGCCCGCTGCCTTATTTCCCCATTCTGGAAACGCCCTGACCCCCCAAAGGTGTCAGAAATCCCGACCTTGGAATAAACGACTGCAATGTTCCAGGACAAAATAGACCTATTTCATGCTATTTGGGATGACTAGGACAACTACTGGGCTACTGAGCAACCCTGACAAGAGTCAAAGGGAATGGAATACACCCCCCCCCCCCGCATGTGTCACTCCCTGCATTGTCTACGTCTTTCTTTGTTCTGTTATTATAGGGTTATTCATATAAGTTCCATTTTCGACCACAAACACCCCAAGATCAGATGACGGTAGCTACTCTCTCACGAGAGTCCTTCATATGCTAGGACACCACTGATCATTCCTTTCTTTTCTCTTTCATTTACTTTTCATTTGTCCTTCTTGTTTCTTAGTATCTATACTGATCTAGGAAATGAATACGACAAGGCGCAGGTTTCTCACGTAACCTTTATGGGTTCTTGTCTGATTTAATGTAAAGGTACAGTACATGTTCATCTGTTGCTTGTGCCATGAATATTGCTTTGCTCTCTTTACTGTGTATAATTGTGCATGCAGCTGAAACTGAAATGTTTTGTTGTATTTCAATAAAAATATTATAAAAAAAAACACGTTTCCTCTGTGGATTTCTGCCCCTCCCAGGTAATCTTACTTCTTCAATGCCCTGTACCATAATGTGACTCACATCCCCTCCATGATGGTGTGAGACATGATGGGAAACTAATGAAATATGGCGGGATGTGTTTTTGTTTCTGTTATCTTCATCTGACAAAGACACATGGTAGCGGAAGGACTTCAAAGTGGTGTTATTACTCTTAATCAGAATATTAGATTCCTGCATATCCAGTCCTTCCAATTTTTCATGTTCATAAAAATTGTTTCCCTCCCCCACTCAGACCTATAGTCTCAGGCTAACAGCCTACTGCGGCCACTGATTGGATCCATGCCTGGTTTTATACTGGACACAAAGCTTGTATTACAGGCAAAGCACAACCTCCACTGGAGAACAGAGTTTCTATGGGTCACTGCCGATGTTACGGCATTATGCACGTCAATAGCCCAAGATCAGGCTCTATCTGCACCACAGTGGTTTTGTCACGGATGATGTTGCAGATAGCTGGAAGTTATGGATAAACACCAGACTGGCTTGATCCCAAACTAAGGAGCATAAAAGTGTCCCCTATAAAACCCTAAGAGCTCACCCTGACTGCTAAGCACATACAAGGGTCTCAGAGGTAGACGATTGCATGCCCTCGTACCTAGACTTTGTGACACCTGAAAACCCTATAATAGTGAGGGTACATGACCACCGGCTCCCTGCACTTCATACGGAGGGAGTCAGAGTCACCTAGAATCAAGCCAGCAAGGAAACGCAATACATGAAAGGACTTATCTGAACAAGCAGCAACAGAAGTCTCCAGCAGTGAACACTTCAATCCAGGAAGTAGTATAAACCAAAAAGTGAGGCAGTATGGGAGGGAATATAAAGGAAAGAGGATTAGTCTAAATAGGTGACACCTGGGAGAAGGAAATGAGATGACAAAGTGAAACCAAAACAAAGAACATCATGCAAGAGGTAGAGAAGAACGTCTGTCAGACCTTCTCACAGAAGTGGCGGTGACAGGTTTTTGTCAACATATAGCAATCATACTCCAATTTTGCGGGATTATGCACAGCCATACATTATTTGTTGAGACACAGTTATTTTATGTTTTGTAATTCGCACTATTTACAAATATCCGGTGCGTCTATGGGGGGGCGAAGGTATCGCCATCGATTGCAAATATCTTCATGTGTCTGTGGGAACATCAATATCTGTTCTCCGACAACAATCCATTCTCTGACCACCTGCAGTGGTACGGTCGCTACATCGATGACCTGTTGTTTGTATGGGTCGGAGATGTGGCGACCGTACCAGATTTCATAAGATACATAAGTAATAATAACACAAATAATTAGCGTTTTACATATCACTGTGATCCTATGGAAATGTCCTTCCTTGATTTGAAGCCGACAGCCTCACCTGACACAGCAAGGATTTCACATCCACCTATAGAATAATCAGGGCAGGTAACACCATCATGTCATCCTACACATACAACCAGAAGTATACCTGTGGGCGAACTAGTCAGAGCAAAGCGGAATCGCACATGTGAACAAGATTACCAAAAATTATCCACTGACATACTGTAGCACAGAGATTAAGACGACGCAGTTATCCTGACTGGAGTGTGAACAGAGCCCAAAAACTTGTTGGTCAGAGATATAGTACTGAATTACTCGGGGATGTGGAGAGACACCTAAATGGAGATTACAGGATAGAAACAGAGTGGTGTTCTCAACCCCATATAGTCCACAATAAAACATTTGTCAAAATATAAAAAAACATCTCTCAGTCATTCAACTTGACTCAGGTTTTGCTGAAGTAGTTGGCATGGGAATTGTCACCGCCAGTTCTGTGAGAAGGTCTGACAGACGTTCTTCTCTACGTCTTGCATGACGTTCTTTGTTTTGGTTTCACTTTGTCATCTCCTTTCCTTCTCCCAGGTGTCACCTATTTAGACTAATCGTCTTCCTTTATATTCCCTCCCATACTGCCTCACTTTGCGGTTTATACTTCTTCCTGGATGAGGTGTTCACTGCTGGAGGCTGCTGCTGCTATTTCCTCAGATAAGTCTTTTACCTTTATTTGTGTTTCCTTGCTGGCTTGATTCTAGGTGACCCTGACTCCGTCCGTATTAAGTGCAGGGAGCCGGTGGTCGTGTCCCCTCACTATTATAGGGTTTTCAGGTGTCACACAGTATTAGGTACGTGGGCATGCAATCGTCTACCCTAGAGACCCTTGCATGGGCATAGCAGTCAGGGAGAGCTCTAGGGGTTTTATAGGGCTCATCTATATGCTCCTTAGTTTGGGATCAAGCCAGTCGGATGTTTATTTATAAGTTCCATCTTTCGGCAACATCATCCGTGACAGGAATTCAATGTGTAGCGAGACGGGCAAAGACACTGGGTAATATCTTATCCCCCAGTTTATTCAAAGATAACAGCACTGGTAAAAATAAAACTTGGTCACTACATAAAGGTGCATATAAATGTGGCCACAATGTCTGCACCTGCTGCTCCACCGTCCACGTATCAAAAGACTTCACTTCTTGTACAGACAATCAAACATACAGGAACAAACAATACATCAACTGTAACACACATGGTGGAGTCTACCTGATTACCTGCAAAACTTGCAGACTCCAATGTGTAGGGTGCACAGCCGGCCCTTTAAAAATTAGGATTTGTCAGATGCAATCAAAGAAGATAACAGAAACAAAAACGCCATATTTCAGCAGTTTCCCATCATGTCTTACACCGAACACCACTACTGGGTGTGTCCTCACCCACCTGTTCCACTATATCGCCTGACTGATGTAGTCATCTAGTAATACGCACCTGAAACGCGTCAAGGAGATGTAAGGCCTGGTTTGTATCCACCATTTTGTAACTGCTTTTAAATGGAGAAGAAATAAAACTGAATGGATTTCACAACGGTGGCTGGAAATCGTTTATATTTGTCACAGTATTATAGTAATTATATTCTTGTACATAGGAGCAGTATTATAGTAGTTATATTGTTGTACATAGGAGGCAGTATTATAGTAGTTATATTCTTGTACATAGAAGCAGTATTATAGTAGTTATATTCTAGTACATAGGAGGCAGTATTATAGTAGTTATATTCTTGTACATAGGAGGTAGTATTACAGTAGTTATATTCTTGTACATAGGAGCAGTATTATAGTAGTTATATTCTTGTACATAGGAGGCAGTATTATAGTAGTTATATTCTTGTACATAGGAGGCAGTATTATAGTAGTTATATTCTTGTACATAGGAGCAGTATTATAGTAGTTATATTCTTGTACATAGGAGAAGTATTACATTAGTTATATTCTTGAACAAAGGAGGCAGTATTATAGCAGTTATATTCTTGTACATAGGAGCAGTATTATAGCAGTTATATTCCTGTACATAGGAGGCAGTATTATAGTAGTTATATTCTTGTACATAGGAGCAGTATTATAGTAGTTATATTCTTGTACATAGGAGGCAGTATTACAGTAGTTATATTCTTGTACATAGGAGGCAGTATTATAGTAGTTATATTCTTGTACATAGGAGCAGTATTATAGTAGTTATATTCTTGTACATAGGAGCAGTATTATAGTAGTTATATTCCTGTACATAGGAGCAGTATTATAGTAGTTATATTCTTGTACATAGGAGAAGTATTACATTAGTTATATTCTTGAACAAAGGAGGCAGTATTATAGCAGTTATATTCTTGTACATAGGAGCAGTATTATAGTAGTTATATTCTTGTACATAGGAGCAGTATTATAGTAGTTATATTCTTGTACATAGGAGCAGTATTATAGTAGTTATATTCCTGTACATAGGAGGCAGTATTATAGTAGTTATATTCTTGTACATAGGAGCAGTATTATAGTAGTTATATTCTTGTACATAGGAGGCAGCATTATAGTAGTTATATTCTTGTACATAGGAGGCAGTATTATAGTAGTTATATTTTTGTACACAAGAGCAGTATTATAGTAGTTATATTCCTGTACATAGGAGCAGTATTATAATAGTTATATTCTTGTACATAGGAGCAGTATTATAGTAGTTATATTCTTGTACATAGGAGCAGTATTATGATAGTTATATTCTTGTACATAGGAGGCAGTATTATAGTAGTTATATTCTTCTACCTAGGAGCAGTATTATAGTAGTTATATTCTTGTACATAGGAGGCAGTATTATAGTAGTTATATTCTTGTACATAGGAGCAGTATTATAGTAGTTATATTCTTGTATATAGGGGCAGTATTATAGTAGTTATATTCTTGTACATAGGAGGCAGTATTATAGTAGTTATATTCCTGTACATAGGAGCAGTATTATAGTAGTTATATTCTTGTACATAGGAGCAGTATTATAGAAGTTATATTCTTGTACATAGGAGCAGTATTATAGTAGTTATATTCTTGTACATAGGAGCAGTATTATAGTAGTTATATTCTTGTACATAGGAGCAGTATTATAGTAGTTATATTCTTGTACATAGGAGCAGTATTATAGTAGTTATATTCTTGTACATAGGAGCAGTATTATAATAGTTATATTCTTGTACATAGGAGCAGTATTATAGCAGTTATATTCTTGTACATAGGAGGCAGTATTATAGTAGTTATACTCTTGTAAATAGGAGCAGTATTATAGTAGTTATATTATTGTACATAGGAGGCAGTATTATAGTAGTTATATTCTTGTACATAGGAGCAGTATTATAGTAGTTATATTCTTGTACATAGGAGGCAGTATTATAGTAGTAATATTCTTCTACCTAGGAGCAGTATTATAGTAGTTATATTCTTGTACATAGGAGGCAGTATTATAGTAGTTATATTCTTGTACATAGGAGGCAGTATTATAGTAGTTATATTCTTGTACATAGGAGGCAGTATTATAGTAGTTATATTCCTGTACATAGGAGCAGTATTATAGTAGTTATATTCTTGTACATAGGAGGCAGTATTATAGTAGTTATATTCTTGTACATAGGAGGCAGTATTATAGTAGTTATATTCCTGTACATAGGAGCAGTATTATAGTAGTTATATTCTTGTACATAGGAGCAGTATTATAGAAGTTATATTCTTGTACATAGGAGCAGTATTATAGTAGTTATATTCTTGTACATAGGAGCAGTATTATAGTAGTTATATTCTTGTATATAGGGGCAGTATTATAGTAGTTATATTCTTGTATATAGGGGCAGTATTATAGTAGTTATATTCTTGTACATAGGAGGCAGTAATATAGTAGTTATATTCTTGTACATAGGAGCAGTATTATAGTAGTTATTTTCTTGTACATAGGAGCAGTATTATAGTAGTTATATACTTGTACATAGGAGCAGTATTATAGTAGTTATATATTCTTGTACATAGGAGCAGTATTATAGTAGTTATATTCTTGTACATAGGAGGCAGTATTATAGTAGTTATATTCTTGTACATAGGGGGCAGTATTATAGTAGTTATATATTCTTGTACATAGGAGGCAGTAATATAGTAGTTATATTCTTGTACATAGGAGGCAGTATTATAGTAGTTATATTCTTGTACATAGGAGGCAGTATTATAGTAGTTATATTCTTGTACATAGGAGCAGTATTATAGTAGTTATATTCTTGTACATAGGAGGCAGTATTATAGTAGTTATATTCTTGTACATAGGAGGAGTATTATAGTACTTATACTCTTGCACACAGCTTTTTTATGGCATTTTTCTACTTTTCAGATAAATTTTCATTTTTCGGGATCGTAATAGTCAATAATAAAGTGAAGAATGGAGGGCTCAATGCCAGGTGTCGCCCTGTGATATCTTTGTGCTTTGACACTTTCACAATAGTCACATTCAATTGTTAGAGATACAATGTTTCATTATTATCGCTTGATACTTGGAACTGTCTGGGCTTTGCACACAGGCGTCTGCTATAATAGAGAGATCTGCTGGTGGAGGCGAAAGGGATAATAATGGTAGAGCTGTCTCTATGGAGATGGAGCAGGTGTTCTCAGTGTACTAACTGGCTTTGGCTCATTTACGCTGGATGCCGAGTGGAAGGAGAAGCTTGCGGCTGAATGTGGAAATCTCAGGAGAGACAACGATAAAAAGCTGTAAATAAAACACAATAAACTCTGTCGTCTTGACTTCAGCTTGTAAGCCTTGACATCCTGCAGCCCGTGAACGATGTATAGACTCCTGCTTTAATGTCCGACTCACCTGCAGCAACCACTTGGTTCAGGTTCTTGGAGAATATACACTTTTTCACTCTTGAAAGTGTTCTGTGTGGTGGCGGAGGTCAGCTTCTCTATCATCCTGGTGACTTCCTGTCTGGGTGACCACCACCTGACTCCATGTAAGTGAAGGGGCTGCAGCGTTCACTGGAACCTGCTCAGTAGACTTCCTGCGCATGCGGCCCGGACTTTTATCTAAACCCTCTTACAGAACCCACTGTTCTATAATATTATTCATTCTCACGCAATAAACATAAACTATCAGCAGTTATGGTGAAATTGGGAGCTGATAGCTGGAATTTAGAAATGGTAAATGTGAGGCCCAGGAGAGGCTGCAGACCGTTGCGCTGTGCAGCAGCACGCAGCATGTTACATGCAGCAAACAAACTTGGCAATAGGTGTACACCGTCTAGAAGAATCCAGATGAAGGATTTAGTGCGGTCTTGTAGTATTGCTATCCAATGGCGTCATTCTTCCGCTTCTAGTAGCTTCATCTTATGGATCTACTGGAAGTTATCATGTTGTATGGTAGACCCATCTGATCTGAAACGGCTATACTTAAGCCACCATGTAACCAAGCAGACATGGTCTATCCAGGAGCTGGTCCTTAGTAAGTCCTGTTCCTAGACCCTAAGTCACCATGGCACAACTGGGATGTAGGAGATATTACCTAAAGGGCTTGTCTGTCTGATGAAATCCTTCGAGAGAGACTCCAACATTAACCCCTCATACGTAGCTGATACCGGGGATCGGGGGGGGTCACATGTTACTTTCAATAGCGTGACGTTTAAAGAGCCCCTGACATTCACATTATGGCTTCCAGCTGCTGCCGGGTGCGATCCAGTCTTTCCACGGGTCTCTTCACAACATTAACACAAATGTCAACGTCTCCATAAACACTAATGAGGCGCATTCAGTCATCATGGCGGGAATCGCGCCTCTCGCTCTTATCAGGCCTCGGCTGCTTCTTGGTAATTAGTCGC
Source organism: Bufo bufo (assembly GCF_905171765.1). Taxonomy (NCBI): domain Eukaryota; kingdom Metazoa; phylum Chordata; class Amphibia; order Anura; family Bufonidae; genus Bufo; species Bufo bufo. Next base: position 693,755,613 of record NC_053391.1, on the reverse strand, counting down.
ATTGTGTCGAGAGTCTAAATATAGCAGCAAAAGGGAGATTTATCGGGCGGGTTAGCGGCAGATACGGTGACATCGCAGCTACGGGAGACTCGCTCGCGAATTAGCTTTGTTGATTTACGGTGAAAGAGAGCGAGAAGATTTCTCATCCGAAACCTATAAGCGTTAGACACAAGCAGCAATCAGAAGCTCGGGATGTCCGCCATGTTTATTTACGGAGCACGTCACATGATGGCGGATAAACAGGCTTAATGTTCAACTTGTGTATCGTTAGTTCTGGCGGTAAATGGACTTTCATGGGTGATCGCTTAAAAATAACTCAACACTAGGGGGCGACGTTTTACCAACATGTGACAGATGTATGTTACAATGTATCAGAACAGGTCAAATGTATCACGGAGCCCGGGCTGTTTAGCTCACAATGGATTGTCTAGACTGGATACCTTGTAACAAAGTGCAGCTGTGTGACCAAACCCAGGTCAGCGCAGGAATTTCACCAGTGGGTATTCATTCATTTTAGAGCAAGCAGAGTTCTTAAATGATGAAGAACACAAAAAGATACAATAATCCAACTGTTTAAACTTGCAGAAAGCGCATTACTCAGCAGCAGGGGGCAGCAGTGATCACGAGACAAAGCCCCTCTGGGGTATAGAGAATATAAAATCTGCGCTGTGCCCTGAGGAACGAGGAGATGGTTCCTGTGACTAAAGTTTGGATGTTTGATGTCGCTCTCTTGCTGGCTCTCAGTGGGTCTTCGGGGGTTAACACTCCTTTTGTTGGGTACATAGTGTAATGAGCCCCCCAGTGATCGTACACTTTATATATACCATGTAATGAGGGAAGTGCTTAACGATGTAACAAGCTTAATGGAATCTAATTAGAAGTCTCGGCGTGCGCTCGTGTGCCGGTGACTGCGCCGTGTTCTGTAATTGGATAATCTCCTGCTGTAAACCCCCACACACTGGAATCATGGGAAAGTGAAAATAAAAACACTCCGGGGCCCATAATGACGCTTTACAGCAGAGCAACCCTTTATGTATCAGAATGATTCACCATATGTATGTATGTTCGATTCATGAATACAAGGTTGGTTGATTAGGGCAAAGAAATGGATTGCTTGGACTGATACATTGTGACAAACTATCAGCTGTGTGAGCAGGACCAGGTCTGTGCAGATTTGTAACCTCTGGATGTAAACAATAACAGTTCTATTTATTTGTACGAACGCTGCCTTCTCTTCACTGCTCCCCTTCTCTTCACTGTTCGCCTTCTCTTCACTGTTCGCCTTCTCTTCTATGTCCGCCTTCTCTTCACTGTCCGCCTTCTCTTCACTGTTCCCCTTCTCTTCACTGTTCCCCTTCTCTTCACTGCTCCCCTTCTCTTCACTGTTCGCCTTCTCTTCACTGTTCCTGACCTCAGTATCTGAGGAAAGGGATTTAGGAGTAATTATTTCAGAAGACTTAAAGGTGCGAAGACAATGTAATAGAGCAGCACGAAATGCCAGCAGAATGCTTGGATGTATAGGGAGAGGTATAAGCAGTAGAAAGAGTGAAGTGCTTATGCCGCTGTACAGAACACTGGTGAGACCTCACTTGGAGTATTGTGCGCAGTACTGGAGGCCATATCTCCAGAAGGATATAGATACTCTAGAGAGAGTTCAGAGAAGAGCTACTAAACTAGTACATGGATTGCAGGATAAAACTTACCAGGAAAGATTAAAGGACCTTAATATGTATAGCTTGGAAGAAAGAAGAGACAGAGGGGATATGATAGAAACTAAATACATAAAGGGAATCAACTCGGTAAAGGAGGAGAGCATATTTAAAAGAAGAAAAACTACCACAAGAGGACACAGTTTTAAATTAGAGGGGCAAAGGTTTAAAAGTAATATCAGGAAGTATTACTTTACTGAGAGAGTAGTGGATGCATGGAATAGCCTTCCTGCAGAAGTGGTAGCTGCAAATACAGTGAAGGGGTTTAAGCATGCATGGGATAGGCATAAGGCTATCCTTCATATAAGATAGGGCAAGGGACTATTCATAGGGTTTAGATATATTGGGCAGACTAGATGGGCCGAATGGTTCTTATCTGCCGACACATTCTATGTTCTATGTTTCTATGTTCCCCTTCTCTTCTCTTCACTGTCCGCCTTCTCTTCACTGTTCGCCTTCTCTTCACTGTTCGCCTTCTCTTCACTGTTCGCCTTCTCTTCACTGTTCGCCTTCTCTTCACTGTCCGCCTTCTCTTCACTGTTCGCCTTCTCTTCACTGTCCGCCTTCTCTTCACTGTTCGCCTTCTCTTCACTGTTCGCCTTCTCTTCTCTTCACTGTTCCCCTTCTCTTCACTGTTCGCCTTCTCTTCTCTTCACTGTTCGCCTTCTCTTCACTGTTCGCCTTCTCTTCACTGTTCGCCTTCTCTTCTCTTCACTGTTCCCCTTCTCTTCACTGTTCGCCTTCTCTTCACTGTTCGCCTTCTCTTCACTGTTCGCCTTCTCTTCACTGTTCGCCTTCTCTTCTCTTCACTGTTCGCCTTCTCTTCACTGTTCGCCTTCTCTTCACTGTCCGCCTTCTCTTCACTGTCCGCCTTCTCTTCACTGTTCGCCTTCTCTTCTCTTCACTGTTCGCCTTCTCTTCACTGTTCGCCTTCTCTTCACTGTCCGCCTTCTCTTCACTGTCCGCCTTCTCTTCACTGTTCGCCTTCTCTTCACTGTTCGCCTTCTCTTCACTGTTCGCCTTCTCTTCTCTTCACTGTTCGCCTTCTCTTCACTGTTCGCCTTCTCTTCACTGTCCGCCTTCTCTTCACTGTCCGCCTTCTCTTCACTGTCCGCCTTCTCTTCACTGTTCGCCTTCTCTTCACTGTCCGCCTTCTCTTCACTGTCCGCCTTCTCTTCTCTTCACTGTTCGCCTTCTCTTCTCTTCACTGTTCCCCTTCTCTTCACTGTTCGCCTTCTCTTCACTGTTCGCCTTCTCTTCACTGTTCGCCTTCTCTTCACTGTTCGCCTTCTCTTCTCTTCACTGTTCGCCTTCTCTTCACTGTTCGCCTTCTCTTCACTGTCCGCCTTCTCTTCACTGTCCGCCTTCTCTTCACTGTCCGCCTTCTCTTCACTGTTCGCCTTCTCTTCACTGTCCGCCTTCTCTTCACTGTCCGCCTTCTCTTCACTGTTCGCCTTCTCTTCACTGTTCGCCTTCTCTTCTCTTCACTGTTCGCCTTCTCTTCACTGTTCGCCTTCTCTTCACTGTCCGCCTTCTCTTCACTGTTCGCCTTCTCTTCACTGTCCGCCTTCTCTTCACTGTTCGCCTTCTCTTCACTGTCCGCCTTCTCTTCACTGTCCGCCTTCTCTTCACTGTTCGCCTTCTCTTCACTGTCCGCCTTCTCTTCACTGTCCGCCTTCTCTTCACTGTCCGCCTTCTCTTCACTGTTCGCCTTCTCTTCTCTTCACTGTTCGCCTTCTCTTCACTGTCCGCCTTCTCTTCACTGTCCGCCTTCTCTTCACTGTTCGCCTTCTCTTCTCTTCACTGTTCGCCTTCTCTTCACTGTTCGCCTTCTCTTCACTGTTCGCCTTCTCTTCACTGTCCGCCTTCTCTTCACTGTTCGCCTTCTCTTCACTGTCCGCCTTCTCTTCACTGTTCGCCTTCTCTTCACTGTTCGCCTTCTCTTCTCTTCACTGTTCGCCTTCTCTTCACTGTTCGCCTTCTCTTCTCTTCACTGTTCGCCTTCTCTTCTCTTCACTGTTCGCCTTCTCTTCTCTTCACTGTTCGCCTTCTCTTCACTGTTCGCCTTCTCTTCACTGTTCGCCTTCTCTTCACTGTCCGCCTTCTCTTCACTGTTCGCCTTCTCTTCACTGTCCGCCTTCTCTTCACTGTCCGCCTTCTCTTCACTGTTCGCCTTCTCTTCTCTTCACTGTTCGCCTTCTCTTCACTGTTCGCCTTCTCTTCACTGTTCGCCTTCTCTTCTCTTCACTGTTCGCCTTCTCTTCACTGTCCGCCTTCTCTTCACTGTCCGCCTTCTCTTCACTGTTCGCCTTCTCTTCTCTTCACTGTTCGCCTTCTCTTCACTGTTCGCCTTCTCTTCACTGTTCGCCTTCTCTTCACTGTCCGCCTTCTCTTCACTGTTCGCCTTCTCTTCACTGTCCGCCTTCTCTTCACTGTCCGCCTTCTCTTCACTGTCCGCCTTCTCTTCACTGTTCGCCTTCTCTTCACTGTCCGCCTTCTCTTCACTGTCCGCCTTCTCTTCACTGTTCGCCTTCTCTTCACTGTTCGCCTTCTCTTCTCTTCACTGTTCGCCTTCTCTTCACTGTTCGCCTTCTCTTCACTGTCCGCCTTCTCTTCACTGTTCGCCTTCTCTTCACTGTCCGCCTTCTCTTCACTGTTCGCCTTCTCTTCACTGTCCGCCTTCTCTTCACTGTCCGCCTTCTCTTCACTGTTCGCCTTCTCTTCACTGTCCGCCTTCTCTTCACTGTCCGCCTTCTCTTCACTGTCCGCCTTCTCTTCACTGTTCGCCTTCTCTTCTCTTCACTGTTCGCCTTCTCTTCACTGTCCGCCTTCTCTTCACTGTCCGCCTTCTCTTCACTGTTCGCCTTCTCTTCTCTTCACTGTTCGCCTTCTCTTCACTGTTCTCCTTCTCTTCACTGTCCGCCTTCTCTTCACTGTCCGCCTTCTCTTCACTGTCCGCCTTCTCTTCACTGTTCGCCTTCTCTTCACTATCCACCTGCAGCAGCGAGCAGTGTAATTACAACCAAGCCATCCCACTGAAGTGAATGTGGATGGCAGGAGTTGTAATTACCGCTGCTCATTGCCACGCATGTGACGGCAAGAAGGTGAACAGTAAAGAGAAGGCAGCGTTTGTACGAGCACAGCTCTCTCTTCAAGCAGCTGATGGGCGGGGGTGCCAGGTGTCGACCCCCCTTCCCTGCCGATCTAATATTGATGATTAATTCAGAGGATAGCAATAAACAAAGTGTAGAAGCAGCACCACTCGGTCCTTGCTGATGTATCCAAATAGATGCAACAGCCTCACCGATGGCCTTGGATCCAACGGCCGGAATATGTAGAAAAATGCAGCAGCATCTCACATCATCGACTTTATTTGGACTTCAAAGCAGTAATACAAATGGCAACGTTTCGGCTGATGCACAGCCTTTGTCAAGCCTATTCACATTGTGTTACATACATCAATTTATAATAAAGACAAGTGCGCCCCCCCCATCCGGATTATCCAATTGCCGGCAATGGCACAAATACACCAATGAGAATGTGTGTTCACTTTGTCTAATTCACCTATGTGCCTCACCTGAGTCTCCAACAATCCTCCTGAAGGTTAACCCCATCATCGCATAACGTCTGTAATTACTAAATCTCAAATATAAAACAAAACGACACTTGCCATGTCCGGCGTTCCTTACCGCTCAGTGCGCATGTGTACCCAGCTGTCTAATCATTCACATCATCATTGATGGTCTACGTCCTGCGTCCGTCGTTCCGCCCCTAAGCGTCATGTTGCTCCTTCCTCTACTGCCGACGTCATCCGGTCGTGACAAGCATCATCCTGGCGTCGACGCGCAACTTACTGACCTCACAACGGGCGTCCCAGTGTTACCGCGGCAACACACAAAAACAATGAAGGTATCCAGGGATCCATAGGAGTCCCATACCTGCAAACTGTGATGAATCACATGCGTACGGGGAACTAGATGATCAATGATCCCAATCCATACAGGTATGGATTATGGGATAATGCCCCCAGACTGTCCGGGTGATGGATCTACATATTATAATAAAGTCAGGTATGTATATGATCAGAAAATGCAAATGTGATCGCACACTGCATCCAGCACTCTGCCCTCCATGCTGGATGAGACATTGGTTTATATTTTGGCCAAAGCATAGTAAGCCACTCACCGCGTCAAGGTCGTCTCAATTGAGTGGTCCCTAACTCTTGTTCCTACCTGTTCATGGGCCATGACAGCCACACAAAATCCAGGGAATGCAGGTCAGCATGCAAGCCAAGTACACTCTGCTTTTAACCCCGTCCGGTGCCATTACAGCTTTCATCGGATCCAGGGATGCAAGTACCAACATGCATATATTGGAGGCGTGGCGATCTCCTTTGAGTCATGCACACCTGACCAGTCAATCTGTCCTGGAGGCTGGTTTTAAAGTCAGTATAAAACTGAGTCTGCTTATAAAGAACCTACCATTAGCCATTTGGCTCCAGGAGAAGTATATGGTGGGCTCAGCATGCATGTTGGTACTTGCATCCCTGGATCCGATGAAAGCTGTAATGGCACCGGACGGGGTTACAAGCAAAGTGTACTTGGCTTGCATGCTGACCTGCATTCCCTGGATTTTATGTGGCTGTCGTAGCCCATGAACAGGTAGGAACAGGAGTTAGGGACCACTCAATTGAGACGACCTTGACGCGGTGAGTGGCTTACTATGCTTTGGCCAAAATATAAACCAATGTCTCATCCAGCATGGAGGGCAGAGTGCTGGATGCAGTGTGCGATCACATTTGCATTTTCCGTTTGTGTATGTATTTCGCCATAGTGATGTGCACCTGCAGGCAGGTTGTGCGGACTCAAACCCCTATATTTTTTTCTCTGATGTATATGATCAGGGTAACCCCTATATGTTTTAATCCACAGAGGCATAATACGATGTCACTATACACACTCCTCATACCCTAATTCTGTCCCCCCAACATCTCAAGCGGCATCAGCATCTCCTGCTCCGCCATTGTCATAGGACAGAATTGCCGTATCCACTCCCTCAGACAATCACGGATGGGGAAAGGGCCACTGTATGTAAAGACAATACTAGCATTGTACACCCACCAAGAGATCACACAACCCAAACGTAATCTATTGTGGCAACATTGAACTCAATGTTTAATCCATAGGGTTGGAGTGACTTCAGATTATATATCCATTTGAGTTCTTTTTTTCTCAAAATCCTATTCTTGTCCCCTCCCCTTCGGAGATACCCCACCCCATCTATTCCACGAAACCGTGATTGATTTATGGAATGTCCACACTCAATAAAGTGCTTTGCTACAGGTTTGTCAATCATCCCTTTCCTTATTGTGCTCTTATGCCTATTGATCCGCTCCCTTAGTTCCATCGTCGTCTCACCGACATATATAAAGCTGCAGGGGCACTGGATCATATAGAGGACATCTCTGGATCTGCATGTATAGTGTCCCTTCAACTTAAATATTTTGCCGCTGTATGGATGTGGGAACTGTCACCTCTCATGATGCCACTGCAGTTGCAGCATGAGAGACTGTGAAGCCAGCTGATAAGGGTGGTGCCGTGGTCGTGATGGACATGGACAAGTATTTGGGAGAGATTGCCAGACAGTGAAGATTATGAGGTCCTTGTAAAGGATCCTAAATGGGATCTAGTGGGTATCTTGGGAGTGATGTTGGATAAGGCTGTGGATGAGGGTATCATCAATGATGACCTGAGTAATTATCTGCGAGTCAGCCATCCCATCACTCCCGTGATATACCTGCTACCGAAAATCCATAAAAGACTAGTGGATCCCCCTGGCCGGCCCATTGTTTCGGGCAGGGGTTCCATCTTCAACACTGTCTCCATCTTTCTGGACAAGATCTTGCGTGTCCATGCGACCTCGGCCCCATCCTACATTAGGGATACGGGTCACTTTCTGACCAAATTAAGTGAAATCAGATTACCTAGGGAGTTTTTGCTGTTGTATCACTATATACATCTATTGACCATACATATGGGCTTAATGTCGTCGATGTGGCCCTGGCCAGCACGGGTCTCTCTCCAGGGGCGTGCCGGGTGATCCTCGACCTCCTGGAGGTGGTCCTGAGGAGGAATTATTTCCTCTTTGGTGACACCTTCTACCAGCAGAAGCGTGGGGTGGCCATGGGGTCCACTGTGGCCCCGACCTACGCTAACATCTTCATGGCGGAGGTCGAGGATCGACTGGTATATCACTCCAATTTTAATGAGAGAGTCCTGTGCTGGTTGCGCTACATCGACGACATCTTCATGATTTGTGTAGGCAGCGCCACGGAACGGGGACTCCAGTTCACTGTGTCAGACGGGGAGCTGCCGTTTCTGGACGTCAGGGTGTATCTGCAGGACGGGGCACTTAAAACCGATCTCTTTCAGAAACCCACTGACAAAAATACACTGTTGATGTACAACAGTAATCATCCACACAAGATGGTTGACTCGCTGCCATGGAGCCAGTTGTTGCGAGTACGCCGGGTTGTGTCGGAGGATGATACTTTTAAAAAACGTATTGATGAGATGTTTAGGAAGTTTACAAACAGGGGATATCCCAAGAGGTTGATTGGACGCACCAAGAAGAGGATTAGAGACACGGAGCGTAAGGACACTCTAAATGTGAGTCCCCACAATAGAATTGAGACGAGGATCCCTTTTGTGTCCATCTATGGGGAAGATAGTGGCAAAATCACCACAATCCTTAGAGAAGAATGGCAGATCCTACATCGTGGCTTGCCCTCTATTAAGGAATTTGAATTACCTCCCATGATGACAGACAAAAGGGGCCCCAACATCCGTGATCGAGTCGTCAAGGCAGATGTTGGAGGAAAAAATCTAGATAGACAACTACTCCTCGCCCCCAAAAAATATGGGAATTTCCCTTGTCTCTCATGCTGCAACTGCAGTGGCATCATGAGAGGTGACAGTTCCCACATCCATACAGCGGCAAAATATTTAAGTTGAAGGGACACTATACATGCAGATCCAGAGACGTCCTCTATATGATCCAGTGCCCCTGCAGCTTTATATATGTCGGTGAGACGACGATGGAACTAAGGGAGCGGATCAATAGGCATAAGAGCACAATAAGGAAAGGGATGATTGACAAACCTGTAGCAAAGCACTTTATTGAATGTGGACATTCCATAAATCAATCACGGTTTCGTGCAATAGATGGGGTGGGGAATCTCCGAAGGGAAGGGGACAAGAACAAGATTTTGAGAAAAAAATAACTGTGTTGTGTGATCTCTTTGTGGGTGTACAATGCTAGTATTGTCTTTACATACAGTGGCCCTTTCCCCATCCATGATTGTCTGAGGGAGTGTATGGGGGGCACACTTGTTTTTTATTATAAATTGATGTATGTAACACAATGTGAAAAGGCTTGACAAAGGCTGTGCTTCAGCCGAAACGTTGCCATTTGTATTACTGCTTTGAAGTCCGAATAAAGTCGATGATGTGAGATGCTGCTAATACAGAGGATAGGTCATCAATATAAAAAGCAGACAACCCTTTAAATGTATACAGATATATACAGCCACCACTAGAGGGAGCTCAGGAGATTACTAGATACAGATATATACAGCCACCACTAGAGGGAGTTCAGGAGATTACTACATACAGATATATACAGCCACCACTAGAGGGAGCTCAGGAGATTAATGCATACAGATATATACAGCCACCACTAGAGGGAGCTCAGGAGATTACTGCATACAGATATATACAGCCACCACTAGAGGGAGCTCAGGAGACTACAGCATACAGATATATACAGCCACCACTATGGGGAGCTCAGGAGATTACTACATACAGATATATACAGCCACCACTAGAAGGAGCTCAGGAGATTACTGTATACAGATATATACAGCCACCACTATGGGGAGCTCAGGAGATTACTACATACAGATATATACAGCCACCACTAGAGGGAGCTCAGGAGATTACTGTATACAGATATATACAGCCACCACTATGGGGAGCTCAGGAGATTACTGCATACAGATATACAGCCACTACTAGAGGGAGCTCAGGAGATTACTACATACAGATATATACAGCCACCACTAGAGGGAGCTCAGGAGATTACTGCATACAGATATATACAGCCACCACTAGAGGGAGCTCAGGAGACTACAGCATACAGATATATACAGCCACCACTATGGGGAGCTCAGGAGATTACTGCATACAGATATACAGCCACCACTAGAGGGAGCTCAGGAGATTACTGTATACAGATATATACAGCCACCACTAGAGGGAGCTCAGGAGATTACTGTATAAAAGTATATACAGCCACCACTAGAGGGAGCTCAGGAGATTACTACATACAGATATATATATACAGTGGGGGAAATAATTATTTGACCCCTCACTGATTTTGTAAGTTTGTCCAATGACAAAGAAATGAAAAGTCTCAGAACAGTATCATTTCAATGGTAGGTTTATTGTAACAGTGGCAGATAGCACATCAAAAGGAAAATCGAAAAAATAACTTTAAATAAAAGATAGCAACTGATTTGCATTTCATTGAGTGAAATAAGTATTTGAACCCCTACCAACCATTAAGAGTTCTGGCTCCCACAGAGTGGTTAGACACTTCTACTCAATTAGTCACCCTCATTAAGGACACCTGTCTTAACTAGTCACCTGTATAAAAGACACCTGTCCACAGAATCAATCAATCAAGCAGACTCCAAACTCTCCAACATGGGAAAGACCAAAGAGCTGTCCAAGGATGTCAGAGACAAAATTGTAGACCTGCACAATGCTGGAATGGGCTACAAAACCATTAGCAAGAAGCTGGGAGAGAAGGTGACAACTGTTGGTGCGATTGTTCGAAAATGGAAGGAGCACAAAATGACCATCAATCGACCTCGCTCTGGGGCTCCACGCAAGATCTCACCTCGTGGGGTGTCAATGGTTCTGAGAAAGGTGAAAAAACATCCTAGAACTACACGGGAGGAGTTAGTTAATGACCTCAAATTAGCAGGGACCACAGTCACCAAGAAAACCATTGGAAACACATTACACCGCAATGGATTAAAATCCTGCAGGGCTCGCAAGGTCCCCCTGCTCAGGAAGGCACATGTGCAGGCCCGTCTGAAGTTTGCCAATGAACACCTGAATGATTCAGAGAGTGACTGGGAGAAGGTGCTGTGGTCTGATGAGACCAAAATAGAGCTCTTTGGCATTAACTCAACTCGCTGTGTTTGGAGGAAGAAAAATGCTGCCTATGACCCCCAAAACACCGTCCCCACCGTCAAGCATGGGGGTGGAAACATTTTGCTTTGGGGGTGTTTTTCTGCTAAGGGCACAGGACAACTTATTCGCATAAACGGGAAAATGGACGGAGCCATGTATCGTGAAATCCTGAGCGACAACCTCCTTCCCTCTGCCAGGAAACTGAAAATGGGTCGTGGATGGGTGTTCCAGCACGACAATGACCCAAAACATACAGCAAAGGCAACAAAGGAGTGGCTCAAGAAGAAGCACATTAAGGTCATGGAGTGGCCTAGTCAGTCTCCGGACCTTAATCCAATCGAAAACCTATGGAGGGAGCTCAAGCTCAGAGTTGCACAGAGACAGCCTCGAAACCTTAGGGATTTAGAGATGATCTGCAAAGAGGAGTGGACCAACATTCCTCCTAAAATGTGCGCAAACTTGGTCATCAATTACAAGAAACGTTTGACCTCTGTGCTTGCAAACAAGGGTTTTTCCACCAAGTATTAAGTCTTTTTTTGTTAGAGGGTTCAAATACTTATTTCACTCAATGAAATGCAAATCAGTTGCTATCTTTTATTTAAAGTTATTTTTTCGATTTTCCTTTTGATGTGCTATCTGCCACTGTTACAATAAACCTACCATTGAAATGATACTGTTCTGAGACTTTTCATTTCTTTGTCATTGGACAAACTTACAAAATCAGTGAGGGGTCAAATAATTATTTCCCCCACTGTATATAGCCACCACTAGAGGGAGCTCAGGAGATTACTACATACAGATATATACAGCCTCCACTAGAGGGAGCTCAGGAGATTACTACATACAGATATACAGCCACCACTATGGGGAGATCAGGAGATTACTGCATACAGATATATACAGCCACCACTAGAAGGAGCTCAGGAGATTACTGCATACAGATATATATAGCCACCACTAGAGGGAGCTCAGGAGATTACTGTATACAGATATATACAGCCACCACTAGAGGGAGCTCAGGAGATTACTGTATAAAAGTATATACAGCCACCACTAGAGGGAGCTCAGGAGATTACTACATACAGATATATATATATATATATAGCCACCACTAGAGGGAGCTCAGGAGATTACTACATACAGATATATACAGCCTCCACTAGAGGGAGCTCAGGAGATTACTACATACAGATATACAGCCACCACTATGGGGAGATCAGGAGATTACTGCATACAGATATATACAGCCACCACTAGGGGGAGCTCAGGAGATTACTACATACAGATATATACAGCCACCACTATGGGGAGCTCAGGAGATTACTACATACAGATATATACAGCCACCACTAGGGGGAGCTCAGGAGATTACTACATACAGATATATATATATACAGCCACCACTAGAGGGAGCTCAGGAGATTACTACATACAGATATATACAGCCACCACTAGGGGGAGCTCAGGAGATTACTACATACAGATATATACAGCCACCACTAGAAGGAGCTCAGAAGATTACTGCATACAGATATATATAGCCACCACTAGAGGGAGCTCAGGAGATTACTGTATACAGATATATACAGCCACCACTAGAGGGAGCTCAGGAGATTACTGTATAAAAGTATATACAGCCACCACTAGAGGGAGCTCAGGAGATTACTACATACAGATATATATATATATATAGCCACCACTAGAGGGAGCTCAGGAGATTACTACATACAGATATATACAGCCTCCACTAGAGGGAGCTCAGGAGATTACTACATACAGATATACAGCCACCACTATGGGGAGATCAGGAGATTACTGCATACAGATATATACAGCCACCACTAGGGGGAGCTCAGGAGATTACTACATACAGATATATACAGCCACCACTATGGGGAGCTCAGGAGATTACTACATACAGATATATACAGCCACCACTAGGGGGAGCTCAGGAGATTACTACATACAGATATATATATATACAGCCACCACTAGAGGGAGCTCAGGAGATTACTACATACAGATATATACAGCCACCACTAGGGGGAGCTCAGGAGATTACTACATACAGATATATACAGCCACCACTAGAGGGAGCTCAGGAGATTACTACATACAGATATATACAGCCACCACTAGAGGGAGCTCAGAAGATTACTACATACAGATATATACAGCCACCACTAGAGGGAGCTCAGGAGACTACTGTATACAGATATATACAGCCACTACTAGAGGGAGCTCAGGAGATTACTACATACAGATATACAGCCACCACTATGGGGAGATCAGGAGATTACTGCATACAGATATATACAGCCACCACTAGGGGGAGCTCAGGAGATTACTACATACAGATATATACAACCACCACTAGAGAGAGCTCAGGAAACTATTGCATACTGATTAGTCATCTGCATACACTGAGAAGCTCTTAGTGTTGGCTGGAGATAGTATTACTTAATCAGTGCGTGAATGGATGCAGTAGATTTGGAGCTGTGTATCAGTCTGTGTTCTTCTATATTTATTCTGCCGCGTTTATTGTTTGCAGAATTGTCGCTCCGTTCCCTCTGCTCTCTCCTGGAGCGATCTCCTTTCTTTCCCCATTACTTCCCCCTTTGCCTGTTCTCAGTCTGCACTTTTTCATTAGGATAAACTAGCTCAATCAACTGACGGTGACAGGCGGGCAGCCTCTCCCTTCTCTTATACAAGAGGTTTTGCAGCAGCTGTGGCTTGCACTGTACCTGGGGAATGCTATATAAGCAATAATCTGCGGAGTCCTGTCACTCTGTGGGATCCCTGTAACGTGAGTAGATCTGCTCTTCCGAGGTCCTGTGTCTCCAGCAAGAGGATGAAAGTTGCTAGGAGACGGCATTGAAAGATTCCCACTGATGGCACTAAAAATAATCGCAGCGGTATTATTCACTTGCTGGGGGGGGCTATTAATGATGACCATTTAATACAAAGCACACAAAGACCCCCAGAACGTGAACTAAAATAAAATGCTGGAATTCTCCAACTTTTCCACTAAACGAAATAATGAAAAAAAAAGATATTTTGTTCAATTGTGTAAATGATCGGTATGTGGTCATGTTATGGGGGATCTGTGGATGACACTGTTATGGGGGATCTGTGGATGACACTGTTATGGGGGATCTGTGGATGACACTGTTATGGGGGATCTGTGGATAACACATTGTTATGGGGGATCTGTGGATGACACTATGGGGGATCTGTGGATGACACTGTTATGGGGGATCTGTGGATGACACTGTTATGGGGGATCTGTGGATGACACTGTTATGGGGGATCTGTGGATGACACTGTTATGGGGGATCTGTGGATGACACTGTTATGGGGGATCTGTGGATGACACTGTTATGGGGGATCTGTGGATAACACATTGTTATGGGGGATCTGTGGATGACACTATGGGGGATCTGTGGATGACACTGTTATGGGGAATCTGTGGATGACACTGTTATGGGGGATCTGTGGATGACACTGTTATGGGGGATCTGTGGATGACACTGTTATTGGGGGGAACTGTGGAGGACACACTGTTATGGAGGATCTGTGGATAACACACTGTCATGGAGGATATGTGGATGATGCACTGTTATGGGGGATCTGTGGAGGGCACTGTTATGGGGGATCTCTGGAGGGCACTGTTATGGGGGATCTGTGGAGGGCACTGTTATGGGGGATCTGTGGAGGGCACTGTTATGGGGGATCTGTGGAGGGCACTGTTATGGGGGATCTGTGGAGGGCACTGTTATGGGGGATCTGTGGAGGGCACTGTTATGGGGGATCTGTCGAGGACACACTGTTATGTGGGATCTGTCGAGGACACACTGTTATGGGGGGATCTGTAGATGACACTGTTATGGGGATCTGTGGATAACACTGTTATGGGGGATCTGTGGAGGGCACTGTTATGGGGGATCTGTGGAGGACAAACTGTTATGGGGGATCTGTGGAGGACAAACTGTTATGGGGGATCTGTGGAGGACAAACTGTTATGGGGGATCTGTGGAGGACACATTGTTATGGGGGGATCTGTGGAGGACACACTGTTATGGGGGATCTGTGGAGGACAAACTGTTATGGGGGATCTGTGGAGGACACATTGTTATGGGGGGATCTGTGGAGGACACACTGTTATGGGGGGATCTGTGGATGACACACTGTTATGGGGGGATCTGTGGATGACACACTGTTATGGGGGATCTGTGGATGACGCACTGTTATGGGGGATCTGTGGATGACGCACTGTTATGGGGGATCTGTGGATGACGCACTGTTATGGGGGATCTGTGGATGACACTGTTATGGGGGATCTGTGGAGGGCACACTGTTATGGGGGATCTGTGGATGACACTGTTATGGGGGATCTGTGGAGGGCACTGTTATGGGGGGGATCTGTGGAGGACACTGTTATGGGGGGATCTCTGGAGGACACTGTTATGGGGGATCTGTGGAGGACATGCAGCCAGCCAGTCGCAGGGGCAACACGTGAGGTGCAGGGTGGACCGATGAGGGGCCAAACTATAACACACAGTTCATCAGTTCACTCACGGTCAGCAAAAAGCCTCCCTGGGCTGGCAGCAGTGTTGAGGTGGACAGCACGAAATCCTCCGGGGCACGCTCTGTGGTAGGAAGCATCAGCCAAGATGGTCGTTGAGGTGTCCTTGATGTTAGGGGTGCTTGGGTGCTTGTTGCGGCTGAGTCCCTGATGGTTTTTGTCGTGACGCCAGTACCGTTAATGGTGGTACAACCAATGGTAGTAATAATGAGGTAGACAGTGGTAAGAAGCAACTCACAACTTTTACTTTGGATGTCTTTTGGTTGCAGCAGTACAATTATGCAGTCTCTAGATGGTACAGAGTTAATTCTGCAAATCCACTGTTTTAGGCTGTTTAGGTTTCGTGGTTTTGGAGCAGTAGGTTAGGTGTACCTGGTTTCTTTAGATGTGGGGATCCTATTCCTTGACTTTCCCTACAAGCTGAATATTTTAGACAGGAAAACTCAACTGTCCCTTGGAAGGTTGGTGTGGCCGCCTGAAGCTATAAAACCTCCATCATGCAAAGGTGTCTGTGACCTCAATAATGGCTCTTATCATCGATGATTTCCTAGGAAAGCTTGTTTCTTTTCCAGGAAGGCAAACTCTTCTCCTACTGGTCAGGGATGCAAGTCTATAGTCCGGCCACAGAAGGAAAACGCTCTTCTGCGCCTCACATCTGAGTACAACCTCCTAGCGGAGTTGGCTCCACTCACTAATCTGTGTCATGGAGTCTTCACTCTATCTTCTGTCCCACTACTCAGATCTGCTCTCTTCTGAACTACATTTTTCCAACTGACTAACTAGGCCTGACCTAGGTATATATAGGACCTGAACTTTATCCCCATCTAGTGGTGGATGTGTAAATTACACCTAACAGGCCTGTTAACAGGGATTTTGCAGATACATACAAAATCATACATTACAACCTAGTGTTTTTAATAAAGTAAAAAGTGCTTTTAAGCAGTGCCGACACACACGTAGTAGGACGCTACAGACACACTGATATGGGGGATCTGTGGAGGACACACTGTTATGGGGGATCTGTGGAGGACACACTGTTATGGGGGATCTGTGGAGGACACACTGATATGGGGGATCTGTGGAGGACACACTGTTATGGGGGATCTGTGGAGGACACATTGTTATGGGGATCTGTGGAGAACACACTGTTATGGGGGATCTGTGGAGGACGCTGTTATGGGGGGATCTGTGGAGGACACACTGTTATGGGGGATCTGTGGAGGACGCTGTTATGGGGGGATCTGTGGAGAACACACTGTTATGGGGGATCTGTGGAGGACACTGTTATGGGGGGATCTGTGGAGGACACACTGTTATGGGGATCTGTGGATGACACACTGTTATGGGGGATCTGTGGAGGACACTGTTATGGGGGGATCTGTGGAGAACACACTGTTATGGGGATCTGTGGATGACACACTGTTATGGGGGATCTGTGGAGGACACTGTTATGGGGGGATCTGTGGAGAACACACTGTTATGGGGATCTGTGGAGGACACTGTAATGGGGGGATCTGTGGAGGACACACTGTTATGGGGATCTGTGGATGACACTGTTATGGGGGATCTGTGGAGGACACACTGTTATGGGGGATCTGTGGAGGACACTGTTATAAGGGGATCTGTGGAGAACACACTGTTATGGGGATCTGTGGATGACACACTGTTATGGGGATCTGTGGATGACACACTGTTATGGGGATCTGTGGATGACACACTGTTATGGGGGATCTGTGGAGGACACACTGTTATGGGGGGGGATCTGTGGATGACACACTGTTATGGGGGATCTGTGGATGACACTGTTATGGAGGATATGTGGAGGACACACTGTTATGGGGGGGGGATCTGTGGATGACACTGTTATGGAAGATCTGTGGGTGACACGCTGTTATGGAGGATCTTTGGGTAACGCACTGTTATGGGGGATCTGCAGATAACGCTCTGCTGTGGGGGACATCTTACGCTACGTGTCTGTTCTCCTGTAGTTCTATTGTCTCGTTCTGCTCTTCTTCCGGATAATTCAGTTTCAAGTAAATGGCAGAATGTGTAATAATCAGGAAATATTGATTGTAGATAAGAGCATAGGGCGGCGGATGTAATGGACGCGCTCAGGTTCTGCACTAGGTCTTGTTAAGTGCTTCTATGAGCAGGAACTCTTGGGTGGAGTTTCCCTTTAATTAAGGATACATTGTTACCATCCCGAAGATCAGATGAAGCAATAAAATAAGGGGCAGAAGTGATGTGCTCACCGATCACTGCTTTGATTTCCTGACTGCAGGTTTTATTTCTCTACATAATTAAGACGACGGCCATCTTTCCCAAGCTGCTCTTAACAGCATTCAGGGATTTGCTGCACAGCAGCCACGTGTATCACAGAAACCTGTAGACTGGACAGAAGTCATTGACATCTAAGGGAAAGTGTTGTGGGCATGCTCTGTGACATGTGCAGGGAGAGGGAGGATATAAGCTATAGTATCATCTATTCTCTGTGATGGATCCTGTTCTATCTGTATCCATCTTTATCACAGAGGTAAAACCTGTCTTTGTAACCCCACCCCTGAAGATAGTAAGATGACTGTAAACCTCACCCCTGAAGATAATATGAAGACTAAAGACCCCACCCCTGAAGATAGTAAGATGACTGTAAACCTCACCCCTGAAGATAATATGAAGACTAAAGACCCCACCCCTGAAGATAGTAAGATGACTGTAAACCTCACCCCTGAAGATAATATGAAGACTAAAGACCCCACCCCTGAAGATAGTAAGATGACTGTAAACCTCACCCCTGAAGATAATATGAAGACTAAAGACTCCACCCCTGAAGATAGTATGATGACTGCAGACCCTGCCCTCTGATGATTATGAGATAACTGCTCACTCTGCCCCAGAAGATAAAAACATAACAGCTGGCCCCACTCTGATAATAATGAGATGACTGCTGACTCCATTATCTGATTATAATAAGATGACATATTGCCCAGCCCTCTATTGATAATGACATGACTGTTGACCCTGGCCTCTGATGGTAATAAGATTACTGCTGGCCCTGCCCTCAGAGATCCAAAATATATATGGATCCAGAATCAGACCCATAAAAAATGTAGACCCCAAATCAGACCCCTGAAATAATATAGACCGAAGATCAGACCCCTGAGATAATAAAAACCCCTGAAATAATATACACCCCAGATCAGACTGCTGAAATAATATACACCCCAGATCAGACACCTGAAGTAATAAACACACCAGATCGACCCCTAAAATAATATACATCCGAAATCAGACCCCTGAAATCATATAGACCCCAGATCAGACCCCTAAAATAATATACATCCCCTGAAATAATACAGACCCCAGATCAGACCCCAGAAATAATATAGACGCCAGAGCTTTAGGAGCCCCAGGATGCATAGTGTTTTGCTGACTATGCATACTTCATCAGCATGGCATTGGTCAGGGTCTAGCCTAAAAACATATACATAGTAGACCTCAAGGTAAAGTTTGTTAAAGCATGAAAATAAGAAAATGAAGAATCCTTAGTGACAAAAAATGATTAAAAAAAAAAGTAAAATTTTCTGTTCCTGAAGTTTATTCGCATTTGTAGCTATGGCAACTACAACATACAGATATCACGGTAACCGTAACAACCTGCACATATTAAAGGAGTAAAGAAAATAGTCAAAGGAGTAAAGAAAAGATCACAAAAATATTGTCGTCTTGTATTTCACATGAGAAAATAGACCTTCCCTGAACATAGAGGTGGAATGATGGAAGGGGCAAAAAAAACTGTCTGGTCCAACTATGTACAAGTCAAAATTGGAAAAAAATATTAAAAACATCATGAACTGTAACCCCTGAAAAAAAGAAACCATATCTGCAGGTATTCTCATACAGTTATAACGGGGTGAGAATATCCTGGGCTTACCTAGGTCATTCTCACTTAGCACAACTGTATTGTGAGCATGCTCCCATGTAATCTCTTGATGCTGTGACGCCCTCTACCCTTGTCTAGATGGTTGTGCAGCGACAGCTATGCTCCAGTGATGAGAATGACCTCCAGGACATTCTCATTGTTGTCTTATGTGGGAAAGGGTCGGCACTGCTGGAATAGACGCGGTGCACGAGTCAGTGGGGAGACGTCCCAATACTTGCAATAAAGAAGAAGAGACCGGCACTCGCGATGATGATGAATGTTGCGTTTATTCAGTCACATATTGAGGACATATAGTGACGCGTTTCAGCACAACACGTGCTTTCTTCAGACTATACAATAAACTCCTATCACATCTCTTTTATACACAGAGAGAGGGAGGAGTAACAAAGCAAAAGGGAAATGACATCATACTATGTAGCTCCACCCACCTCAGGGCTGGCACAGGTGAAGTAATGAAAGATGCAATAAACCAAAAAGATCAATGTGAATACATTGATGAAACAATGGAACAGTTGATAACAATTCAGGAATCAAGTTCTACACTAGCAGCCATCCCCCAGCAATCAAGAAGGCGATTCCATTTTCACAGTACCAGAGGGTTAAAAGGATCGTGACTGATCCGGACACCTGTGAAATTAGGTTGCAAGAGATGACGAAAAAGTTCCTCAACAGAGGCTATCCCCTACACTTATTACAATCTCAAAAGCACAAGTTGGGCAGACTAGATGGGCCAAATGGTTCTTATCTGCCGACACATTCTATGTTTCTATGTTTCTATGTAAGTTAGATCAACCGCAGGGACAGAAGATTATTAAACCACCACGTATCCCATTAATAGTGAAGTATCATCCTTGGACACAGAGAATAAGGGGTATAATCATAGACATAGCAGACATAGGCACTAACAAACCTATAGTCAGACAAACCACACTGACTACTCCGCGTCAGGGCACATTTCCGTGTTTAAATTGTAACAACTGCTCGAGTGTCATTAGAGGTTCAACCTTGACCCACCCTCATTCTGGAGAACAAATTCCTATTAAAGGCATGTTCACATGCGACAGTAAAGATGTCATTTATATTCTGAAATGTCCCTGCGGTTTGGTCTACATAGGGGAAACCTCAATGCGGATTAAAGATAGACTAAGTAAGCATAAGTCCACCATCCGCACTGAGAACCTGCTGTTACCCCTACCACATCATTTCCACGAGAAGCGTCATGCGATATCGCAGTTGCGGTTTCAAGTGATTGAGAGCGTATCTTTACCTCGCCGTGGCGGCGACAGGAATAGTTTGCTTTTAAAGCGTGAGGCTTATTGGATCCATCGGTTACAAACTGTGGATCCAAGGGGGCTCAATCGCGAGTATAATATTTCCAGTTTCACTTAGTTCTTGACTATATTATTCTTATTATAAGAATTTAGATTATAATAATATACATTTCATTTGTCTCTTTCAGCGGACTTGATTCCTGAATTGTTATCAACTGTTCCATTGTTTCATCAATGTATCCACATTGATCTTTTTGGTTTATTGCATCTTTCATTACTTCACCTGTGTCAGCCCTGAGGTGGGTGGAGCTACATAGTATGATGTCATTTCCCTTTTGTTTTGTTACTCCTCCCTCTCTCTGTGTATAAAAGAGATGTGATAGGAGTTTATTGTATAGTCTGAAGAAAGCACGTGTTGTGCTGAAACGCGTCACTATATGTCCTCAATATGTGACTGAATAAACGCAACATTCATCATCATCGCGAGTGCCGGTCTCTTCTTCTTTATTCTCATTGTTGTGTCTCATAGATTTGCTGATTGTACAGAGAGATGTTGTCTTCTCAGCTAACTTATCAAATTGCCTTCTGTGGCTGAGATTTGGATTCCTTCATGTTTTGAGTTCTTCAAGAGGCGCAGAGAAGTGGTGGAGGAATTGTGCTCTATGGGTGGTATAACCCTTTCATTGTACCAGTTTTATACATGAAAAACATGCAAGCTACAATCCAGTCACCAGGAATCCTTCAGTAGATCCTTCAAAAAGGACAAGTTTCAGTTATGAGTTTATGTGATAGTCCCAAACCTGTCGTTGACATTGAGGGTTGGTCAACGCTCCTCAATGGACACCTAACCTCCTGACCGGCCTCTATGCCATAGGGTATCCATATTTCTGGTGCTATGGATGATTTAGCCTTATGCTTCGTCAGTACCTCCAGTATTTGGTACCAAGGACTCCCATGGTGATGAAGTCAAACAAGGCTGTAGAGCAGCACCCACGGGCCTCAACGACCAAACCTGCACCAGCCAAACCACGACCTCAAATCCTCTGCAGCGAACAAAAAGAAGGTTACGGCAGCATCTCCAGTAGTTCATTTATTTAAATTTGTTATGAGTGTGTACACAAAAAGCCACGTTTCGGCTACATGTTAGCCTTTACCAAGCATGTAGACAAGTGATATTCTCAACAATAAATAGTGAAACCTAACTCCTCCCACCACAGAGTGGGACCAAACAAAGAGGTGTCTCAACCCCCAATTGTATAATACACCAATCCAAGGTAAGCCTCAATTAGGTGCTACATAAATCACATATGTGCATGAATAAAACATCTGTGTTTACCTTAAGCAAGACGACAATGTTCAGAGGTCCATAACACCAGAAACCTGGATTCCATGTCGGCTTCTCTTGGTTCCTATTGCGCATGTCAGTGATCACATCACTATACTGCCAAGTCCGGGGGAGCGCGCACCAGCACGTCATCCGACCCAGTAACAACATGGATGTCCGGTGGAGGTGGTGAATATATTGTGATCATGTGACCATCACATGACGTCCATGTGATTGGGTTGGATGGCGCGCTGGTGCAATTGGGGGTTGTGACACCTCTTTGTTTGGTCCCACTCTGTGGTGGGAGGAGTTAGGTTTCACAATTTATTGTTGAGACTATCACTTGTCTACATGCTTGATAAAGGCTACCATGTAGCCGAAATGTTGCTATTTGGCTTTTTGTGTACGCGCTCGTAGCAAGACGTCATAGAGGAACTACTGGAGATGCTACCGTAACCTTCTTTTTGTTCCCATGGTGATGAAGTCTCTACAGGGTCTCATGAATCTAATGTTCTGGTAGGATTTGCTAATCAGCCGGTGATGGATGAGAGTTGCAACCTGTGATATTTCCCGCAGGTGTCTCCTGAATAAGACGTGGGGCCTTTTATCAGCTCATCAAACTTTGGGATTGCTCCTCTTCTCCTGGACGTGAAACCTTTCCACAGAAGCTTTGATGTTGAGAACGAGAAGAGGAATCAATGCAAAAACAGGTTTCTACAGATCTAAAAATACCAGGAGTAAATCTCACCCTGTCAACAGGAGATGAGGACGCAGCAGCCTAGCTTATTTATCAGAACTGCAGTCAAGAAAGCGTTAACAGATATACTGCACAAGCACCGAAAACATGCCCCAGTGCACATGGAGTAGAGGCCCACAGGACCTGCCTCCTAGGACACATTGTATATGGAATAGATTGTGCACATAAATAGAGTAGATGCCTCATTGCTCATATAATGAGTAGAGATGAGGGAGGTGCTGCACATTCAGTCAGTAGACACCCTGCTGGCCACACACAGAGGAGATATCTTCATACACATTGTATATGGAGTTGATGTCACATTGCTCCTGCAGAAGAAGATGTCTTGTGTGATACATGTTGGATAGAGGATCCACTGCACGTTCATGAAGTAAAGAACCCCAGTGGACCTGCACTATCTAGAAATGATGCTGGATATATTGTATAATGTATAGAAGCTCAAACATAGAGTAGATATCTCAATTTGACGCATGTAGATGTTTTGTTGGCCCGTATACTGAGGGATGCTCTTAGGCCTTATATCGAGAGATATCTTGTTGACCACATGTTCAGAAGATGTCTTCACTGGTCGTAAGAGGTTGGTTTTCAAACCAGCACCTGGATCTGAATACCTTTGTAGTTGCATGTAATTAAACATTTTGTAAAGAAACTGAGTTATTCACTGAAACCTATCTGTACAGCGCCACCTGCTGTTTGCTCTTTTTCTAATTTCTCTGTCCTGCTCACTGAGATGCTCAGTTTCATCCATCCTTTGCCACCAGCTGCAGTAGAAAGGACACATCCCCTGAGAAAGTGCACGCCCCCTGAGCTGCCTGATTGAAAAAAAAGTTGAAACCTTTTTTTTTTTTTGCTATACTTTAAGTAGGTGCCCTCATGGCCATGCATTATATAGATGTCTTCTTGGCCATACAATGAGTCAATGTCTTCCCAGCCATATATAAAGTAGATACCCTATTGGCTATACATTAAATAAATATCTAACTGGCCATACAACTAGTGAAGGCCATCTTGGCCACACATTGATTAGATGTTTTTGTTGCCATACAATGAATATATTTCTTAGTTGCCATACATTGAGTAGATGCCTTTTTGGCCATACATTGAGTAGATGGGCATACACTGTGTAGATGCCTTCTTGGCCGTACACTTATTAGATGCCATCTTGGCCATACACTGAGTAGATGCCATCTTGGCCATAGATTGAGTAGATGCCATCCTGGTCTTACACTGAGTACATGCTATCTTGGCCATACACTGAGTAAATTCCATCTTGGCCATACACTGAGAAGATGCCTTTTTGGCCATACACTGAGAAGATGCCTTTTTGGCCATACACTGAGTAGATGCCATCTTGGCCATACACTTATTAGATGCCATCTTGGCCATACCCTTATTAGATGCCATCTTGGCCATACACTTATTAGATGCCATCTTGGCCATACACTGAGTAGATGCCATCTTGGCCATATATTGAGTAGATGCCATCCTGGTCTTACACTGAGTACATGCTATCTTGGCCATACACTGAGTAAATTCCATCTTGGCCATACACTGAGAAGATGCCTTTTTGGCCATACACTGAGAAGATGCCTTTTTGGCCATACACTGAGTAGATGCCATCTTGGCCATACACTGAGTAGATGCCTTCTTGGCCATAGATTGAGAAGATGCCTTCTTGGCCATAGATTGAGAAGGTGCCTTCTTGGCCAAAGATTGAGAAGATGCCATCTTGGTCAAACACTGAGTAGATGCCTTCTTGGCCATACACTGTGTAGATGCCTTCTTGGCCATAGAATGATTAGATGCCTTCTTGGGTGCACACTTAGTAGATGCCTTATTGGCCAGTAGATTCTCTCTTGACCATACATTGAGTAGATGCCTTATTGACCATGGATTGAGTAGATGCTCTCTTGACCATACACTGAGTAGATGCCTTCTTGTCTGTACACTTAGTAGATGCCATCTTGGCCGTACACTGAGTAGATGCCTTCTTGGCCATACACTGAGTAGATGCCTTCTTGGCCATACACTGTGTAGATGCCTTCTTGGCCATACACTGAGTAGATGCTTTCTTGGCCATATACTGAGTAGATGCCTTCTTGGCCATACACTGAGTAGATGCCTTCTTGGCCATACACTGTGTAGATGCCTTCTTGGCCATACACTGTGTAGATGCCTTCTTGGCCATACACTGAGTAGATGCCTTCTTGGCCATACACTGTTTAGATGCCTTCTTGGCCATACACTGTGTACATGCCATTTTAGCAATACTCTGAGTGCCTTCTTGGCCAAACATTGTACATGCAGTCCTATTTGTGGGCACAAGTTCTAGAGCAGGAGGAACTGAGCAGATTGATGCAGTCTTGCTGATAAATCTTCAGTACAATGTGTATCATATTCATTCATATCTCTGCTCTTTTTTATAGAAAGAAGAGTCCAGTGGGCGGTTGTACAGGTGATGAACGGCTATCTCTACAACCACAGTCATACAGGGAAGACTGTCAATCACTGATAGGACCGCCCACTGGACTCCTAAGCCCAGAGTGAGCGAGGATATAAATACAAGGAATACTGAATCTTTTCCAATAAAACTATCGATCTGCTCAGCTCCTTCTGCTCTATAACTGCTGCTGGTGAGTCGGACACTAATTAATCGTGACAGGTTCCCTTTACAACACCTCTCTGTAGAGATTTCCTCCTTTTCCAGTTTATTAAGATAATAAAACAATGAATACTGGTGTCTCAGATACGTGAGATGTCCGGCAGACGATCTGTTCTCACTCGTACAGGTGTTCAATTAACACTTCTCTAGTTCCCAATCTATCCGCACCCCTCCCTAACTCGTACATGTCACCCAGAGGAATTTTGTTTTGTCAATTACATAATCAGTTTCCAATCAACACATTCATGTGCCGTGCTCCTGCTTCACCAGTACCTGGTGGCTAATACATTGTGCGCTGCGATAGACTTAAAGGAGGTCCTCAAGTACATGAAATGGCCACAAGGGGGCGACAAAGAAGCTGGAGCGACACTGCACAGTCCCTGCAGGCCTGGTGGTCTGGGCATTGAGGTTGTCCATGGTGGCGGACATTCTCCCTTTTAGTAAGGATTTTGCTGTGCTCTCTTTTCTTGCTCCTGATGATGCTGCAGATTCTTTTAGGCACTTGAGTTAAACTAGGACAGTGCAATTCAAGCCTCATCTAATACTGAGTGCTAAAGTTATCAGAAATTCACACGCGGTGGAAAAATAATAAAAGCAAGAACAAATCGGAAACATCAAGTTTTTCCTAGAAATTCTGGAAAGTGAGAAGAATGGCAAAGAGTTGCTTCATCTAATGTGTGCCAGACATGAACTTACGTGTAGTGCACCACCCTAAATAGCAGCCAGTTGGTCTGCCCAAACTATTAGATCACACGGGCAACCCTGCACCCTCATCACAAAAAACTGGTGCCCCATTCTAAAATCATAGGACCACACTGTATGTACCAGCTGTACATGTATACTTATATATAGGAGATACCCAGGTTATACCAGCATGCTCCATATCACTATATACAAGATATATAACTTATACCAGGTGTACATATATAATTATATACAGGAGATACCCAGGTTATACCAGCTGTACATATATAATTATATACAGGAGATACCCAGGTTATACCAGCTGTACATAAATAATTATATACAGGAGATACCCAGGTTATACCAGCTGGTCGTATATAATTATATACAGGAGATGCCCGGGTTATACCAGCATGCTCCATATCACTATATACAAGAAGATGTATAACTGATACCAGCTGTACATATATAATTATATACAGGAGATGCCCAGGTTATACCAGCTGTACATATATAATTATATACAGGAGATGCCCAGGTTATACCAGCTGTACATATATAATTATATACAGGAGATGCCCAGGTTATACCAGCATGATCCATATCACTATATACAAGAAGATGTATAACTTATACCAGCTGTACATACACTGCTCAAAAAAATAAAGGGAACACTTAAACAACACAATGTAACTCCAAGTCAATCACACTTCTGTGAAATCAAACTGTCCACTTAGGAAGCAACACTGAGTGACAATCAATTTCACATGCTGTTGTGCAAATGGGATAGACAACAGGTGGAAATTATAGGCAATTAGCAAGACACCCCCAATAAAGGAGTGGTTCTGCAGGTGGTGACCACAGACCACTTCTCAGTTCCTATGCTTCCTGGCTGATGTTTTGGTCACTTTTGAATGCTGGCGGAGCTTTCACTTTAGTGGTAGCATGAGACGGAGTCTACAATCCACACAAGTGGCTCAGGTAGTGCAGCTTATCCAGGATGGCACATCAATGCGAGCTGTGGCAAGAAGGTTTGCTGTGTCTGTCAGCGTAGTGTCCAGAGCATGGAGGCGCTACCAGGAGACAGGCCAGTACATCAGGAGACGTGGAGGAGGCCGTAGGATGGCAACAACCCAGCAGCAGGACCGCTACCTCCGCCTTTGTGCAAGGAGGAACAGGAGGAGCACTGCCAGAGCCCTGCAAAATGACCTCCAGCAGGCCGCAAATGTGCATGTGTCTGCTCAAACGGTCAGAAACAGACTCCATGAGGGTGATATGAGGGCCCGACCTCCACAGGTGGGGGTTGTGCTTACAGCCCAACACCGTGCAGGACGTTTGGCATTTGCCAGAGAACATCAAGATTGGCAAATTCGCCACTGGCGCCCTGTGCTCTTCACAGATGAAAGCAGGTTCACACTGAGCACATGTGACAGACGTGACAGAGTCTGGAGACGCCGTGGAGAACGTTCTGCTGCCTGCAACATCCTCCAGCATGACCGGTTTGGCATTGGGTCAGTAATGGTGTGGGGTGGCATTTTTTTGGAGGGCCGCACAGCCCTCCATGTGCTCGCCAGAGGTAGCCTGACTGCCATTAGGTACCGAGATGAGATCCTCAGACCCCTTGTGAGACCATATGCTGGTGCGGTTGGCCCTGGGTTCCTCCTAATGCAAGACAATGCTAGACCTCATGTGGCTGGAGTGTGTCAGCAGTTCCTGCAAGACGAAGGCATTGATGCTATGGACTGGCCCGCCCGTTCCCCAGACCTGAATCCAATTGAGCACATCTGGGACATCATGTCTCGCTCTATCCACCAATGTCACGTTGCACCACAGACTGTCCAGGAGTTGGCAGATGCTTTAGTCCAGGTCTGGGAAGAGATCCCTCAGGAGACCGTCCGCCACCTCATCAGGAGCATGCACAGGCGTTGTAGGGAGGTCATACAGGCACGTGGAGGCCACACACACTACTGAGCCTCATTTTGACTTGTTTTAAGGACATTACATCAAAGTTGGATCAGCCTGTAGTGTGTTTTTCCACTTTAATTTTGAGTGTGACTCCAAATCCAGACCTCCATGGGTTAAAAAATTTGATTTCCATTTTTTTATTTTTGTGTGATTTTGTTGTCAGCACATTCAACTATGTAAAGAACAAAGTATTTCAGAAGAATATTTAATTAATTCAGATCTAGGATGTGTTATTTTTGTGTTTCCTTAATTTTTTTGAGCAGTGTATATCATTATATACAGGAGATGCCCAGGTTATACAAGCTGTACATATATAATTATATACAGGAGATGCCCAGGTTATACCAGCATGGTCCATATCACTGTATACAGGGTAAGGCCGCATTCACACATAGGTGGATTTTCACGGACCACGGTCCGTGAAAACCCGTTCTGCTGAGTGCACGGCAACATTGGTTGCTATGACGCTGTGCGCTTCGTGCCGCCGCTGTACTGTAATACACTCGTATAGATTATACGAGTGTATTACTGTACAGAGGCGGCATGAAGCGCACGGAGTCATAGCAACCAATGACGCCGTGCGCTCGTGCACTCAGCAGGACTGGTTTTCACGGACCACGTATGTCTGAATGCGGCCTAAAGCTGATGTTATAGCAGTTTCCTTGTTCTTTTGTTGTCTATTTGCTGTGATTTACGAATCTCCAGTGAAGTTTTCCTTCTTTCCTCCTGACCAGTTTTAATATCATGTATTTCGGAGCCGGGGCTGGATGGATTTCCTCTTTATTTCATTTGGCTTTGGTCGCCGCTTTCATTTCCTTCTCGCCTGAAGGCGGCAGATTTATCTCTTGTTTATGCTGATATATGGGGAGATTACAGGACCCAACGGCAGCGACTTCACCAGAAAATGAATGGAGAATGAAAAGAAACGGTAGACAATGGGGATGACAATGGGGGCTGCATGCGGCTTCGTCAATCTGTGTAATTAAACGTGTTTTACGGATCCATTTAATCAGTAAAGTAGTCAGAGGAGGCTGGATACGTTCTATATTATAAATCTATAGTCTGAGATTTAGCTGATTTCTATGGGGAGTGTTATATCGGCGGCCCGTGGCAGCTGCTGCTCTGCTCACCATGTCCAGCGTTCCGATCTCCAGTTGCCCGGACCCACCTACCCCCGTCTCCTTCTTCCCGGCTGGCCTGAATGCCGGGGTAGCTCTGTCACTCTACACAGGCTGCAGCTTGCTTTCCGGCTAGGACTTTCTCTCCTTGCCTGTAGGGGGCGCACATGCTCTCTCCAGCTGTGAAATGCCCAGCATATGTGCACCCAAATCTTCACCAACCAATGTCTGGCTACATTCAGGTATCTAAGGTACCTTCGACTGTGGGAATGTGCCTGAGCAATAGGTTCTAGCTTGCTAGGGGAGATTACAGGATCCAACGGCAGCGACTTCACCAGAAAATTTGATTTTCTCTCCTTGCCTGTAGGGGGCACAAATGCACTTTCCAGCTGTGAAATGCCCAGCATATGTGCACCCAAATCTTCACAAACCAATTTCTGGCCACATTCAGGTATCTAAGGTACCTTCGACTGTGGGAATGTGCCTGAGCAATAGGTTCTAGATTGCTAGGGGAGATTACAGGATCCAACGGCAGCGACTTCACCAGAAAATGTGACTTTCTCTCCTTGCCTGTAGAGGGCGCACATGCTCTCTCCAGCTGTGAAATGCCCAGCATATGTGCACCCAAATCTTCACCAACCAATGTCTGGCAACATTCAGGTATCTAAGGTACCTTCGACTGTGGGAATGTGCCTGAGCAATAGGTTCTAGCTTGCTAGGGGAGATTACAGGATCCAACGGCAGCGACTTCACCAAAAAAATGTGACTCTCTCTCCTTGCCTGTAGGGGGCACATGCTCTCTCCAGCTGTGAAATGCCCAGCATATGTGCACCCAAATCTTCACCAACCAATGTCTGGTAACATTCAGGTATCTAAGGTACCTTTGCCTGTGGGAATGTTCCTGAGCAATAG
The DNA here is from genome assembly GCF_905171765.1 of Bufo bufo. Classification (NCBI taxonomy): domain Eukaryota; kingdom Metazoa; phylum Chordata; class Amphibia; order Anura; family Bufonidae; genus Bufo; species Bufo bufo. The sequence continues at coordinate 693,725,426 of NC_053391.1, read as the reverse complement.
GTTCTAGCTTGCTAAGGGAGATTACAGGATCCAACGGCAGCGACTTCACCAGAAAATGTGACTTTCTCTCCTTGCCTGTAGGGGGCACACATGCTCACTCCAGCTGTGAATCAGCATATGTGCATCCTAATCTAGCTTGCTAGGATTCTTCAAAGGTTTGCTGTTCTATGTTTGTCTGCCCATATATCAGCTTCTGCCTGTTTAACAGATTTAACCCTTCACTCCCTGATCTGACCTCTGCCTGATCTCTGTTGTGACCCTGAGATGCCGTCATGACCTCGGACTGTTTATTGGATTGAGCCTACTCTGCCTGCCCTGACCTAGACCTGTCCCTGATAGTGATTTTGCCTGATGTCTCCTGACACAGAACAGAGATTACTCCAAGAGGTAGTGACCTGGTGTTTCCCCTGCAGTGAAATCCACATCCCTGTATTGAGTTTAAAGGGTGGATACCAGGGCAGTCACTGAGATAACTCCTTTAGGAATAACCTCAAGCCAAATCTGTTCAAGTGGCACACTGTATCTACATCTGCTCTAAAACAGGGAACATGCAGATCTCCGCTTTATTAGGCAGTGAAAGTGATTTTGCATCTCCAGTATGTGTTAATGAGATTAGATTGTGAGCTTCACGGGTCAGGGATGACATGGGTCTTTTTATATTTCATTATTTCTAAAAGTAAAATGGAAGCAACTTTGTAAATAGTCTTATTTACGATCCTACTACAGTTTTGTGTAAACATTTTCTGTGCAGGTCCTGCGTCTCCGTGGTAACAGACTACAAACAAATACTTTGTCGTCTGATCCTAAAATCCTGTGATTCTCCAGTGCCTTTGCCCTATCTTCTATTGAAAGTAGGTAACCATAAAGAAGAGGCAGATGGACTGGAGTAACACGGGATGGCAGGATAAGAAGAGAAAGAACTACTTTGTAGTCTGTTACCATGGAGACACATAGGTTTGCTTTAGAGCTGTATACTCAGAACAGGACTTTATGTAAAGGTTGATTCATTTGTTATTTTAGACTCTATGCAGCAAAAAAAACTAAAGTATACACACCCATGAAACCCACCCATTAATACTCTATGAACACATTTGTTTCAAGGTTGAAATAAATCCATCCAGAGACATACAAATGTTTTAGTGGTTATAGGGAAATGAGAAGACAAGAGGAACAGACAGGTGCAGAAGGTGTAAAGATAGAATGTATGGAGGTAAAAACCATCACATACACAGGGGAAAAAAATGTATGGGCTGTCGTAGAAAAAAATGGAGCAAAACTAAAAATAAATATTATTCTGTAAAAATACCGTACATTTACCATTGTTAATATACATGCTTTATTTTAAATAGCAGACAGTCGGCGATATGTAAAATATCATTAGAAGACCCTACAACACGCCAGACACAATCTACCTCATTATTTATATGAAGCTTGTATTACAATGTGCTGGATTCGGCCTCCTGTCCACAGTATTCGTCCTTCTGGGATACAGATTCCTTTCTTTTATGTTTTATTTTTAGCTAAATCCAAGATAACAGACTCTACAATCTGGGACACAGTGATCGTCTGATGTATAAAACTGCACTTTTACTCCTATCATCAAACAGAGCAAGGACCTGAATCTGGAAACAGAACCTTTGATATTTTATTAATAATTGTCATAAAGGACCATGAGCTGCAACAGAGAGAATCTGACGTATCACCATGTGCAAGAATATAACTATAATCCTGCCTCCTATGTACAAGAATATAACTACTATAATACTGCCTCCTATGTACAGGAATATAACTACTATAATACTGCTCCTATGTACAGGAATATAACTACTATAATACTGCTCCTATGTACAGGAATATAACTACTATAATACTGCTCCTATGTGCAAGAATATAACTATAATCCTGCCTCCTATGTACAAGAATATAACTACTATAATACTGCCTCCTATGTACAGGAATATAACTACTATAATACTGCTCCTATGTACAGGAATATAACTACTATAATACTGCACCTATGTACAGGAATATAACTACTATAATACTGCTCCTATGTGCAAGAATATAACTATAATCCTGCCTCCTATGTACATGAATATAACTGCTATAATACTGCCTCCTATGTACAAGAATATAACTACTATAATACTGCCTCCTATGTACAAGAATATGACTACTATAATACTGCCTCCTATGTACAGGAATATAACTACTATAATACTGCTCTTATGTGCAAGAATATAACTATAATCCTGCCTCCTATGTACATGAATATAACTGCTATAATACTGCTCCTATGTACAAGAATATAACTACTATAATACTACCTCCTATGTACAAGAATATAACTACTATAATACTGATCCTATGTACAAAAATATAACTACTATAATACTGCTCCTATGTGCAAGAATATAACTGCTATAATACTGCCTCCTATGTACAAGAATATAACTACTATAATACTGCTCCTATGTACAAGAATATATCTACTATAATACTGCTCCTATGTACAAGAATATAACTACTATAATACTGATCCTATGTACAGGAATATAACTACTATAATACTGCTCCTGTGTACAAGAATATAACTACTATAATACTGCCCCCTATGTACAGGAATATAACTACTATAATACTGCCCCTATGTACAGGAATATAACTACTATAATACTGCTCCTATGTACAGGAGTATAACTACTATAATACTGCTCCTATGTACAAGAATATAACTACTATAATACTGCTCCTATGTACAAGAATATAACTACTATAATACTGCTCCTATGTACAAGAATATAACTACTATAATACTGCTCCTGTGTACAAGAATATAACTACTATAATACTGCTCCTATGTACAAGAATATAACTACTATAATACTGCTCCTATGTACAAGAATATAACTACTATAATACTGCCTCCTATGTACAAGAATATAACTACTATAATCCTGCCTCCTATGTACAAGAATATAACTACTATAATACTGCTCCTATGTACAAGAATATAACTACTATAATACTGCCCCTATGTACAAGAATATAACTACTATAATACTGCCTCCTATGTTCAAGAATATAACTACTAGAATACTGCCTCTTATGTACAAGAATATAACTACTATAATACTACCTCCTATGTACAAGAATATAACTAATATAATACTGCCTCCTATGTACAAGAATGTAACTACTATAATACTGCCTCCTATGTACAAGAATATAACTACTATAATACTGCCTCCTATGTACAAGAATATAACTACTATAATACTGCTCCTATGTACAAGAATATAACTACTATAATACTGCTCCTATGTACAAGAATATAACTACTATAATACTGCTCCTATGTACAAGAATATAACTACTATAATACTGCTCCTATGTACAAGAATATAACTACTATAATACTGCTCCTATGTACAAGAATATAACTACTATAATACTGTTCCTATATACAAGAATATAACTACTATAATACTGCTCCTATGTCCAAGAATATAACTACTATAATACTGCCTCCTATGTCCAAGAATATAACTACTATAATACTGCTCCTATGTACAAGAATATAACTACTATAATATTGCTCCTATGTACAAGAATATAACTACTATAATACTGCTCCTATGTACAAGAATATAACTACTATAATACTGTTCCTATATACAAGAATATAACTACTATAATACTGCTCCTATGTACAAGAATATAACTACTATAATACTGCCTCCTATGTCCAAGAATATAACTACTATAATACTGCTCCTATGTACAAGAATATAACTACTATAATACTGCCTCCTATGTACAAGAATATAACTACTATAATACTACTCCTATGTACAAGAATATAACTACTATAATACTGCTCCTATGTACAAGAATATAACTACTATAATACTGCTCCTATGTACAAGAATATAACTACTATAATACTGCTCCTATGTACAAGAATATAACTACTATAATACTGCTCCTATGTACAAGAATATAACTATTATATTACTGCTCCTATGTACAAGAATATAACTACTATAATACTGCTCCTATGTACAAGAATATAACTACTATAATACTGCCTCCTATGTACAAGAATATAACTACTATAATCCTGCCTCCTATGTACAAGAATATAACTACTATAATACTGCTCCCATGTACAAGAATATAACTACTATAATACTGCCCCTATGTACAAGAATATAACTACTATAATACTGCCTCCTATGTTCAAGAATATAACTACTATAATACTGCCTCTTATGTACAAGAATATAACTACTATAATACTACCTCATATGTACAAGAATATAACTAATATAATACTGCCTCCTATGTACAAGAATGTAACTACTATAATACTGCCTCCTATGTACAAGAATATAACTACTATAATACTGCCTCCTATGTACAAGAATATAACTACTATAATACTGCTCCTATGTACAAGAATATAACTACTATAATACTGCTCCTATGTACAAGAATATAACTACTATAATACTGTTCCTATATACAAGAATATAACTACTATAATACTGCTCCTATGTACAAGAATATAACTACTATAATACTGCCTCCTATGTCCAAGAATATAACTACTATAATACTGCTCCTATGTACAAGAATATAACTACTATAATACTGCTCCTATGTACAAGAATATAACTACTATAATACTGCTCCTATGTACAAGAATATAACTACTATAATACTGTTCCTATATACAAGAATATAACTACTATAATACTGCTCCTATGTACAAGAATATAACTACTATAATACTGCCTCCTATGTCCAAGAATATAACTACTATAATACTGCTCCTATGTACAAGAATATAACTACTATAATACTGCCTCCTATGTACAAGAATATAACTACTATAATACTACTCCTATGTACAAGAATATAACTACTATAATACTGCCTCCTATGTACAAGAATATAACTGCTATAATACTGCTCCTATGTACAAGAATATAACTGCTATAATACTGCCTCCTATGTACAAGAATATAACTACTATAATACTGCTCCTATGTACAAGAATATAACTACTATAATACTGCTCCTATGTACAAGAATATAACTACTATAATACTGCTCCTACGTACAAGAATATAACTACTATAATACTGCTCCTACGTACAAGAATATAACTACTATAATACTGCTCCTATGTACAAGAATATAACTACTATAATACTGCCTCCTATGTACAAGAATATAACTACTATAATACTGCCTCCTATGTACAAGAATATAACTACTATAATACTGCTCCTATGTACAAGAATATAACTACTATAATACTGCTCCTATGTACAAGAATATAACTACTATAATACTGCCTCCTATGTACAGGAATATAACTACTATAATACTGCTCCTATGTACAAGAATATAACTACTATAATACTGCCTCCTATGTACAAGAATATAACTACTATAATACTGCGTCCTATGTACAAGAATATAACTACTATAATACTGCTCCTATGTACAAGAATATAACTACTATAATACTGCGTCCTATGTACAAGAATATAACTACTATAATACTGCTCCTATGTACAAGAATATAACTACTATAATACTGCTCCTATGTACAAGAATATAACTACTATAATACTGCTCCTATGTACAAGAATATAACTACTATAATACTGCCTCCTATGTACAAGAATATAACTATTATAATACTGCGTCCTATGTACAAGAATATAACTACTATAATACTGCGTCCTATGTACAAGAATATAACTACTATAATACTGCGTCCTATGTACAAGAATATAACTACTATAATACTGCTCCTATGTACAAGAATATAACTACTATAATACTGACTCCTATGTACAAGAATATAACTACAATAATACTGCTCCTATGTACAAGAATATAACTACTATAATACTGCTCCTATGTACAAGAATATAACTACTATAATACTGCTCCTATGTACAAGAATATAACTACTATAATACTGCTCCTATGTACAAGAATATAACTACTATAATACTGCTCCTATGTACAAGAATATAACTACTATATTACTGCCTCCTATGTACAAGAATATAACTACTATAATACTGCTCTTATGTACAAGAATATAACTGCTATAATACTGCTCCTATGTACAAGAATATAACTACTATAATACTGCCTGCTATGTACAAGAATATAACTACTATAATACTGGTCCTATGTACAAGAATATAACTACTATAATACTGCTCCTATGTACAAGAATATAACTACTATAATACTGTCTCCTATGTACAAGAATATAACTGCTATAATACTGCTCCTATGTACAAGAATATAACTACTATAATACTGCTCCTATGTACAAGAATATAACTACTATAATACTGCTCCTATGTACAAGAATATAACTACTATAATACTGTCTCCTATGTACAAGAATATAACTGCTATAATACTGCTCCTATGTACAAGAATATAACTACTATAATACTGCTCCTATGTACAAGAATATAACTACTATAATACTGCTCCTATGTACAAGAATATAACTACTATAATACTGCCTCCTATGTACAAGAATATAACTACTATAATACTGCCTCCTATGTACAAGAATATAACTACTATAATACTGCTCCTATGTACAGGAATATAACTACTATAATACTGCTCCTATGTACAAGAATATAACTACTATAATACTGCCTCCTATGTACAAGAATATAACTACTATAATACCGCTCCTATGTACAAGAATATTACTACTATAATACTGCCTCCTATGTACAAGGATATAACTACTATAATACTGCTCCTATGTACAAGAATATAACTACTATAATACTGCCTCCTATGTACAAGGATATAACTACTATAATACTGCCTCCTATGTACAAGAATATAACTACTATAATACTGCCTCCTATGTACAAGGATATAACTACTATAATACTGCCTCCTATGTACAAGAATATAACTACTATAATACTGCCTCCTATGTACAAGAATATAACTACTATAATACTGCCTCCTATGTACAAGAATATAACTACTATAATACTGCCTCCTATGTACAAGAATATAACTACTATAATACTGCCTCCTATGTACAAGGATATAACTACTATAATACTGCCTCCTATGTACAAGAATATAACTACTATAATACTGCCTCCTATGTACAAGGATATAACTACTATAATACTGCCTCCTATGTACAAGAATATAACTACTATAATACTGCCTCCTATGTACAAGGATATAACTACTATAATACTGCCTCCTATGTACAAGAATATAACTACTATAATACTGCTCCTATGTACAAGAATATAACTACTATAATACTGCTCCTATGTACAAGATTATAACTACTGTAATGATCTTTTATTTAAAACTTGCAACAAAACATTACAATTCGTGATGCTACATCTGAAGTCGCTTCGTTTATAACTTCGGATTAATACTGTACGGAGATCCGATTGGTACCTGGGAAACGAAGAAGAGTTCTCTTTTAAGGTAAATAACGAAGAAGCGTGAACGTAAGTATCCTCTGTGGGCGCCTAGGGTATATACACCCATTCGCCCTCGCGCTTTCTTTTCTCCCTATTCGGAGCCTTGCGTTCCACACATGCGTTCCAAGCACCGGAAGTCACGTGTTTGCGCCTCATCTATGCGCTCCATTGGCCGGAAGTCTTTTCTCCGTCGTCCGGAAGTCACTGGTGGTGCCTGCGCTTAAATTTTTAGCGTTGGCGTCTTTCACTAGCCAGAATAGCTCCCCGAATATCGGCGTGCCAGGCGCTGTGGGTGACCCATGCCAGTGAGTACAGCTACTTTTTGACACAATCCTCTTGTGGATCATACAAGTTGATAGGGACTTCTTCTCTGTAAAATAGAATTTCTTTTCAGCCATCTGCTGACATGGTGCTTCTTGTCTTAACCCCACAAGTGACTCCAGAGAGCTGAGTATCTTAATCTCTTATCTATTACTTTATCCCTACGAATATTTCTACTAATTACCCCCTGATGAACCGCTAGTTGCGGATGAAACGCGCCGGGGTCGTTATAGTTTAGGTCATCTGTATATGTAAATACGTTTGTTACTCAGTATACACACATCGGGTATGTACTTCTATGTAGGGTCTTAACAGGGTGTCTTTCAGGGTCTAGGCACGGGGACAGGGGGCATCCCTGGGCAGAGATTATCGATAGATTTCATATCTACCCAACCTCCCAAACTCTGTCACCCCAGAGATACCTATAAATACCTGTACCATCCCTGCTAGTTTATCTGTTCTATATTTGTTTTGTTAGGCGATAGCCACTTTGCCACATCTTGGTTATTATCAGGGTTCCTTTGTTGCCCTGTTACCCATAATATATAAATAGAGGTAATTTTAGAAGCACGTTCACTCTTCTTCCTTATTTACTCTGGATTATTTACTAGGTGCCCATCATCTGCAGCATCTGTTACTATATTTTTCTCTAGTTCTCCTTTAAGTTTTAAAGTGCTTTTCCATAAATTACTGAAGTTATTCAACAAAGTCACGCGCGACTTCGCGAATAACTATCTTCAGCTCATCATTTTAATACTGTACTTTAGGAAAAGCTGTTATTTCCTTTTCTAGTGTCACATAGTCCTCTCTAGAAGACACCAGAAGGGTCACATCATCTGCATAGGCGCAGAACTTTATAGTTTACACTTTTTCCTGATGACATCTGAAACCCTGAGAATCTGTATTATTCTGCAATTTTCTCAAGGAAGTATCCAGAATAAAGACATACAGCACTGGGCTGAGAGGACATCCCTGCCTCACACCTAACATGATCTAGAAGGGACCTCCTAGGTGGCCATTAATCAGAGGATGGCTTACTGCCTCGATATGGAGAACCTGCAGCCATTGTACAAAGCGTGCAGGAAGGCCGTACTCCAACAACACCTGGTACAGATAGTCATGATGGACTCAAAGGTCTTTCTCTGGTCTAACCCCACCACATATGCTCCTCCACTGTGCTGCCTGATGTAGGTCGCCGCTTCCCTCACCAGCAGCAATGAGTCCTCTATAGTCCGGCCTTTCACACCACACGTCTGGTTAGAGATGATCAGATCATCTTCCACCGCCTGTAGTACAAGATCTTTGCCAGGACTTTATAATCAGTGTTCAGTAGAGACAATGGACACCAGTTTTTTTATATCTTCTAGATTTCCTTTCTTTGCCAGAAGAACTAGTACAGATTTATACTGAGACTCCGGCATCTTCCCCGCAGAGAAGCAATCATTATAGACCTGCGCCAGGTCTGGAGTTAATAAGTCCCTGAACTCTTTCGAGAACTCGCTGGTCAGGCCGCCCAGCCCCAGACTGTTCATGGGTTGTGAGGAGTCGATGTTTCTCTTCACCTCCTCCTCAGTTATGGGCTCAGCCATGCTTTCTGCCTTCAACAGCAGTGGTGGCATTTTTCTTCAAAAACTAAATTTAATGTATAAGGCTACGTGCGGCAGCAGGGTCCAGCGGAGGAACAGCCTGCCGGATCCATGCTAATGCTAGCCCACCATGCCGCCAGAAGTCTGCTCTGGCCTCATTCACTAAAATGGGGGCGGGCTGAAGGTCCGGCCGCAGCACGGCAAACATGCCAAGAGAAGAACTACAGCATACCTCTCGGTTTGTTTGCTGTGCAGCGGCCGGACCTCCGGCTCACCCCCATTATTGTGAATGGGGCCGGAGCATAGGGTTACATGATCTCCTAAAATATTTTGATACATGCATCCCTCATACACGATAAATAGGCCCAACACCATAATGTGAGACAAGTCCCCATATCAGGATTTCTGCGCCACCATGCCTTACTGTCTTCACAGTGGACTGTGGCTTGAAATCAGTGCTCGGGGGTCATCTGACTGCAGCCACTAGACCCAAAAAGAACAATTTTGCTTTCATCACTTCTGCTGGTAACTTGGCTTCACTTCATCGTCTGATAGTAGCAGTGCTGACTGGTAACTTCAGATCCTCTTTCATTTTTCCAGAGCTGATCATTGGCTGAGCCTTTGCCATTTTGGCCAGTTTTCGTTCCATTTGAGAAGTAGTTCTCCACTTTCTTCTGTGTGCTTCAGGTTTTGGTTGCCATTTCAAGGCAAAACAATGTCTGCAATGATCCATTTTCGTATAGATAGATTGGTCAATCAGGGAAGACAGGTAATGATATGCCTAACCCTGAATACTGCTCCAACACTAAGAAATTGAAACTAGAAGGGGGGCAGTTACTAAATAAAATATATTTAGTAACTGCCCCCCTTCTAGTTTCAATTACCCATTTTCCCCAGTATTTCAGAAGGAAATGCACTATAACTAACATGTGCAACCTTTGCCACCCTCCTACCTTTAATTGCCACCTGTTATTCCACAGAGTGAATGTCTTCACCAGGTTAAGGCTACGTCTACACGACGACATTTGTCGCGCAACATTTTGTTGCACTAATTCGAGATGGATTTTTCTGCGACTGTTGCGTTGCAGTCGCAGCATGTTGCATGTTGCAGTGCGACACCATAGACTGCCATTATAAAAATTGTCGCGCGACATTAGTGCAACAAAATGTTGCGCTACAAATGTTGCAGTGCAGTTGTGCCCTATAAGTCGCGCGACAAATGTCGTCGTGTAGACGTAGCCTAACTCCTCACTGCTAGTATTTTGACCCCCTTGTAATTAAGGACTCAATTACTCAGAGTGAGCGGGATGCATGTCCTGATTGTTGGGTCTGTTTTATGTTGCCGGGATTATGGAGGATCAATGCAATCTTGAGTTATCCTAATGTTTTGGGTGAAATCACTTACAGTCTGTATCTGCAGTCACAGGTTTGCCATGGTGGGGTTGCTATAATACCTTTAATTAGCTCTCGCCACCAGGTGTATAGCTCTGCACTAACATTTATTCCAGTTCTCGTCTTAAGTTATAATAAAGCTATTGGGCCAGTGGAGACCTTCCTCCTCCTCCTCCTCCTCCTCCTCCCCCTCCTCCCCCTCCTCCCCCTCCTCCCCCTCCCCCTCCTCCTCCTCCTGGATAACCACATCCTGAGAAACTTCCCAAATGTTTGCTCCAGTATCACTTGTCATAAGTTGTGGCTTTTTTTTACACTATAAAACCTGTTGCAAAATGTTTCAGCTCTGTCCCAACTGATATGAATGAGGTGATTAACACTGCTACATTGTAACAAACCCTCAGCAGGATTAGATCAAGAGGAATAATCAGGCATTAGTTGAAAAGAAAGCACTGACTGACAGTAAGCAGAGATCTTGAAATGGTTGGGTATTAGAAAGTTGCAGAACTTTACATTATACACGGCTATCCCCGAGGCTATGACAAGCTGTCACCCCCCCACCTATAGGTGCCTACAGGACCTGTAGCAGGAGACATATAGCGCTCGAGCCCGCAGCAGCGCCCGCTCCCTTCCCCAGATACGTCTTGTATCGTTCTCCTGTTATAAATTACTCTCGTCTTGTTACATTGTATCAATAAAAAACATACAAATTGCTTCTTCGCGCTCCATTAACCCCGGTGGAACAGATAACGGAGCCTGACGCCGACGCTCTCTCGCTCTGTGTAGATTCCCGCGGTCGGACCGCATCCATCATCTATCTGCATTAATAATTAAAGAGGATTTCGGGGAAACGTGGTGGGAGGGGCCATGGCGAGCGGCGGTCTGTTACAAGGACTGTGAATAGTCAACCAAACTACGACCGCCACTGACGTCCTCCGTTAACCGCGTCTTTCCACTGCTTTTTGCTTTGGGGCCCCATCTCTTCCATGTACAACGCAGGGTCAGGACAAACCGTGGGGGGGGCAGCACAAGCAGCGTCCTCTACTCCCCTCCAGAGCTGCAGTTCTCCGGCCGCCGCGGGGGCAGCAGGTGTTTGGATGGAAGCAGACGAGTAAATTGAGTTTGACGAGTGTCTGATTTGATTAGTCGGCCGCACTGACAAGCAGTCCGCTATCTGAATGGAGAAGCCAAGACGAGGAACTGAGATTCGGGCAGGGGAACAGGATCGCATCTGGATCTGCTACCCAGGTCTGGAGATAATGGGGAGTGTAGTACAGTGCTCACATATACATATTGAGAGTCATTGTCTGCTGAGCTTCAATCTTTTGATCCATGAACTGATATCGTCCACAAGGAAGACAAAGTCCATTATGTCATGCTCAAAGCAGAACACCTCCACCACCATACTTTACACTGCATGTTCTTCTGGTGAAATGCTGTCTATGATTCTTACATGTATTCTGGTTCTACGGTCACATACCTCTATCTCCACCACTATGCTTTACAGTGCAGGTGTCAGGATCTTCTGGTGAAGTGCTGTCTGTGATCCTCACATTTCTTCTGGTTCTGTGACCACATACTACTGTCTCCAATGGTCGCCTCGTGCATTATGGCCTCAGTAGTGGTGAGAGCGTCATCTTCCAGCATCTTCTGGACAGTGCTGGGCTCCTCCTGGCACCTCCCATGCAGATGTCAGGCATACAGTACCTTGAAAAAAGTATTCATGCCCCTTGACCTTTTCCACATTTTTTCACGTTACACCCACAAACGTAAACGTATTTGATTGGGATTTTATGTGATCGACCGACACAAAGTAACAAGTCTGTGTGAGGTGAAGAGAAGATGATACAAGGTTTTCAAAATGTTTGATAAATAAAACACTGGAACGTGTGGTGTGCATTAGTATTCACCCCCCTGAGTCAATACCTTGTAGGACCACCTTTCTCTGCCATTACAGCTGCAGTCCTTCGGGGTCTGTCTCTACCAGCTTTGCACATCTAGAGGCTGAAATGTCTCCCCATTCTTCTGTGCAGAAGAGCTCGCGCTCAGTCAGATCGGATGGAGAGATTCTGTGAGCAGCAATTCTCAGGTCTTGTCACAGATTCTCAATAGGATTTAGGTCTGGACTGTGACTGGACCATTCTAACTCATGAAGATGCTGTGATCTGAACCCTTCCATTGTAGCTCTAGCTGGATGTTGAGGGTTGTTGTCTTGCTGGAAGGTGAACCAATCTCAAGTTTTTTGCAGCCTCTACCAGGTTTTCCTCTAGGATTACCCTGCATTTAGCTCCATCCATCTTCCCATCACCTCTGACCAGCTTCCCTGTCCCTGCTGAAGAAAAGCCTCCCCGCAGCATGAAGCTGCCACCGCCACGTGTCGTGATGGGGATGGTGTGTTCAGGGCGATGTGCAGTGTTCGTTTTCAACCACACATTGCGTTTTGCATTTAGGCCAAAAAGTTCCACTTTGGTCTCCTCTGACCAGAGCAGCTTCTTCCACATGTTTGCTGTGTCCCCTACATGGCTTGTGGCAAACTGCAAGCAGGTCTTCTTATGGCCGCTTTCAAAAATGGCTTTCTTCTTCTTCTTGCCACTCTTCCATAAAGGCCAGATTTGTGGAGCACACGACTAACAGTTGTCCTGTGGACAGATTCTCCCACCTGAGCCGTGGATCTCTGCAGCTCCTCCAGAGTGACCATGGGCCTCTTGGCTGCTTCTCTAATCAGTGCTCTCCTTGCCTGGCTGTCAGTTTAGGTGGACAGCCGTGTCTTGTATTTTTGGATGATGGATTGAACAGTGCTCCATGATATGTTTGTAGTTTTTTTTTAGAACCTAACCCTACTTTACACTTCTCCACAACTTTATCCCTGGCCTGTCTGGTGTGTTCCTTCGTGCCATTTGATCAGTAATGTTCTGTAACAAACCTCTGAGGCCTTCACAGAACAGCTGGAGTTATACTGAGAATACATTACACACAAGTGGACTCTGTTACTAACGAGGTGACTTCTGAAGGTGATTGGACACACTGGATGTTATTTAGGGGGATCAGAGTACAGGGGGGTGAATACAAATGCACGTCACACTTTTCAGATTTTTATTTATTAAAAAGTTTGAAAACCATGTATCATTTTCTTCTCACCTCACACATACTTGTACTTTGTGTTGGTCGATCACATAAAATCCCAAAAATTACATTTTATTTTGTCGGTGTAACGTGGAAAAATGGGGAAAGGTTCAAAGGGTATGCATACTTTTTCAAGGCACTGTATGTTGTCTAATGGTCACCCTCTGCACATAGTGGTGAGAGCATCCTGCATGTAGCGGGAAGAAGTTCTGACCTCTTAGAGAAGTCTTCCAGCATCGAGTGTTCTGTGATCTCAGTTGTGGTGAGAGCTTCCTGTAGGTTATAGGATTAGGCTTCTTGGAGACATCTTCCAGTATCTTTGTTCTGTCGCTGATCTTCCTGGACAGTGGTGCTCTTCTCTTGGCGCCTCCTATATTGATGACATGTGTATTGCATCTCTCTATTTGTCGACTCCTGCGGTGTGACCTCAGCAGTGGCGAGTGCATCCTGTAGGTCCGGTAGGCGTCTTCTGTTCTCCGACGCATATTCTTGGACAGCGTTGGTCTCCTGCTGTCACCACCATGTAGATGTCAGGCATGTGTCCTCTTACTGAAGGTCACTTCCTACATTCTACCTAAGCACTGGTGAGAGTACTGGCTTCTTGGAGATGTCTTTCAGCATCTTCTGTTCTTCTACTGATCTTTTTGGACAGCGTTGTTTCTTCTGTCAGTCATGTGTTCTTTCTCTAATTGTCACTTCCTACACTGTGACCTCAGCAGTTATGAGTGCATCCTATAGGTTCGGTGGACATCTTCTGTTCTCCAACAGATCTTCTTCAACAGTGATGGTCTCCTTCTGTCTCTACCATGTAGATGTCTGGCATGTGTCCTTTCATTATTGGTCGTATCCTACACTTTGCCCTCAGAAGTGGTGAGTGCTTCCTGTAGGTCTGGTAGGCATCTTCAGTTCTCAGACACATCTTCTTGGAAGGTGTTGGTCTCCTTCTGTCTCTGCCATGTAGATGTCTAGTATGTGTCCTCTCACTAATGGTCATATCCTACACTTTGGCCTCAGCAGTGGTGAGTGCTACCTTTAGGTCTGGTAGGCATTTTCGGTTCTCAGACAGATCTTCTTGGACAGTGTCTGCCTCCATCTGTCAACACCATGTAGATGTCAGGCATGTTTCCTGTTGGTTCTGGATTAGATTCTGGTTTCTTAGGTCTTCTAGCATCTTCATTTCCCCAGCTGATCTTGTGAGATGGCATGGCCTTTAAGAAGTTGTATGAAATCTTCTCTACTTGTAGATGATCATCTGGGAAAGGCAACTTCAGTCTCACTGGAATCTAGAATCTTTAATATGAGGGTCTGTCACTAAGACAGCGCAAACCAGAAATAAGATGTCTCCTTCAAGATCTTCTGACCTTAATTTGAACTGCATCCTTAATTTAGCTCTTTTGGTAGTACACATGTACTATTTTCATAGATGGAATTAAATTTGTTAGAATTTTGGGTTCAATACAATCAACATGGAAATTATTTTCTTTTCTACGTTAATAATAAGCCCGACATAAATGTAACAAGCTTGTAATACACCTTTTATAATACTCTATGTACTTTAGAGCGCCCCCTGGAGGGTTACTGGAATCTGTGCTGTTTTCAGCCCTTGCACTAATATAATGTAATGCTTCCACATCAGAGGCCAGAGCAGCAGAACTGATTCCGCGGCCGCTAATTATAAGCAAAAGATGGACTGCTGCCTGCAGATAACAAGCAATAATAAGTTACCTTCCCGAGGGTCCCGTGCCCCGCACCACGTCCCGGCCGCGCTCCCTGTTTCCTCTGATTTACACGGTAAAATAAGGTAATCAAAATTCACAACCATGAAAACTATTTTCCTAACATCAGTGAATTTACTGCAGAAAACTGTAATTATGTTCATAGGAAATCTGTGACTTCTCCGAGCTCAAGGGAAAGTAAATACGACGTAGTCGCTCTTATCAATGAGCGGCGCCAAATCCATTCATTTTCCCCCGTATTAAGATTATATGCCAAGATGATTAATGCCAAGGAGTAGGGGGGGGGCACCCCTGAGACTGGCCACGAAAACTGAATGGGGTCTCAGCGCAACTGGCAGAACCAGAATCAGAAAAAACCCACAACAATGACGAACGTTCTGCAATGCTGGGGCCACAGACTTAATGACTTGGGAAACACTGCAGCCGCTTTCATTTCCATGATATATACTGTACATACACTGCATTGGGAAACTCCTCACACCCTTTCAATCCCTCACATTTTGTTATCTCACTCCTTGTGCCATAAGTTCCCCCATAATGAGAAAGTGAGAACAGAAGGTTAGAAATCTCTAATTTACTGAGAAGAAAAAACTAAAATCTCACATTGACATAAGTCCTCAGCCCCTTTACTCAGGACATAAGTCTTCGGCCCCTTTACTCAGGACATAAGTCTTCAGCCCCTTTACTCAGGACATAAGTCTTCGGCCCCTTTACTCAGGATATAAGTCTTCGGCCCCTTTACTCAGGACATAAGTCTTCAGCCCCTTTACTCAGGACATAAGTCTTCGGCCCCTTTACTAGGGACATAAGTCTTCAGCCCCTTTACTCAGGATATAAGTCTTCAGCCCCTTTACTCAGGACATAAGTCTTCAGCCCCTTTACTCAGGATATAAGTCTTCAGCCCCTTTACTCAGGACATAAGTCTTCGGCCCCTTTACTCAGGACATAAGTCTTCAGCCCCTTTACTCAGGATATAAGTCTTCGGCCCCTTTACTCAGGACATAAGTCTTCAGCCCCTTTACTCAGGACATAAGTCTTCAGCCCCTTTACTCAGGACATAAGTCTTCGGCCCCTTTACTAGGGACATAAGTCTTCAGCCCCTTTACTCAGGATATAAGTCTTCAGCCCCTTTACTCAGGACATAAGTCTTCAGCCCCTTTACTCAGGATATAAGTCTTCAGCCCCTTTACTCAGGACATAAGTCTTCGGCCCCTTTACTCGGGACATAAGTCTTCAGCCCCTTTACTCAGGGCATAAGTCTTCAGTCCTCTTGGCAGTGGTTCCAGTCTCCAGTGTTCTTGGAGATGATGCCACAAGGTTTACACCTGGATTTGGAGATTTTCGGCCATGCTTCTGTGCAGATCCTCTCCAGCTCTGTCAGGTTGGATGGGGGCGGTAGGTGGACAGCCATTTTCAGGTATCTCCAGAGTTCTTCCATTGGGTTCAGGGCTCTGGCTGGGCCCCTCAAGGACATTCCCAGACTTGTCCCTCAGCCGCTCCTGTGTTGTCCTGGCCGTGTGCTTAGGGCCACTGTTGGAAGATGAACCTCGGCCCAGTCTGAGGTCCAGAACTCTGGATCAGGTTTTCATTAATAATATCTCTGTACTTCGCTCCATTCAGCTTTCCCTCCACCCTGACCGGTCTCCCTCTCCCCCAGCATGACGCTGCCACCACCATGCTTCACTGTAGGGATGGTGTTGGGCAGGTTTCCTCCAGACATAACGCTTAAAATGAGGACAAAAAGTCTTGGATCTTGCTTCTCACAGTCTGAGGATCCTTTAGGTGCTTTTTTTTTTTACAATCTCCAGGCGGCTTTCATGTGTCTTTTACTGAGAAGAGGTTTCTTTCCTGCCGCTCTGCCCAGGTTATACCAGCATGCTCCATATCATTATATACAAGAAGATGTATAACTTACACCAGCTGTACATATATCATTATATACAGGAGATGCCCAGGTTATACCAGCTGTACATATATAATTATATACAGGAGATGCCCAGGTTATACCAGCTGTACATATATAATTATATACAGGAGATGCCCAGGTTATACCAGCTGTACATATATAATTATATACAGGAGATGCCCAGGTTATACCAGCATGCTCCATATCATTATATACAAGAAGATGTATAACTTACACCATCTGTACATATATAATTATATACAGGAGATACCCAGGTTATACCATCTGTACATATATAATTATATACAGGAGATGCCGAGGTTATACCAGCTGTACATATATAATTATATACAGGAGATACCCAGGTTATACCATCTGTACATATATAATTATATACAGGAGATGCCGAGGTTATACCAGCTGTACATATATAATTATATACAGGAGATGCCCAGGTTATACCAGCTGTACGTATATAATTATATACAGGAGATGCCCAGGTTATACCAGCTGTACATATATAATTATATACAGGAGATGCCCAGGTTATACCAGCTGTACGTATATAATTATATACAGGAGATGCCCAGGTTATACCAGCGGTACGTATATAATTATATACAGGAGATGCCCAGGTTATACCAGCTTTACATATATAATTATATACAGAAGATACCCAGGTTATACCAGCTGTACATATATAATTATATACAGGAGATACCCAGGTTATACCAGCTGTACGTATATAATTATATACAGGAGATGCCCAGGTTATACCAGCTGTACATATATAATTATATACAGGAGATGCCCAGGTTATACCAGCTGTACATATATAATTATATACAGGAGATACCCAGGTTATACCAGCATTCACATATAGATTTGTCAGGTACATTTTACGTTCTCATTACATTTTCCCGCTGCGACATTCCCCTAATCAGGTATGAGCTGTCCTCTCGCCGGTGCTCCGATATAACCCCATTACGCTTCGCCGTGTGTCTGGGTTCATTCTCTGCTACAAATAGACTTGTTTCCTGATAATTGTCTGTACACAATGCAGATCTGCAGCAATTTGTGAGAATTCCCAGCGAGCGTTCGCGGCCGGCCTGGCGAGGACTTGAATGGATTGAGATGCTCGACAACAGGCGCTCGGCTCGTCGTAGGAGGAATTAGATTAGACTGAAGATAACTTACTGTACTTACAATTCACACACACATCAAACACTTTTCCTATGAATATACATGTTGGGCGCAGCCACCGCAGCGCATCGTAATGGCTGACGTGCCGCCGAGACGGGTAATGTTTGTGAGAATTAACTACAGAAGGCGCAGAGGGTGGGGCTGTAACAACAGGGGCAACAGTAACGCCAAAAATGTATATAAAAACTATGAGATAGAAAAGGGGAAAATATTAATCAGCTCCTAAGGGCATATTACCCGTAATCTAATGTATGAGGCGATATCTCCTTTTATATCGGGCTTTAAAGAAGCAGCAGTTGAAAGTGCAAAGTTAGAAGCCATAGTGGAAGAGAAGAATGGAACGATGATGATGTCACCATGCCAGGATTAATGACGCAATCACACATAGTGATATCACCATCAAAGGATTAATGACATCATCACACAGGGAAGATGATGTCAGCATGCCAGGATTAATGACATCATCACACAGACATAGTGATATCACCATCTAAGGGTTAATGACACCATCACATAAGGGTGATGAGGTCATCACGCAAGGATTAATGACATCATCACAAATGCAGAATCTCTTCTAACTCATCTGTGATTGGTTCAGCATTTGGGATATTGGTAGTTGATTTGTCTCCTTCTCTGCCCCTTGCAAGGAGTGATGACATCATCACACAGACACTGTGAAAGTCATTAGGGTAACTGGTCAGACGTGTATCCACCATTGGTGTCACGGTCCCTCCAGTGACAGAGGTTAGAAGATCTGAGAGACTGGCTGCACGTTAGGTTTTCACTTGTTGCAGTGTTGTTGTTGGTAATGAGCACACCTCTTGTCTCAGGTGCAGCTTGTGGTCATTACTGCTCCTCTATTTAGTCTGGACTCACACTTCTTACCATGCGGTTGATATTCTCTGACTGGAGTTGGAAGAGCTGGTGTGTGGTCCTCATCTGAGTTCCTGCTCATCCATATTCTATTGAAGATAAGTGCACTTCTCTTGGTATTTTGTTGCTCCCATTTGCTTGTTGTTTACTAGACCTCAGGGAGACGCTGGTTCCTTCATCTGGGAAGGAACCAGTAGTCTCAGACCTGGTCACTAATCCTAGGGCCTTCCAGGGTAACTAGGGCCTAGGTTTCCGGTGTATGAATATTCCCACCTTCAGGGTCTATTCATACTGACAAGAGTCAGGGCTAAGTTTAGGGTTTCCCTTTCCTTAGCCTTGAGGCCTAATTCCTGGTCATTTTCCTTCTGTTGTCATTCTGGTATTCCTCCCCTACCCCAATGCAGCGATGGATACGATTTCTGCGCAGGTCGAACACCTGCAGGGACTGTCTTTGGAGGTGGCTGACCTCCGCACGGCCGTCTCACAGATCCAGAGACCACAGGTGGTTGGTTCCGGCAGCGGGAACAAGGCCTGCCTTCAACCTAAGGTCGCTCTCCCGGACAGATTTTCCAGGGGAAGTGACAACTTTATTTGGTTCAGGGAGTCGTGCAAATAATATTTTAGACTACGTCCTAACTCTTCAAAGAGTGGGTATAATCATTTCGTTACTTAAAGGTGACGCTCAATTCTTTGGCTTTTTCGTTGCCGACTGGATCACAGTCCCTCCGGTCGGTAGATTCATTTTTCAGAGCTCTAGGTTTTATCTACGATGACCCATCTTTGGGCCCTGATGAGTGTGGGTACCAGCTAACGATGGGATCAGGTAATCAGCAATTACCAGAAGACAATGGCCTTCCCGCCTCATATAAGACGCGGACAAGGAGATTATTACAACCAGATGAACCCAAAGATCCCATCAGATTCTACTTAACCTCCTTATCAACGCAGTGACCTGGGTGAAGTGGGCAGCAGAGGGTGATGCCCCCACAGGACATCTGTGTTTGGGAAATGACATAATATTTACAGTGGTTTACTGTTGTATTTTATCCTGCTGACATCACACACAATGAGTATAATGGGGCATCTAGGAAAGGACCCCAGAGGCGCAGGGCCCTGGAGCTTGTAAGGGGCCCATATGTGTTATAGTAGGGGGTCCTGTTACAAATGTTGCATTGGTGCCCAGGAGCTTCCTATTGCATCATGAAGGGTCCCATATCTTAATATATCTCATTGGAATAGATATGGAGGGATCCTTGGGGGCGGGGTTTGCATATATACCACACCCCAGCTTAGGACATATTCTTATTTAATTGTATTTACCCTGTTGATGAGTTTTACGGTAGTAAAATTCTGATAATCGAGCATCTTTGTGCCCATACGATACAGTACATATACACGTGTATACCTGCCGGCTCCTCTACACTGGCTCCTGAAGATGGGTGGGAAATGGCCAGCTGTGATGTCACCATCTCCGCATCTCATTCATACTGTGGAACTACAAGTAAAAGCATTCTCCTGGGGACTCTGACCTGAGGAAGGGAGGCATCACTGAATCATGGCTGCCCTGCACCCTCGTGCTGGCATAGTTGCATTGCGTTATATACTCTAGTCCCGTTCAAAGCTGCATCGACCATTCTATTGTGCAGTGCATTGTGGGAGACTTCCAGGAGTCTGCGGTAAAATTGAAAGCAGCTCTGGATGTGAATGGAGAACACAATCTTTTTATGCCATCTGACCATGCAGGGCAGGATGGACCTCTAATATGGTGACCCCTGCCCAGTGACCTGCGTGACCTCATGTCTGGGGGTCCGGACGCTGATCCTCGTTTTTCCGTCTGTTTTGGGCTTGTCAGATTTCTCTCACTCTGTCGATATAATTGGATAATGACGAGGAGATAATTAACATCCTCTGATAATTAGAGAAGAGCTGGAAACTAATGACATTACAGTGGATGAGGCCTGCAGCTCTGCAGATAATACCGCGCCAAGGGCGCCGCTTATCACCACCATACGTGATGCAAACATCATCTACAATGCACAATGACAATGTAAGTTAAAGGGGAAGCCACAAATATGTGAGGATCAGAGGGTTCTCCAGGATTATTGTTTGTTAGTACTAATACTTCTCACAGCTGAGGATTTGTTACAATTGTATCCAGTCTTGACAATGAGTCTAAAAGATAAACTAACATATCAACAGCACTAATTACTCTCCTGTTCCGATAGATTGTTACAATGTATCAGTGAAATATATCGAGACTCCAGGACAGGACTACAAAACTTCTAAAGACCTTACACTTCTCACAGCTGAGGGTTTGTTACACTTGTATCCTCTGTGAGGTAAACAAATCAGTAGCTGAAATCCCCCTCCTGTCCTGAGAGTATGTTACAATGTATCAGTCTGGAGTCCAGGCTGCAGTTTTCTAGACTGGACACAACTGTAGCAAACCTTCAGCTGTGAGCTACACTAACTCATGACAGGTTTTCAGCTTCTGGATATACACAAGAATGTTCTCATTAATTGACAGCAAGCAGAGATCTTAATTGCGGTCCACAATACACGGGCACCTTCTGTGGGGCAGGCGCATGGGGATCGCAGACCTATTCACTTGAATGGGTCCGCGATCCCTCCGTTCCGCAAAAAGATAGAGCATGTTCTATCTTTTTGCGGTGCGGAGGCATGGAATGCAAAGAAAAAGGGGGTCAGTCAGCACATCCCAAAGCACCCCAGAAAGCACTCCGTAGTGTTCTGTTCCGCATCTCCGGATTTGCGGACCCATTAAAATGAATTGGTCCGCATCCGCCATGCGGAATGACAACGGAACGGTGCCCATGTATTGCGGATCCGCAAACAAGCTGAACAAGCCCTTTAACAGGTCAGTTTTTGGCTCCCACATGACTTGTTACCCAGCTTTCCCAGGTTCCTGAGGGACATTTCTGGCTAGCTATCAATTAACATAGTAGTAGAGAATGTAATGCAGGAGTCTAGGAAAGCTGGGTGACAGCTGTGTGAGTGCTGTAGTGGTGGGCGTATCGGTGGTCACCCAGCTTTCCTTGGATCAGATATAACCAAGAAACAGCAGAAAAGGAATTCTATTCACTGAGATTTCCTGGTTCTAGGGAAAATACTGTTTCTGAAAGATTTTGTGGCCCCTGGCAGATCATTTGATTGGTTTGACTATCACCCCCAAAGTCTCTTTATTTCCCATCCTCTGGCATCTTGTCGATGATATATATTCTGCTCACTTACCACGGCCACGTGAATCAGTGGGCGCCTGTAGCCAGATACAATGTATCACAGTGACACAATGTAATAAAGCCGCTCTTCCCTGGAGTATAATGCTATAATAATGATGTCATAGTCATGTCCCCCCGGGGTGAAAGGAGATCAACAGATCAGGAAATTTCACCAGAAGCGACACTTTACAGGAGAATAGCATCCGTCCATCATCTGTTCTCTGCGCCTCCTATATCAACTGGTATGCAAGGGGGAAATGGCGCACAGGTCAGATAATACAGCAGGTGAGATGTGGACAGAAAAGACCCTCAATCCCTCAAATGATACAGTAAATAGAGAATAGTAAAGGCAGGAGGAGGGGGGTCTGTGAGTCTCCATACTGTGAGAGGGGAGAAAGAGCTGCACTCGATGGGTTCGGAGCTCTGCCATCACACCAGGTCTCTTTCCACCATCATGTTTCTATGCAGGGTGACCCATGTCATGTCTCATGTAGAATCTATCCCCCCTCAGTCATCACTTGGCATTTTTTTATTTTCGTATGAGGTTGAGTGTGTTTTGGTCCTCGTCAACCATGAGGACCCCAGTGTGTCGGCAGCCTCTAGGAACCCTATAGAAATGCCACCTCATATTTATCTACCTAATATTGTGGAGCCAACTGTGGGATCTGACTACTATCGAGGAGCAGGGCCGATGTGGTGAGCTGATGACATCACATGAAGAATGAGGTCATCTGTACTAATGATACACTGACTCTACAGGCGCCGCTGCTCCTTATCTAGTGAGGTCACAGCCAGGGGTGTAAAGACAATTTCCAGAATCGGATCTGATTAACCTTGCGAGTACATTGTAGGATTTAAGGCTGTGCAGCCATAAATATTTCATCTCTCACCCGACAAATACAGGAGATTGTTTTCTCCCCTCAAGGTAATGAGAACACAGCGCGGAAGGAATTCATTAGACTCCCAGAGCTGAGGATATCCACAGCACAACATGTCATTAGTAAAGCCCAGGAAAGGGAACATGCAGACAATAGGGAGACACCGGAAAGAGGGAAGATGCAGATAAGAGATAGATGATATAGGTAATGCAAGATGGAGCAGGTAAGAGGGAGACACACTAAACGGGGAGATACAGGTATGAGAGCAGATGCAGGTAAGAGGGGTTATACAGGCAAGATCAAGACACAGGTAAGAGGGAAGATGCAAGTAAGAAGATAGATACAGGTAAGAGGAAGATACAGGTAAGAGGGAGATATAGGTAAGAGGAAGATACAGGTAAGAGGAAGATATAGGTAAGAGGGAAGATATAGGTAAGAGGGAAGATATAGGTAAGAGGGAAGATGCAGGTAACAGGGAGATATAGGTAAGAGGGAAGATACAGGTATGAGAGCAGATGCAGGTAAGAGGGAGATATAGGTAACAGGGAGATATAGGTAAGAGGGAAGATATAGGTAAGAGGGAGATATAGGTAAGAGGGAAGATACAGGTAACAGGGAGATATAGGTAAGAGGGAAGATACAGGTAACAGGGAGATATAGGTAACAGGGAGATATAGGTAAGAGGGAAGATATAGGTAAGAGGGAGATATAGGTAAGAGGGAAGATGCAGGTAAGAGGAAGATACAGGTAACAGGGAAGAAACAGGTAAGAGGGAAGATACAGGTAACAGGAAGATATACGTAAGAGGGAAGATACAGGTAAGAGGGGCTATACAGGCAAGAAGGAGACACAGGTAAAAGGGAAGATGCAAGTAAGAGGGAAGATACAGGTAACAGGGAGATATAGGTAAGAGGGAAGATACAGGTAACAGGGAGATATAGGTAAAAGGGAAGATACAGGTAACAGGGAGATATAGGTAAGAGGGAAGATGCAGCTAAGAAGGAGACACATGGAAGAGGGAGGATGCAGCTAGGAGATAAAAGAAGGACACAGGTAAGGCTACTTTCACACTAGCGTTCAGAACGGATGCGTCTCCATTATAACTTAGAAAATTTTCTAAGTCTGAAAGTAGCCTGAATGTATCTGTTCAGACTTTACATTGAAAGTCAATGGGGAACGGATCCGCTTGAAGATTGAGCCATATGGTGTCATCTTCAAGCGGATCCGTCCCCATTGACTTCCATTATAAGTCTGGACGGATCCGCTCTCCTCCGCACGGCCAGGCGGACACCCGAACGCTGCAAGCAGCGTTCAGGTGTCCGCTCACTGAGCGGAGCGGAGGCTGAACGCTGGCAGGCGGATGCATTCTGAGCGGATCCGCGTCCACTGAGAATGCATTGGGGCCAGACGGATGTGCTCAGGGCCGCTTGTGAGAGCCTTCAAACGGAGCTCACGAGCGGACACCCGAACGCTAGTGTGAAAGTAGCCTAAGAGATAGATGATATAGGTAATGTAAGATAAGAACAGACTCTAAAACAATATATCAATTGTAATACGGCGTTTGTTGTGTACGTTATTACATGCAGAATTTGTAAAGTTCAATATGTTGGATGCACTGTAAGGCCTCATGCACACGAACGTTGTTTGTTTCCGTGCCCGTTCCGTTTTTTTTGCTGGTAGGATGCAGACCCATTTATTTCAATGGGTCCGCAAAAAACACGGACAGCACACTGCGTGCTGTCCGCATCAGTATGTCTGTTCCGTTGCCCCGTTTTTTTTGTGGATCCGCAATTTGCATGTAGCCTTTATGAGCTGAAAATACGTATCAGAAAACATCTCAGTGATATTCCTCATCTTCAGACTCGCAATGTATCGGCTGCGACTTTCCACTTCGCCACTGTTCACGGAGGTGCCGCATCTGCGTTTTGTGCACAGGGGATTGAAGTGGTCTCATTGCCCATAAGAGGAGGGGACCACAGACAAAAACTGCTTAGCAGGGAGACCTTTTGGATGTTCTCACTTGATACCTGCATGCCAAAGGGGTTAAATAGAAAACATGACCTCACTCTGCAATACAACTAGGGCTACTTTCGCACCGGCGTTTCGGTGTCCGCCTGTGAGGTCCGTTTCGGGGCTCTCACGGGCGGCCCCGGACGGATCGGTTTGGCCCCAATGCATTCTGGATGGATGCGGATCCGTTTGGAGTGCATCAGTTTGGCTCCTTCCGCTTCCATTCCGCTCTGGAGGCGGACACCGGGGCGCTGCTTGCAGCGTTTTGGTGTCCGCCTGGCCATTTGACGTTGACACAATATGGTGCGATTGCGGGCGGATCCGTCCCCTGTTGACTTTCGGTTTGGGGTCGGGGCGGATCCGTCTGACTAACAATTGGAAAAAGTGGTGAAAGTGGCCTAAGATATGTTCATTATGTGTATGTATCACCTATGATACTGGATCTCCTCCCCTGGACCGCTGAATGGTTCCCACTCCAGGATCCAGGTGCGGACACTTTGCTGATTAGAGGGGGTTGGACCTTGTGCTACATAAAAAGGAATGGTTCCCCAGGGGACAAGATTTTACTTGGAGAATGCCTCAGCACTTGTCTAGAGACAAGGAATTTATAGATAAGCTAAAAGGGTGGTGGTGGGAATATTCACAAGATAATATGGAACATGCAACAAATCAAGGCCTATTTTGGGATGCGGCCAAAGCAGTACTGAGAGGCCGAATAATGTCCTATTCGATAGGGAAAAAGAAAGAAGCGAGAAAAAAGTTTGAGGAGGCCACCAAGAGGGTGCGGGAGACGTACACCGAATTCCTACAGAATCCCATAGAACCTAACAAAGTTCTCTGGGTTACTGCCAAACATAGTTTCGACTACTGTCAGGAACGACAGGAAAAGTGGTTCGGGGACTATCAAAGGGCAAAGTTCTTTCATTTGGGTAATAAGGCGGGTCGCTTGCTGGCCAATTAAACACGCCCATTTATCAAACAATCGGTTTTACACCCCCTGAAGGACAAGTCGGGCAAAGTATGTTCCCAACCGAAAGATGTTATGGAGATACTTGGTGATTACTTTCAGACATTGTATTCTGGTGATCCCTTCCAGCCTCAGGAAGAAAAGAGTCTCTTAGACAAGGTAGATCTACCACGATTGCCCATGGATGCGTTGGAAACGCTGAATCGGGCTGTAAGTGAGAAGGAGTTAGGGACGACAATCAAATCCCTGTCAAACTGTAAAGCTCCGGGACCCGATGGATTCCTGGCGGAATTTTACAAGGTAATGATCCCAGAATTGTCCCCGACGTTGACTGTACTGTTTAATAACATTATGACCGGGGGAAACCTACCTGACTCGGGCAAGATGGCCTATATTAAGATCCTTCCGAAACCGGGAAGAGATTTAACCCAGCGCAGTGCATATAGACCGATCTCCCTAATTAATCAGGATATCAAGATATTGTCCAAAATCTTAGCTAATAGGTTAGCCATTTGTGTTCCTGACCTGATTGGCTCACATCAGGTAGGGTTCATGAGGGGCAGATCAGCAGTAACCAATATACGCAAAGTCTTAGCTACTCTAAGTTCAGATAGGGATCTTAAAAATGAGTCCTGTCCAGCGTTGTTGGCAGTTGACGCCGAAAAGGCGTTCGACAATGTTAGCTGGCAATGGCTGGATATGGTACTAGATAGGGTCAATATTACAGGACACTTTAGGAATTTCCTGAAGGCACTCTATGAAAATCCCCAGGCAAGAGTGAATGTACCGGGTTTTTTATCCAAACCAATTACACTTAGTAAGGGTACGCGACAGGGCTGACCCTTGTCCCTGTTACTCTTCATTTTGTCAATGGAACCCCTGGCGAGATGGTTGATAAAATCGGATATCTTCGAAGGAATCAAAATAGGTAACAAAGAGCTGAAAGTAAGTTGCTTCGCAGATGATATCCTATTGTATCTTGGCTCCCCTGAGCTTCAGCTAGATAGGACCCTAGAAGCTCTGAACCTCTATGGGAAGGTCACGGGCTATAAAGTCAACGTGGAGAAAAGCCAGCTACTGCCCCTAGGCCAAAGGCCCCTTGCAGTGAGTCATTTGCAAAACAGGGTAGAACTCCGGAAAGATTATCTGACTTATCTGGGTATTAAGATAGGACGTACTCCGAAGTCAATATATACTTTGAATTATCCCCCTCTCTTCCTAAAAATAGAGAACGAGCTAGAGAAGTGGCAGGATTTACCCTTGTCTTTGTGCAGTAGGGCACACTTGGTTAAAATGGTAAGCTTTCCAAAGCTACTTTATCCACCCCAGACAATTCCACTGCTACTAAAACACACAGACGTCATGAGGATGCAGAGAGCTTTCAACCGTTTCCTTTGGAAAACTAAGAGGCCCCGTATTGCCTATGCTAAATTGATGATGCTGAAGGATGAAGGGGGGTTACAGCTACCGAATATCCGTTACTATAACTTGGCATCGCTGTTCAGACATGTGAGAGACTGGGTGTGGGACACCGGTCACTATTCGGCGATTACGATCGAAAAAGAACTAGCGGGTCGTGAAAATCTTGAGGCTCTATTACGTTCCAAGCTAAGAGACATCCCAGTGTTAGTAAAGCAGTCTATCCTAATAAAAGACACCATAATGGCGTGGAAGGCGATTAGAAAGTTTATGGACTCCCCTATTATCTATCACCCAGATTGCCATTATGGTCGCTACCGGCGTTCCCCCAGGGCAGAGAGAATATTTTGTTCAGGTCATGGAGGGACAAAAACATAATGGGACTTAAAGATCTACTACACACTACTGGTCTCCATTGGTTGTCCTGGGACCAAGTAAAAATACAGTATGAGTTACATGATGCCCATTATCTCCCCTATCAGCAAA
This sequence comes from Bufo bufo, assembly GCF_905171765.1. NCBI lineage: Eukaryota > Metazoa > Chordata > Amphibia > Anura > Bufonidae > Bufo > Bufo bufo. Next base: position 693,696,773 of record NC_053391.1, on the reverse strand, counting down.
TTAAAAGCTATTGTAAGGCTCAGGCGAATTCTGTTGGTGATTCGGAGAGACTGGCATGGTTTGGGGCCCTGCTGGGCAGGGATGGTTCCCACGTGTCTCTCTCAGAATTACACCAGAAACTCCATAACATCCAGACTATTGGTTTGGTGAAGGCGGCCTACAAACCCCGGGAGAGAGAACTGTCTGACCAAAACATAGCAAAGAAAATGAGGGTAGGTTTTGAGCTGGTTAGGCGGGCGACGTACAACGAACAGTGGAGGGAGTCACAATTAAGGTTTATGCATAGAGCGATAATTTATCTTATCGAGATGCCCCTGCCCATTACCTGCGCCAATGCCCTAAGTGTGACCTTCCGGAAGCTGGATTGCTTCATGCCTTATGGGAATGCCCGAAAGTACAACCGTTATGGAAGCAGACAGTAGAGTCAGTAGATGAAATCTGGGGAGAAAGGGTTGGACTCACGCCCCAGCAATGTATATTTCATTATATACCTATAAACCAAGATGAGGAGATAGGGACGGTGGTCGCCAAGCCAGGCGTAGACCTTCTACTGATGTCAGTGAAGAAGTCTCTCTTACGGCACTGGTTAGGAAGGGAAACACCACCATGGGAAGAGGTCATTGGGACAATGAAGAATGTTCTCTATCTGGAAAGATTAGAGGTAAAACAAGATAAGGAACGATTGGTTGAGAAATTCATCAAATAATGGAGAGGATTCATTGAGAAGCGAATCCAGGAGCTTATTGCCCCATTTGAGTTGACTAAATGGTATTTGGAAGCACAACTTGGGAATAGACTAGGGAAATTGGAGATGTAACTTGGCATGCGGAATAGTAAAACCCTAGGTGTGAGGGGACTCCTAGCATGGCAGGAGCTGTGGCTGGAAGATGCCTACCAGGCGCTCTGGTGGTATGGGGCACAGTACCTACCCAGGACAGCTGAGCATGACAACCCGGAGGGAGAGGAGTTTGATGGTCCTGGCTTGTTATGGGAGACTTTTTCAGAGCTGGAGTTTGGGAGCCCTACACAAGCCCGGTACAGGGACCTCTTTGAGTGGCGGGAGAGCAGGTATGACTGGGACGACACTCAGGAGATTGAGCAGGACTTGGTCCACCTGGTGACCCGGGAGATGGAGCTGGAACAGGGCTACCAGCAGCTGTTCCACTCCAGTGAGAAGGCTCAGCAGGAGAGCAGAGTGTCAGACCCAGGTCCAGAGCCCTTCAGCTCGGAGGATATTGTGTATGTTTACTGGGAAGAACTCCAGGTGGCCGGTGGAGATGGGACCGAGGTCTCTCCACTGCTCCTGCAGGGAATTGGGAGCCCAGTCTCCATTCCCCAGCGGCAGGCTGAGTTACTGTCACGGCTGAGGATGGGGGAAATCCTCAGCCGTGCGGTGCTGGAAGATGTCCAGTCGCTACTCGCCAGGAACACAGAATTAGGGAGCAGGTCACCTCCTGTTGCGTCCCTAACACTGACCCTGTCTCCTACCTGCATGGGCCGACCTTGATGGTAGGAGGACCCATGCGCAGGAACCTCGGATCCCTGACTTACCCTCCGACCGTTCCCTGGGCTAAGGAGCAGGGTAAGACAACCCACTCCTCCTAGGCACGGAGGAGCAGGAGTCTCACTGGCCAAGCAGCATGAAGAAGGGGGTACATAAACATGACTATGGATAAGACAGGTGAACACTAACAGTTCCACACAAACCTGTCTCAGCCTTGCTGACTGGAACCCGTGCTAGGGAAAGGCTATCCACACAGACAAAGGTAAACAGCACACACATGAAGACACACAGGGACCAGGACATCCATAGCTGCACAAAAACCAAAGACACAAGACATCAACAACACATCACGGAATTATAACTTATGACCGGAAGGGTGGCCCTTACAAGAAGATGGAAATCACAGGAGGCTGCAACAGCAAAGCATGACTGAAGCAACCTACTGAGCCATGCCAAAGTGAGAGGCTATATAGGCCTAAGAGGCCACACCCAACGGTCAGACACACCCAGTGACATCACACACACTGGGAAGGGAGTTAACCCTTCCAGCACCACAGGAAAGGGAAAACACCAACTTAAAGGGAAAGTGTCCAACACAACAAACACACTGTGGTTGTTGCCGCAGGCAACGACATGGGTGGCAACCGTGTCCTGGGAGTCAGCCCCAAGGCCGGGACACTGCCACCACATGTACACACTACAACCAAACGTTGCCACGGGCAACCACAGTGAAGGGAAGATGTCAGTGCACACCACACACAAAACAGAGTGCACACAGACATACAAAAGTGCATACATACCCGCACACAAACTCCAAAGGGACCGCACACATACCTGTTGTCCGCGGCAACCGCACTTGAGGCAAACAACATCAAGCCTCAAGCTGCGGTTGAAACAACAACCCAAACCGCGGGCAACTGTATGCGGCTCCCAAGGAGTCACGGCCAAAACCGTGGCCGTGACAGCTACAGGGGGCAGAGACAGTCAGTCCTGTCCCCCATCGGCAGAGTGTCCTACAGGGAACAGAGAGCCCAGTCTCCTTTCCCCAGCAACAGGACACTGTATTGGGAGCGGAAACAGTCGGTCTCCCTCCCCAGAGGCTGGAAGTATGTATGGGAGAGGAGCTTGTTACCCCCTCTCCCTATTGGCAGTGTGAATTGCAGGGAATTGGAAGCCCAGTCTCCACTCCCCAGTGGCTGGGTGATTTACAGGAAATTGGGAGCCCAGTCTCCATTCCCTAGTGGCCGTGTGATTTATTGGGAATTGGGACCCCAGTCTCCATTCCCCAGCGGCCGTGTGATTTATTGGGAATTGGGAGCCCAGTCTCCATTTCCCAGCGGCAGGCGGAGTTACAGGGGGCAGAGACAGTCAGTCCTGTCCCCCAGCGGCAGAGTGTCCAGCAGGGAATAGAGAGCCCAGTCTCCTTTCCCCAACAGCAGGACACTGTATTGGGAGCGGAGACGGTCGGTCGCCCTCCCCAGCGGCTGGAAGTATGTATGGGAGAGGAGCTTGTTACCCCCTCTCCCCAGCGGCAGCTTAACGCACCAGGGGGAGACAGTAGGCCCCACAGCACAGGGGGTAGGGACAGTCGGTCTCCCCCTCCAGCAGCAGAGCTGGATATCCAAAGGGGAGACAGTCGGACTCCCCCTCCAACAACCAGGCTCCAACCAGGCTTCTTCCATGGTAACGCTGGCACCAGGGCAGAGTACCGCTGATCCCTGCCCACAAAGCAACCTCCACTCGAAGCCATGGAACAACACAGAGACCGGTAGTACCAGCTACCAATATAACCTCGGTGGATTCACTGGACAGAGACAGGCTACCAAATTCAACAGGTCCAGTATTTGGTTGTGGGTGAGCTGCCAGACTAACTCAGGTACCGACCGGCGTGAGGTCAGGTATCTGGTTAGTCTTCCCTGGGAGGGGGAGATGTGTGGCAAAAATAACCTCGCCACTGGGTTTTGGAGGGGCCTGGTTGCCAGCCTCTTGCCCCAGGATTATGGGCCCTCTCATCAGCCCATGCAAAACTTAAACCCCATGACGATTTGACTGTGTTTGTGGCATCTGAGCGCTCAGATCCAAGCCATATGGGGACATGTGGGGTTTTGAGGTGTGTGACAGAACCATCTATCTGTGTAATTGTATTGTATGTTATGTGAGGGTACCCAGATTAGCTCATTTTATTGTATTCATGTTGTCTGAGTGCCATTCACCTAATAATATGCACTCAGACTTGAGCTATCTGGGAATATGTTAAATGTCTGTGTTTGCTGTGAGGGTGTGACATTGTGTGTTTGGGTGGTGATTCCTGTCCTGTTGTTCCCACATGTGTATTGGTGATTTCCCTTTGTCCTGAGAGATAATTGAATTACTCCTCGGGTGTCTCCATGGCAGAGAGGAGGAAACCATGATGCATTGTGGGGATGTCTTGTGTATGTGTATCCTGAATTGCTGCATATCTGTCCTGTGTCACAGTCTTCCATCTGGTCCCCTAGGGGTGTGTCCAACAGATGGGGACCTGCATAAATACGGGCGGGTAGCCCCCAATAAAGAGTTCCTGTTTTACACTCAACATAGAGCCTCGTCTCATGTGTGTGGGGATTGCTATATGTGTATACTCCCCTGGCTATTACTCCTAGCTCTTGTAAGAGCTGTTCCTGGTTCCTGTGGTGGTATCGGTGTCGAGTGGAGTGGTAAAAGGGAAGGTGCAGGCAGGGCCGGCATTAGGGGGTGCAAACTGGGCCCCCAATCGTCTAAGAAGCCCCCTGCTTCAGTGCTGCTGTTCAGCTAAACGTCCGTGGAAGCAAACGGGCGAACAGCTGAAAAACTGCACATTACAATACAGTGTAAGGTCCCCTTCCTGTACACATAACACAAGTCATTACCACAGTGCTGCTCTGCAAATTGACAGCTCTGGACACCAGCAGCACTTCTACTGGAGCTGTAGGACCTGCGATGATGTCACGTGCAGGAGGCGGAGCTCAGCAGAGAAGAGGGGATGAAGGACCTGCGATGACCTCACCATCATGTGACCAGAACAGGAGGCGGAGCTCAGTAGTGCAGTAAAGTAATGAAGAAGACCAGTGATGCATGGGAAGAAGTGAAGGATTCAATGTAAGTGCCAGGGAAGTGCTGGGAGTTGTAGTCCTCTCCTCTTATACCTCCTGTTATATAATATCGGAGTACATTACAAGATGAGGTATGAGGAGAGAACAAAAAACTCCCAGCATGTCCAGCTTGTTATATTAACAGCCAAACTAAACTCAATATTTATTGCCTTGATTCTGTAGTTTACAGAAACACCCCATATGTTGTCAAAAACTGCTGTATGGCCACACGTAAGGGCGCAGAAGGAAAGGAACGCCATACGGTTTTTGGAGGGCAGATTTCACTGGGATAATTTTAAGCTGCCATGTCACATTTGAAGACCCCCTGATGCGCCCCTAGAGTGGAAACTACAGGATAAGGTATCAGTTTTGTTGGTACTATTTTAGGGCACAGATGATTTTTGGTTGCTCTATATTACACTTTTTGTGAGGCAAGGTAACAAAAAAATAGCTGTTTTGGCACTGTTTTTATTTTTTGTTATTTACAACGTTTATCTGACAGGTTAGATCATGAGCTATTTTTATAGAGCAAATTGTTACGGACGCGAGCAAATATGACAACTTATTTTTTGTTTGTTTCAGTTTTACATAATAAAGCAATTTAAAAAAAAAGGATTTTCTAGTGTCTCCATATTCTGAAAGCCATAGTTTTTTTAAATTTTTTGGACGACTGTCTTATGTAGGGGCTCATTTTTTTCAGTAAGAGATGACGGTTTGATTGGTACAATTTTGTGGTGCATATGACTTTTTGACACTTTTATTTTTATAGAGAAGGTTGTTACGGATGCAGCGATACCTAATATGTATACTTTTTTAATTTATTTAAGTTTTATACACTAATATTTTTGAAACAAAAAAAATTATCATATTTTAGTGTCACCATAGTCTGAGAGCCATAGTTTTTTTTATTTTTTGGGCGATTCTCTTAGGTAGGGTATCATTTTTTCGGGATGAGATGACAGTTTGATTTGTACAATTTTGGGGTGCATATGACCTTTGATCGCTTGCTATTACACTTTTTGTGATGTAAGGTGACAAAATGGCTTTTTTACACTGTTTTTATATATATTTTTTTACGGTGTTCACCTGAGGGGTTAAATCATGTGATATATTTATAGAGCCGGTCGTTACGGACGCGGCGATCCCTAATATGTGCGGGGTTTTTTTCTTTCTATTTGTAATTATAAAATCAGGGGAAAGAGGCATTTTTTTCTTTTTTTAACTTGAAAATGTATTATTTTTATTGAAAACACCTTTTTTTACTTTTTTTTTTTAAACATTATTTCTGTCCCACTCTGGGGCTTTACTTTTGGGGGTCTGATCCCCTCTGCAATGCATTACAATACACCTGTATTGTAATGCATTGCCTGTTAGTAATACTGAGTAATACACTAACAGGTTGCCTAGGAGACGGGCCTGAGGCTGGATCTCCTGGGCACCCGCAGAAGGCTGGTCCCGATGCCGTGGTACGGCATTGGCCAGCCTCTGCACGGCATCGGGCTGCCTTCTGACACATCGAGTCCCCGCCACAGCAGCGCGGGGACTCGATGCGCTCCATCACCGGCCGCAAACAACTTCTATGTCGCGGTCAGCGCGGACCGCGGCATAGAAAGGGTTAATCTGCCGGCATCAGCTTTCACAGCGATGCCGGCGGTTACAGCAGGGGCCCGGCTACCAGGGCCTACCGGACCCCTGCAGTGATCGGGCGTGCACCGCTCTAGTGCCACCCCGATCATCCCGCCGTGCATGTACCGCGAAATGCATTCTGGCAATGCATCCCCCACCGTACATGCACAGCGTTCTGCGTTAAGGGGTTATATATATCCTGGCACTATGGGGGGGAGCATTATATGGAACTAGTGGGAGGCACTACAGGGGGACATTAGAGCCACTGGGAGCATTAGACCCCTTTCACACGAGCGTGACGGATTGGCTCCGGATGCGTTCAGGATGCGTTCAGTGAAATTCGCACCATTTTGCAAGCACGTTCAGTCAGTTTTGTCTGCGATTGCGTTCAGTTGTTCAGTTTTTTCTGCGTGATAAATAACTGAAGGTTTGCAAACATCTCTTAGCAACCATCAGTGAAAAACGCATTGCACCCGCACTTGCTTCCGGGTGCGATGCGTTTTTCACTGAAGCCCCATTCACTTCTATGGGGCCAGGGCTGCGTGAAAAAACGTAGAATATAGAATATGCTGCGTTTTTCACGCAGCGCAGGACTGATGCGTGAAAAAAAACACTCATGTACACAGCTCCATTGAAATGAATGAGTCCGGATTCAATGCGGGTGCTATGCGTTCACGTCACTCATTGCACCCGCGCGGAAAACTCGCTCGTGTGAAAGGGGCCTTATGGTTATATTATTACTACTAGGGTACTGTAGGGACACCCCCGCCGACCGCTGTGTGCACGTGCCATCTCCCTCCTCTCTTCCTGCTCACCGCTGTAGGTCTATGGGAGAGCAGCAGGGAACAGCACGCGCCGTCTGACCAAACGGCTGATTGGCGGGGGTGTCAGGTGTCGGACTGTGTTTTTAGCACATTATTACAAGATTTGGGGCCCCACTTTTGATTTTGCCCAGGGCCACATTTTGTCTAAAACCGGCCCTGGGTGCAGGTAAGAGGCATGATACAGGTAAGGGGGATATAAAGGTAAATCATTAGAAGCATAAACTGTCATTGTGAAGTTAGAGGTGAAAAAGAATCCACTCCTCAGTAACATCTCTGATATGGGATCTATCAGGGCTCTATGAGATTTGCCGATCATTGCATTCTGTTATTTCCATTTTGCACAGAGGTCCGTCTTTTTTGTAATCGGGGTCGTATATATCTAATCCTCGAATCTAATTTCTCAGTAATGTCGGCCGTTACACGGACTTTCTAGATGTTTCCATATTGTCTTCTGCTGCTCGTTTCCATCTTTCCTGGCGGCAGGATCTGCGCTGGTTCTTGGTGATTGACAAGTCTCATTTAGTGCTCATGCACACGACCGTTGGATGTTTTGCGGTCTGTAAATTGTGGATCCACAAAACACGGATACCGGCCGCGTGCATTCCGTATTTTGTGGAATGGAATGTCTAGCCCTGTTCTATTTTTTTTTTACAGAATGGACATACGGACACGGAAGGCACACAGAGTAATTTCCTTTTTTTTTTAAGCCCCATTGAAGTGAATGGTTCCGCATGCGGGCCGCAAAAAAAAATGGAATGGACACGGGAAAAAAATATGTTTGCGTGCATGAGCCCTATGGAACGCTCGCTCTGTCTGTAACAAACTGTCCTACATTCATGATCTCTGCCTCTCCCTTCACTGGCTCCCCATTGCCCAGCGAATTCAGTTCAAAATACTAACAAACACATACAAGGCCGTCCATAACCTGTCCCCTCCCTACATCTCTGAGCTACTTTCCCGATACACCCCCACACGCACTCTCCGATCCTCACAAGACCTCCTTCTCTCCTCTCCTCTTATCGCCTCTTCCCACAATCGCCTCCAAGATTTCTCCCGTGCATCCCCCATTCTCTGGAACTCGCTACCCCAACATATCAGACTCTCACCTACAGTGGCGACCATCAGGAGGAACCTGAAAACCCACCTCTTCAGACAAGCCTACAACCAGCGACCCTGCTGCCTCTATACCGCCACAACCAGCTTCACCCGCACCTACTGTGTCCTTCTCCCATACCTTGTAGATTGTAAGCCTCGCGGGCAGGGCCCTCTTCTGTACCGGTCTGTAACTCCTCTTGTTCATGCTTATTGTCTGTATTATGTATGTGCACCGGCTATCATATGTACAGCGCTATGGAATGAATGGCGCTTTAATAATAAATAATAATAATGAGCCCTTATAGGGATGGTTAATCTGTGGACTGTAGTAATCCTCCGCTCGCGCCCACCCCCCCCCCCCCCCCCCGGCCGTAGCTGTATCGTCATCACTGGGGTCTCCATGCTTCATGTGACATCACGTCATCCTCACATATCATTGCTGTCTTAAAGGGTTGCCAATAATCTGGAGGCAGTGATGGCGACTGGCAAGTGGTCAGTGAATCTTTAAGGACTAATCCTCTTTTCTATCCCTAAAGCTTCTTCATTGGTTTCTAATAGACTTTATACCTCAATTCTCCACCATTTTCAATATCCCGACTTGCTTTGAGCAAATAGGAACAATGTCTACATCTGGAAGCTGGTCCTGACCTCATACTGCTCACAGCTGAACATTTGATGCAATTGTATCCAGTCTAGACAATCCTCTGCGAGTTAAACACATCAGCAGCAAAAATGTCTCCCCTGTGCTGATAGTTTGTTACAATGTATCAGGGAGTGCAGGGATTAATTAGCCACCTGGAGTCCGAGCTATCAGGGGTACACAACCTTTTCTTATCTGAGGTCCACATTGTCAGAATTGTTCTCATTCCAAGGGCCCAAATGAAACTTACATAAGTATCTCCTTTAAAAGAGAGTAACAAAAAAACTCATCAACTTAGTGGCTGCTGAATAAGTGGAGTTAAAGAACCGGAGTTTAAGACAAGGAGCAAGAAACTAAGGTTTGATAGAATTTCCTTGTGTGTTGTTGGATGAATTCCAGCTAGTCCTCCAACTACAGCAGACAGGGTCTAATTCTAACTCATATTTACTGTTTTCCTTCTTTACTGTTCATCCCCATCTAAACATGTGCTCCATGGACAATGCTACTAAGTGTGTGTCCTGTGCAGTGTGTCCGTGCCTTGAAGAGCCTTTCGGGGGTGAATACATTTGCACTAGATGCGAGCATGTTGCATATTTGGAAGCCCAGATCTTGGATCTAAATAAGCAGCTTGAAATACTTAGGGGCATTGCAAACCTAGAGAGAGGCTTAGACCTCACTGTGCAGGCGCTGACTGGAGGTGGGAGGAGGAGGACAAGATCAGGACTATCAGGTCAGTAGTTGGGTTAATGTAGGAAGAAGTTGTAGAGGGAAAAGTACCAGGGAGGCTAGTCCTGATCTGGAACACCCTAGTAAATATACCTGTTTGGCTGATATTAGGGATGAAAGCCCAGGGCCAGCAACACTGCAGCAGGGTGTTTCTCCGAGCACCCAGGAGGATGACCGCTGCAGGAAGGATGGGAAAAGGAGTGCAGCAAAGGTTAGACAGATGCTGGTGGTAGGGGACTCTATTATTAGGAGGACAGACATGGTCATCTGTCGCTGAGACCGTGAATGCCGAACAGTGTGTTGTCTGCCGGGTGCTCGCGTTCTGCATATTGCGGATCGGATTGACAGATTGCTGGGTGGGGCTGGGGAAGACCCGGCGGTCATGGTACACATTGGCACCAATGACAAAGTCAGGGGGAGATGGAAGGTCCTTAAAAACGATTTTAGGGAACTAGGTGAGAAGCTCAAGTGCAGGATCTCCAAGGTAGTGTTTTCAGAAATACTATCAGTGCCACGAGCGTCACCAGAGAGACAACGGGAGCTTAAGTGGCTCAGAAGCTGGTGCAGGAAGGAAGGGTTTGTGTTCATGGAGAACTGGACCGACTTCTCTGTCGGTTACAGGCTCTACAAAAGGGATGGGCTACAGCTTAAAGGGGTATTCCCATCACAGATAATGGGGGCATATCGCAAGGATGTGCCCCCATTGTCTGATAGGTGCGGGGAAAGCTGTGGCTGGAGGACCTTGGATTTTTGAGGGGTCCGTCCACCACCCAACGCTGCTCCCCGCCGCTCCTATAGAAGTGAATGGGAGTGCACTGCGCACACGCGGCCCCTGCTCCCATTCATTTCTATGGGGCAGACGGAAATAGCCGAGCCAGCGCTTGGCTATTTTCGGCAGCCCCATAGAAATGAATGGAGGGCGGATTTGTGAGATGGGGAAACAGCTCTGCTTCTATGAACGCTGTTTGTGTAGATTAAATTAAATGATCAGGACTGACAGTCTGCTGTTTGGCCACAAGATGCCGCTGTTTCCTAAACACAGCTACAGGCTGCTTATATTACCATATTCATGAGAAGTGGCGTTACACAGAGCCTGGAGAGGAAGAGAAAGGAAGCAGCCATTTTAGAGGCAGCTGAGACTGAGGAACTGTGTCAGCAGAGGATCCGACGGCATCCAGGTGTGGGGGCATACCTCAATACCCAGAGCTGCAGTTAAGTGAAGCTGATTGTGTCCAAGACCCTGATCCTGATCAGAGGAACGAGGATTGCTTCCAGGAATGCTGATGAGAGCTGAGGAGCAAAGCTACATATACTGCGGGACCGCATGCTGGTTGGAGAGGCATTTGTTCTTTTCAGAGTCACCAGCAGATGCAGAGCAGACCCGGGTCGGTAAGATCGTGCACGAACCTCATTACAGTGTTGGCGCCTAGAGACTGAGACCAGGCCTATAGTTAGTTAGATAAGATCTCTGTTTGTGTCAGGCCACAAGTGTTGCTATTGTTCATTGCAAGAACTCTATAATTTAAAGGGACATTTCACACTGGAGAGCTGATAAATTTCCCACAAGCTCAGGCCAGGCTGGCGTTTTGCCCAGGAGGAATACTCAGGCACGTGCTACAGGACCACTTATGGGAGGGGGAATACTGTAGAGCTTTGTAAGATTGTAAGCTGTTGTGCTGCACCGCAGGCTAGCCCGCACCACGAACCCATACAGTTATTCTTGTTTTTTTAGGGTAATAACAGGTAAGGTGTGGCAGTTTAGTTGTGCCTGCCAGTAGGTAAATTACCACGCTTTGCTCCTGCATCCATCGGAGGGCGCCGCGCTGTGCAGCACAAGGGTCTCAGCCTTTGGGCTGGGTGTATGTAAATTTATTGTATGTTCCCAGCATTTGTGGTTGTGCTCATTACCACGTTTAATTAAAATTCTGTTTTGGCAAAAGCTGGTGGTGGAGTTGTTTTTCATGTTTGTGATTTTGCTGTATCCTGGTTAGCCCACCACGGTACACGGCTTATAGCTGCGCATGCGCAGTGCGCCCTCCATTCATTTTCCCGCTCTGTTCTCATTGTAGGTGTGTGTCCCGCGATATGCCCCCATTGTCTGTGATCGGAATACACCTTTAATGGCGAGGGTGCAACTGCTCTGGGGGGGAAAATGGTAAGATGGCTGGAGGAGCTTTTAAATAGTGTTGATCACGAATATTCTAATTTCGAATTTTTATCACGAATATAGGTACTTCGAAAATTCGCAAATATTTCGAATATAGTGATATATATTCGTAATTTCGAATATTCGATTTTTTTTTTAATCAGTACACATGATCCCTCCCTGCTTCTAGCTTGTGGGCCAATGAGAAGGCTGCAGTATATTTGACTTTAGGAGTAGTGTTGTTCACAGCAGTTTTTTTCAACTTACAACTATTAGACAAAGAAGATTATAGCACTATATTAGCTAAATTGCTCTATATTCGTTAGGTTTTTTTTGAATATTCGCTATATTGCTATAACTTCGTTTTTTTCGAATATTCGTAATATTCTAAAAGAAGAATATATAGCAATATAGTGAATATTCGAAAAAAAAATAATTTAGAGCAATTTAGCTAATATAGTGCTATAATCTTCTTTGTCTAGTTCAGATTGGAAAAAAATTACAACTATCAAAAAAAGATTATAGCACTATATTAGCTAAATTGCTCTAAATTCGTTTTTTTTTCTCGAATATTCACTATATTGCTATATATTCTTGTTTTAGAATATTACGAATATTCGAAAAAACGAAGATATAGCAAATATTCAGAAAAAAAAACGAATATAGAGCAATTTAGCTAATATAGTGCTATAATCTTCTTTGTCTAATAGTTGTAAGTTGAAAAAAATCGCAATAAATATTCGCATTACTAAAATTCGCATGACGAAAATTCGCATATTACACGATCATTACCTTGCCGATTTTTCGAGTAAAAAAAATCGTAGAATATAACGAATATTCGAATTTGATAATATTTGACAAATATTCGCTAAATATCGCGAATTCGAATATGACCTCTGCCGCTCATCACTACTTTTAAACTAGGATCTGGGGGAGGGTGGGGGCTCATACTAAAAAGGGGTAGATAGTATAGATAGAGAGTGGGATATAGGAGAGGACAGTGGGGATTTAGTGGGGTCTGGGGTTAGTAAGGAAAGTAGGAAGAAGACTGGGCAGAACTATACACCGATGAAAAATAGAACTGCTGATAACAAGAACCTGTTACATACAAACATCAACCAAGGTAACCCAAAAATCCCAGATATTCACTTTACAGGTAAAAGTAATTTAAAACATATTTTCACAAATGCCAGAAGTTTAGCTAGAAAAATGGGGGAGCTGGAGGCTATGGTACTAGAGGAACACATGGATGTAGTTGGTGTGGTGAGACATGGTTGGACTCTTCACATGACTGGGCTGTTAATATTGAGGGTTTTACCCTATATAGGAAATACAGGGTCAAAAGGTGGTGGCGTGTGCCTCTATGTAAGGAGTGATCTGAAGACAAGTGTGAAAGAAGCAATTGTGGGTGAGGATGTGGAAACCTTATGGGTGGAAGTTTAAAGGGATATAAACACTGAAAAAATAATACTTGATGTAATCTATAGACCCCCTAACATCACAGAGGAGATAGAAATGCAACTGTATAACCAAATAGAGCGGGCGGCACAGGATGGAACAGTGATCATAATGGGAGATTTTAACTTCCCAGACATTGACTGGGGTCATAGTTCTGCCTCAACCGCAAAGGGTAGAAGATTCCTCAACTTGCTGCAGGACAGCTTTATGGACCAGTTTGTAGAAGCTCCCATTAGGGGCGATGTTCTGTTGGATCTGGTAATTTCTAATGATGCAGAGCTTGTTGGAAATGTTACTGTTCAAGAAACACTAGGTAATAGTGACCACAATATAATTATATTCCCCCTACACTATAAGAAGCAAACTCTGTCAGGCAGAGCAAAGACACTGAATTTCAAAAAGACTAATTTCCCGGGGTTGAGGGCAGCATTTCAGGGCATAGACTGGGAGTAGTTACTGTCACATAATAATACTGAGGATAAATGGGAGAGCTTTAAATCCACATTGAGTAATTGCACTAAAAAGTGTATTTCTTCATGTATCAAGTATAAACAGCTAAAATTAAACCTCCCATGGCTTATAGCTACTGTAAAATTGGCAATAAATGACAAAAAAAGGGCAATTAAAAAATTCTAATCTGAGGGGTCATATGTAGCCTTTGAAGTTTACAAAGGGCTTAATAAAATCTGCAAAAAGAAGATAATATTAGCAAAAATACTAAACAAACAGCAGGTAGCAAAAGAGGGCAAAACAAATCCCCCAATATTCTTGAAATATATAAATGCTAAAAAAAACAAGGTCTGAGCAGGTAGGTCCCCTAAATAATGGTAAAGGGGGGTAGTCACTGAAGATAAGGAAAAGGCAGAGTTACTAAATGTTTTTTTAGCTCTGTATATACAAAATAAGAGAAAGGAGCTGATATCTGTGACGCCGGGGCTGTTAGTACATCCAGTAATATACTCAATTGGCTAACTGTAGATATGGTCCAAGAGAAGTTAAATAAGGTAAATGTGAACAAGGCTCCTTGTCCAGATGGATTACACCCAAGAGTGCTTAAAGAGCTCAGTTCAGTCATTGCTGTGCCCCTGTTTATAATTTTTAAAGATTCTCTAGGTACTGGTACAGTGCCAAGTGATTGGCGCAAGTTTAATGTGGTGCCCATATTCAAAAAAGGGATCTAGGTCCTCCACAGGTAATTAAAGACCAGTTAGTTTAACTTCTGTCGTGGGTAAAATGTTTGAAGGACTCTTAAGGGACTATATACAGTAGTATGTGACTGTAAATAATATTATAAGTGACAACCAACATGGGTTTACCAAGGACAGAAGTTGTCAGACTAACCTGATTTGTTTTTATGAGGAGGTGAGTAGAACCCTGGACAGAGGGGCGGCTGTGGATATAGTGAGGTGAGTAGTAGCCTGGACAGAGGAGCATCTGTGGATATAGTGAGGTGAGTAGAAGCATGGACAGAGGGGCGGCTGTGGATGTAGTGAGGTGAGTAGTAGCCTGGACAGAGGAGCGGCTGTGGATATAGTGAGGTGAGTAGTAGCCTGGACAGAGGGGCGGCTATGGATGTAGTGAAGTGAATAGTAGCCTGGACAGAGGGGCGGCTGTGGATGTAGTGAGGTAAGTAGTAGTCTGGACAGAGGGGCGGCTGTGGAAGTAGTGAGGTGAGTAGAAGTCTGAACAGAGGAGCGGCAGTGGATGTAGTGAGGTGAGTAGTAGCCTGGACAGAGGAGCGGCTGTGGATGTAGTGAGGTGAATAGTAGCCTGGACAGAGGGGCAGCTGTGGAAGTAGTGAGGTGAGTAGTAGTCTGGACAGAGGGGCGGCTGTGGATGTAGTGAGGTGAGTAGTAGCCTGGACAGAGGGGCGGCTGTGGATGTAGTGTTTCTGGATTTTGCAAAGGCTTTTGATACTGTCCCTCATAGAAGTTTAATAGGTAAAGTAAGGTCTATAGGCTTGGAAAGTATAGTTTGTAATTGGATTGAAAACTGGCTGAAGGACGGTGTCCAGAGAGTTGTGGTCAGTGATTCCTATTCAGAATGGTCCCGGGTTATAAGTGGTATATTGGGCATCAACTTGGCAAATGAGGTTCAATGTGGATAAATGTAAAGTTCTGCATCTTGGTAGTAATAATCTCTGTGTCACTTATAGAGAAGGATTTGGGTGTCCTTATAGATCATAGATTAAATTACAGCATACAATGTCAATCAGCTGCTTCTAAGACTACTAGGATATTGTCATGCATTAAACAAGACATGGACTCGCGGGGCAGGGATGTAATATTACCTCTTTACAAAGCGCTGGTGCGGCCTCATCTGGAATATGCAGTTCAGTTCTGGGCACCAGTCCATAGAAAGGACGCACTACAGCTGGAAAAAGTACAGAGGAGAGCGACTAAACTGATAAGGGGCATGGAGGGTCTTAGTTATGAAGAAAGATTAAAAGAATATAATTTATTTAGTCTTGAGAAGAGACGTCTAAGGGGGACATGATTAACCTATACAAGTATATAAATGGGCCGTACAAAAATATGGTGAAAAACTGTCCCATGTAAAATGTCCTCAAAAGAGAAGCGTCAAAGCTTCTTTACTGTAAGAACTGTGAATCTGTGGAATAGACTTCCTCAGGACGTGGTCACAGCAGGAACAGTGGACAGTTATAAAAAGGGTTTAGATGAATTCTTAAAAGTAAATGACATTAATACTTATGAAAATGTGTCTCGCTTCCTTCTGGGATTCGTGTTCCCACCGATCCCTTGGTTGAACTTGATGGACTTATGTCTTTTTCTCAACCGTATTAACTATGTAATTACAATGTATCCATTTGTATCAAAACTGTGGAACTGATTACAATGTATCAAAAATGGTCTGACCTAAGTAAAGCCATTGCAATCATGCAGATGATGAGGTGTCAGATTAGTGGATTATTCAGACTATTGGATTTTCTAGCATCATGGACCATTGGGGTCTGCAGCATGCACCCAGAGGGATCTGCCTCGGGCCGTTCTGCAGCAGCACGCCCCTAATGCCAACTCCTTCCTGGCAGCAAAGCAGCACCAATCGATAAAGCCATCAATATCTCGTCATCTGCCTAATGCGGCACAATCCTCTGCTCAGCTAATTAGTCATTTCAGAATTGCTGAATCTAGAATTATAGACGGCTGATTAACCCAAAGCCTCTGACTGCGCTCCGGGCTGCAGACGTTCTACAGATGAAAATATGGAAAGTACATTATAGAGTATATAGTCTTATAAAGTGTCCAGAAGGAAATCACAAAAGGGATCAAACACATCTCTTAAAGGGGAACTCCACCATCTTACATTTGAGGGGGAAATCCTCCAACTATAAATCTGGAAAAACAAAACAAAATAAAAAACCTCTAAATGATCCATCTCCAAAATTAACCATTGCAACAACCCAGGGCAGAGACCCGCATAGTATGACGGCTCTTACGATAGAGATCTCCATAGTCTGACTGCTCTTACAGCAGTCTGTATAAATTATCTATACCTGAAGTCACCACTAGGGGAGCTTATGTGCTCTCTACATACTGTCATAGTTTAAAAACAATAAAACAATAATACCATTGTATACAGTAATGTCTTAATCTCCCTCAAGTGGTGACTGTATATATCTGTATTTATTTATTTTATGCACTTATATAGCACTACTATATTCCACAGCGCTTTAGAGACATTACCATCCAACTGTCCCCAATGGGGCTCACAATCTAAGGTCCCTATCAGTATGTCTTTGGAGTGTGGGAGGAAACGGGAGCACCTGGAGGAAACCCATGCAAACACAGGGAGAACATACAAACTCCATGCAGATGTTGCCCATGGTCAGATTCAAACCTAGGACCCCAGCGCTGCAAGGCACTAGTGCTAACCACTGAGCCACCGTGCTGCTGTATGCAGTAATCTCTTAATCTCCCTTTATTGGTGGCTGTATATATCTGTATACAGTAATCTCCTGACCTCCCTCTAGTGGTGGCTGTATATATCTGTATGTAGTAATCTCCTAAGCTCCCTCTAGTGGTGGCTGTATATTTCTGTATGTAGTAATCTCCTGAGCTCCCTCTAGTGGTGGCTGTATATATCTGTATACAGTAATCTCCTGAGCTCCCTCTAGTGGTGGCTGTATATATCTGTATGCAGTAATCTTCTGAGCTCCCTCTAGTGGTGGCTGTATATATCTGTATACAGTAATCTCCTGAGCTCCCTCTAGTGGAGGCTGTATATATCTGTATGTAGTAATCTCCTGAGCTCCCTCTAGTGGTGGCTGTATATATCTGTATGTAGTAATCTCCTGAGCTCCCTCTAGTGGTGGCTGTATATATCTGTATGTAGTAATCTCCTGAGCCCCCTCTAGTGGTGGCTGTATATATCTGTATGCAGTAATCTCCTGAGCTCCCTCTAGTGGTGGCTGTATATATCTGTATACAGTAATCTCCTGAGCTCCCTCTAGTGGTGGCTGTATATATCTGTATGCAGTAATCTTCTGAGCTCCCTCTAGTGGTGGCTGTATATATCTGTATGTAGTAATCTCCTAAGCTCCCTCTAGTGGTGGCTGTATATTTCTGTATGTAGTAATCTCCTGAGCTCCCTCTAGTGGTGGCTGTATATATCTGTATACAGTAATCTCCTGAGCTCCCTCTAGTGGTGGCTGTATATATCTGTATGCAGTAATCTTCTGAGCTCCCTCTAGTGGTGGCTGTATATATCTGTATACAGTAATCTCCTGAGCTCCCTCTAGTGGAGGCTGTATATATCTGTATGTAGTAATCTCCTGAGCTCCCTCTAGTGGTGGCTGTATATATCTGTATGTAGTAATCTCCTGAGCTCCCTCTAGTGGTGGCTGTATATATCTGTATGTAGTAATCTCCTGAGCCCCCTCTAGTGGTGGCTGTATATATCTGTATGCAGTAATCTCCTGAGCTCCCTCTAGTGCTGGCTGTATATATCTGTATGTAGTAATCTCCTGAGCTCCCTCTAGTGGTGGCTGTATATATCTGTATGTAGTAATCTCCTGAGCCCCCTCTAGTGGTGGCTGTATATATCTGTATGTAGTAATCTCCTGAGCTGCCTCTAGTGGTGGCTGCATATATCTGTATGTAGTAATCTCCTGAGCTCCCTCTAGTGGTGGCTGTATATATCTGTATGTAGTAATCTCCTCAGCTCCCTCTAGTGGAGGCTGTATATATCTGTATGTAGTAATCTCCTCAGCTCCCTCTAGTGGTGGCTGTATATATCTGTATGTAGTAATCTCCTGAGCTCCCTCTACTGGTGGCTGTATATATCTGTATGTAGTAATCTCCTCAGCTCCCTCTAGTGGTGGCTGTATATATCTGTATGCAGTAAGCTCCTGAGCTCCCTCTACTGGTGGCTGTATATATCTGTATGTAGTAATCTCCTGAGCTCCCTCTAGTGGTGGCTGTGTATATCTGTATGTAGTAATCTCCTGAGCTCCCTCTAGTGGTGGCTGTATATATCTGTATGTAGTAATCTCCTCAGCTCCCTCTAGTGGAGGCTGTATATATCTGTATGTAGTAATCTCCTGAGCTCCCTCTAGTGGTGGCTGTATATATCTGTATGTAGTAATCTCCTGAGCTCCCTCTAGTGGTGGCTGTGTATATCTGTATGTAGTAATCTCCTGAGCTCCCCCTAGTGGTGGCTGTATATATCTGTATGTAGTAATCTCCTGAGCTCCCTCTAGTGGTGGCTGTATATATCTGTATGTAGTAATCTCCTGAGCTCCCTCTAGTGGTGGCTGTGTATATCTGTATGTAGTAATCTCCTGAGCTCCCTCTAGTGGTGGCTGTATATATCTGTATGTAGTAATCTCCTCAGCTCCCTCTAGTGGTGGCTGTATATATCTGTATGTAGTAATCTCCTGAGCTCCCTCTAGTGGTGGCTGTATATATCTGTATACAGTAATCTCCTGAGCTCCCTCTAGTGGTGGCTGTATATATCTGTATGTAGTAATCTTCTGAGCTCCCTCTAGTGGTGGCTGTATATATCTGTATACAGTAATCTCCTGAGCTCCCTCTAGTGGTGGCTGTATATATCTGTATGCAGTAATCTCCTGAGCTCCCTCTAGTGGTGGCTGTATATATCTGTATGTAGTAATCTTCTGAGCTCCCTCTAGTGGTGGCTGTATATATCTGTATACAGTAATCTCCTGAGCTCCCTCTAGTGGAGGCTGTATATATCTGTATGTAGTAATCTCCTGAGCTCCCTCTAATGGTGGCTGTATATATCTGTATGTAGTAATCTCCTGAGCTCCCTCTAGTGGTGGCTGTATATATCTGTATGCAGTAATCTCCTGAGCTCCCTCTAGTGGTGGCTGTATATATCTGTATGTAGTAATCTCCTGAGCTCCCTCTAGTGGTGGCTGCATATATCTGTATGTAGTAATCTCCTGAGCTCCCTCTTGTGGTAGCTGTATATATCTGTATGTAGTAATCTCCTGAGCTCCCTCTAGTGGTGGCTGTATATATCTGTATGTAGTAATCTCCTGAGCTCCCTCTAGTGGTGGCTGTATATATCTGTATGCATTAATCTCCTGAGTTCCCTCTACTAGTGTCAGTATTTATCTGTATGCATTCAGCTCTTGAGCTCTATCTAGTGGTTGCTGCCAGACAGATTTTCCATTTATCTCAGTGACTAATAATCGGGTATGGAGCCTCTACCTACCATAAATCTATATTTAAAGGGGTTTTAAATTACAAATAGGATTTGCTATTTTTATCCTTTCTATATATTTCTTCTTATGCTGCATTGTCAGTAAAGTATCTCTGCTCTCATATGCCCCTGTTACCAGCTGTGGACACCGCTAAGAAACAGGATAAGTTATATTATGCTCTATACAGCAATCTCTATCCAGAACAGTTAACCAGAGCAGAAGCTTCCATCAAGTGCTGGACCCCCGTCTGCTCCTACTGTGCCCTATTTATCTCATGGCCCAAAAGGGCAAAGACAGTTCTGTCACCTCTGCTGCTTCAGAGTATTTCCTATGTATCTGCACAGCTATCAGCACTTCTGCATACACCACTCACAGCAAGAAGAGAATACATTTACCAGAAAAATGTTAATTTCTGTAGTCTGGAAAGTGAGTGGAAATAGAGATTTTTATCTTTACAGTTAATGTTCCATTAGGTGACGCTTTACATATACAATATCTTGTCAACCTCAAATTGCCATAATGTATATACTCTTCCATTTGATAATATATGACTGTATAAAAGGCTTGATTATAAGTAGCTACTTGTATTCTGTATATATGTACACTGCACAGTACGACTTCTCCTGTCCTGTATACTGGGTGTAATCCTCAGTATCTGCTCTTATTCTGTATATATATGTACACTGCACAGTACGACTTCTCCTGTCCTGTATACTGGGTGTAATCCTCAGTATCTGCTCTTATTCTGTATATATATACACTGCACAGTACCACTTCTCCAGTCCTGTATACTGGGTGTAATCCTCAGTATCTGCTCTTATTCTGTATATATATATACACTGCACAGTACCACTTCTCCTGTCCTGTATACTGGGTGTAATCCTCAGTATCTGCTCTTATTCTGTATATATATATACACTGCACAGTACCACTTCTCCTGTCCTGTATACTGGGTGTAATCCTCAGTATCTGCTCTTATTCTGTATATATATACACTGCACAGTACCACTTCTCCTGTCCTGTATACTGGGTGTAATGCTCTGTATCTGCTCTTATTCTGTATATATATATACACTGCACAGTACCACTTCTCCTGTCCTGTATACTGGGTGTAATCCTCAGTATCTGCTCTTATTCTGTATATATATATACACTGCGCAGTACCACTTCTCCTGTCCTGTATACTGGGTGTAATCCTCAGTGTGCAGGAGCCAGTGGACGGGTGTGGTCGTGTTTGGAGGAGCTCCTGCTGATTGTCCAGCCACTTCCAGGGATTTTTCCACCTTTCCCAGCCCAGGCCCTGCCTCTCTCCCCAGGGAGGTGGTGGGGTCCTGGGCCATGAAGCGACTGAAGACCCAGGATCCTGCTTCCCGGGGTAGGCCGGCGGGAGGTAGGGGAGGTGAGCTACCGACCTCAGTTCCATCTTCCGCCTCGGGGGTCAGAAGATCCAGCAGGAGTCGTGGTGCAGCGGCCCCTGCAGCCCCCGGAGGTGAAGCCGTGTCCATCGCCGGCAGTTCCAGGAGGGCGGACAGTAGCCCTCCAAGAGGTACGCGGAACGATGAAAGGTTCAATGAAATGGCTGGAAACCAAAAACAGCAAGAAGATGACTCCTCTAGTGAGGAGGAAGAGTCGGACATGGGGGGGCAGCCTGCGGAAACTGGCATCACCGCAGAGCAGGTATGCCTGCCCCCCACTAGTTCTGACGAGGAAGGCGAGTACAGTGAGAACAGCGGAGTTGGGGGGCAGCTTATGGCCGAAATACGCCACCTGGAGTCCCCCAAAATTCGTGAGGACATTTGCTTTGGTGACGAATTACCTGAAGATGAGCCGATGGGAAAGAAGAGAAAGACAAAGACATTAAAGCCAGAGGTGAGGTATGTCTATGTGACCCACCCTGCGTGCCCTGGGCCAGCTGAAAAGCCAGCTCAGGGCACGAACCCCACCATCCTCCCTGGCCCGGTCTCTGCTGTGGGATCGGTGCGTAGGAGTGGGGAGACAGACGTGGCAAAGATGGCGCAGGACGCCGTCCCTGTTTGCGGTAACAGGGGCGGTGAGGAAAAGCTGGAGGGGCCAGACAGGAAGGCTCCCGGGGCGGGCGGCGAGGGGGACATGGTTGGTGGTCGGATGGCTCCGCCCGCCTCTGCTGGGGCACTGGACAAGTGCCGGGTGGAGGTGCGGCGGGGCGGTGTGGCTGCCACTGCCCCCCTTGCAGAGGTTGTTGCCGGGATCCCTGTCCTGGGGTCTGCGTCCTCTGCCCCGGTCTGCTTCGCCGCTCCCGTGCGCCCTGCAGTCCCCCCTGCCGGTTTTGGCATGGCGGTGGGGGACGGGGGGCCGGGGGTGGTGGGGACGGCTGTGGGTGGAGGGGGTGGGACCGCGGGTACAGCGGTGTCCCGAGTTGCAGGGGGAGGGTGCGAGGTGGCTGCCTCCGCCCCTCCCAATTTGTATGCCCAAGTCCTTGCCGGGGTTCCGGTCTCCTCTGTCCCGGTCTGCTCTGCTTCAGTCCCTTCCGCTGGTATTGTCGTGGCGGCGGGGAGTGGAGGCGCAGTGGGAGTGGTCAGGGGTGGAGGGGGTGGGGCTTTGGATATCCAAAAAGTTGCTCAGAGCAGTGTGTCTGTAGGCAGAGAGGGAGGGGGCGGTCCTGATGCGAGTGTGGTGCGCACCGCCCCTCCCTCCTGCACTGTCCGTCAAGTGGATAAGGCCGGCGTGGCTGGGACCAGTGGTTCTACAGCCCGCCGGCCCGAAAAATCAGGAAAGACTGGTAAAAATGTGTCCAGCAAGGAAATGCTGGACAAAACGAATAATGTGACCTCGGTCCCCTCTGGCCCAGCAGTGTGTGTGGGGGGAGGGGAGAGTGCGGTAGTGGCCACTGAAGAAGTGGTCACTTGTGTAAATACAGTTTTTGTTAGTGGTGTTGCCCTGGGCCCTGATGGAGGGGTGAGTGTTGGAGGTCGGCCGCCCACTGTACAAGTGGCCGGTGCGCCTCATGTAGCCCCTTCAGAGGGGTCTGGAGTGGCACCTATAGATAGGTCTGGGGGGTGGGGGTGGGCCCGGCCCTCCTGCGTCGGTTACGCCTGGCAGAAGTTATGCTGGTGTGGTTGCCGGCGCAGGGGGGGAGGGGCGGTCCCCATTGTCCTCCCCATTACCAATGTCTGGTGACGGTAACTTGCAGCGGCAACTTCTAGAGGCTCTTAGGAGAGGGGAGAATTCCATTACAGTAGGGGGGCAGCAGGTGGATCTATCCTTCTGGATAGACAGGCATGGCCTGCGTGCCTTCCGAGAGCAAGGCGGGGGCGAGACCACCTGGTCCTCACCCACAACCGGCCCCGGGTCAACCAGGCGGAATGTTGTCTGTCTGAAGTGGAGAGGCAATGAAGCGTGCCCTACCAGAAAGAGGGTGGCAGAGCTTCTCTTTCGGATAGGCATCAGGGCATGTGACATCTTTGCCCTGATACATCCGTATGGCACCCGGGAGTTTGATGTCATTTTTGCCCGGCCAGAGGGTCTTGAACTTTTTTGGTCTGGGTATGAACTGGCAAAAGACCAGCCGGACTGGCAGGGGTTTTTTGTGCAAGCGATAACCCGCCAGAATGAGGTCAAGAGGGTGACCGTTCTCACCCGTAACGAGTCACTTTCTTGTGTTGACATCTTGACCTGGTTGAGCAGGTACGGGGACGTCCAGGGTCTTCCTAGCAAGAACCTGGATGAGTTTGGCATCTGGTCGGGTGCCTGGACGTTTCAGATTAAGTTGAAACATTCAGGGGGGTCGGTTTCCCACATACCATCATCTGCTTTCCTTGGTCGGGATAGGATCATGGTGTTCTACAGGGGGCAGCCTAAGCTGTGTTACAAGTGCGCAGCCCTTCGCACTTCAGCGCCAGCTGCCAAGTGCAGAGGTGCGCGTTGTGCGGGGGTGAAGGCCATCTAGCTGCATCTTGTGGGCAGATTAGATGCAACCTGTGTGGTGAGCTAGGGCACCCGTTCAGTCGTTGCCCTCGCTCTGTCGCCAACGTGGCTCGTGCACGCGCGGAGGCGAGCCGGGAGGCCCCCACCGCCGAGGCGAGTGCTGGCGAAGGCGACAGGGCAGTGGGGTCGATGAAGAGAAAAGACGGCCCGTCCCAGCAGAGACAGAGGGAGAGGCGTCAAATGGAGAGGGGGCAGGTGGAACTCCGCCTTGGGGTGATGCCTGTGCCCTCCCAAGAGAATGCCTCTCCTAGAGCTGAGACCCTGGGGGATATCGAGGGGAATGAGGAACTCAGGAGACTAGACCGTTCCGAGGTGACTCTGTCCTCTTGCTACGAGAGTGCAACAGAGGGGAGTGAGACAGAGTCTAAAAGAATAAGAAGGAAACGTCTGACCAAAAAAAGATCTAGCCCGACTAGTGTGCCTGTGGAAGGCAAAGCCAGCTCCCCCCTGGACCTCTCTAATCCTGACTCTCTTCCCCTGGATCTTTCCAACCGGTACCTCACCTTGGATGAGATCTCCGCCTCCTCTTCTTCCGGGGAGGAGGTTCAAGGTGGGGAGCCGGAGGGGCAAGAGAAGGAGCCTCTGGAAGGGCCCGCGCCTCCCTCCGGTGAGGATGCAAGGTCCTCGGGAGGTGGGGCGGGTCCAGACACTGGGAATGGGAATGACAAGGGTGGTGCGAAGGGGGAGGCGGTGGTGACTAATGAGATGGACACCACTGTCTCTCTCAAAAGAGATCGTGCCACCTTAGGGGGTAGCCCCAAGAGGGGTAAGAAGAAGAACAAGAAGGGGAAGGGAAGGAAGAAGGCCGTCTAACTTAATCACTCTGTATGGTGGCACTCACTCCGTTGACGCTGGCGACCATTAATATCGCCAGTATTAAATCGGATGCGGCTAGGTTTGCAGCCTTTGATTTTCTCAGCCGGGTTGAAGCTGACATTTTATTTTTGCAAGAGACCAGGCTGCCAGATTTGGCGGCTGTATATAAAGCAAAAAAGGAGTGGAGGTGTGGTCCATCATATTGGTCTCTTGCGGCTGAGCCGTATAGCGGAGTGGCGGTTCTTTTTACCGCACCAGTAGAAAGCCGACGAGTGATTGAGTTAGAAATGGGGAGGTGTTTGATTTTAGATGTCCTCATGAAGGGTCAAGAGCTTCGCCTGATAAACATCTATGGTCCCCAAACCAGGTGGGATCGGAAGCGTCTCTTTATGGGGATCAAACCTTTCCTTTTTACGAGTCGGCAGGTGGTCTTTGGCGGGGACTTTAATACAGTCACAAGGTCCCAAGACCGGGGAGGCGCCAGAAACCGGCTGGCTTATGATAGTGTATCCCTGAATAGCATAGCTAGCGAGGCTCGCCTGGTGGATGTCCACATTAGGCACACCCCAGGCCACGGTGGTTTCACTTATTATAGAGGTAGTCAGATTAGGTCTAGAATAGACAGGTTTTATTTAAAGGAGGAGACTACTTTTTCACCTTTAGAGGTGGTAGAGGTGGAATTCTCCGATCACTGTATGATTATGTTCTCTTTGAATGTTGCAGAATCCCCCCAAATGGGAAGAGGCTATTGGAACCTAAATTCGGCCCTCCTGGAGGAAGCAGAGGTGAGACCATCCTTTGAGGACTTCCTTCAGAGTCAGGTAGAGTTGCTGGATCTTTGTGACACTAAGTCTGAGTGGTGGGAGATATTCAAAGATCGGGTGGCAAAATTCTTCCGCCAGCTCTCGAGCCTCAGGTCCCTGGACAGGTACCACTTGTATCAGGGTCTGAGGAATAAACTCGAACAACTGGTCTCGACTGGAGGTAGCCGAGAGGATATCTCCAGGGTGAAATCTTTGCTTAAGAGGTGCCAGTACGATAGGCACACATCTTTGGTTTTTGAGAGGGATTTCGGGAAGTACCGCTTGCCCGACCCCAACAGTAACTTTGGAAACTGTAAGATGTCAGTGAAAAGTAAGTTGGTGATGGGACTGGTCGATGGTACGGGATCTCTGGATAGGTCCAGATCAGGGATCTTGGAAATCGTCAAGTCCTTCTACTCGTGCCTCTTGAGGAAGAAGGATCTGAATCGCGACAGGATTTTGGCTTTCCTGGCTGAAACCATCCCTGAGTCAAGAGTAGACCGCTCTCTTGACGTTTTGATAGAAGAAATCAGAGAAGAGGAAGTCAGCCTGGCAATCGAAGGGCTTGCCCTAAAGAAGTCACCAGGCCCGGATGGCTTAACATCTGAGTTTTATAAGACCTTTAAGGACTCCTTGGTTCCCCTCTTGACTAAGGTATTCAATGAGTGCCTTTCCTCGGGTGCTCTGCCGAAGTCAATAAGGAGATCAGCTCTGATACTTATATCAGAGGGTAAAGATCCGAGCCGTATTGAGAATTGGCGTCCCATAGCGCTTCTCAGTACGGACAAAAAGATCCTGGCCAAGATACTGTTTAATCGGTTGGTGCAGTTTGCGCCCCGGCTCCTTTCGGAGACCCAACATTGCTCGGTTCCAGGCCGAAGCACGTTTAGTGCTGTGCTCGGTGTCCGAGAGGCAGTGGAACGGAGTAGGGCGGGTAACTGGAAGGGGTACATGCTGGCCTTAGATCAGGCAAAGGCTTTTGATCGGGTTAACCACGAGTACCTCTGGACAGTCCTTCTGAAATATGGCCTGCCGGGAGGGTTTGTCGATTGGTTAAAGATCTTGTATGCAGGGGCAGAGAGTTTCCCGCTGGTGAACGGTTGGTTTGGCAGCCCTTTTGAGGTTGGGTCTGGAGTCCGCCAGGGTTGTCCATTGAACCCGCTCTTATACGTGTTTGCGATTGATCCTTTTATTAAGAGGATTGATCGAGGACCGTTAGTGGGAGTCAGGATGAGTCTGTAGGAGCCAGAAGCCACTCTGAGGGTGGTGGCGTATGCCGATGACGTCACTGTTTTCGTGTCCTCGGGAGGGGAGGCGGAATACGTGATGTCGGAGGTAGAACGCTACTCGGAAGTCTCCGGGTCCGTGATTAACCGGGATGAGTGTGAGAGTCTCTGGCTGGGAGGGGGTGATCCATCTTTCGGTCTCTCGGACACCCTCCCAGAGCCCCAGTCGTCAGTCAAAGTCCTAGGCGTTCAATTCGGCCATGGGGATTATCCCACCCAAAATTGGGACAGCAGGCTCACGATCGCCGCTCAGAAGGTTGACCAGTGGAAGGGTTGGTCTTTGATCCTCAGGGAAAGGGTGAACCTGATCAAGACTTACCTTCTCCCTTTGCTTATCTATTTGGCCAGTGTATGTGTCTTGCCAGAACCTCTCTGGACTCGGGTTTACAGTCTGTTCTTCCAACTGTTATAGGGGAATAGGCTGAACCTAGTCAAGAGAGAGGTGACATACCGTACGAGCAGATTAGGGGGGTTGGGTATGGTCAACCCCGTGGTGTTCCTTGTGAACACCTTTGTTAAGATCAACCTGGCAAGCCTCTGGAAAGAGAGGGCTCCTCCGTGGGTAGTGTTTTGCAGGGGTTGGTTTCGGCCTTTCTTCCAGGAGTGGGATACAGGAGGGCAAGTGAAGGATTTGCGTACACCTCACAGATATCTTCCGGCTTATGTCACCCCGATTCTGAAGGTGATCCGCCGGTGGGGTTTGGGAGTGAGGAAAATCAAGACCCAGTCAAGGAGATCCCTTGACGAGAGGGTCTTGTTGACCCACTTCCAGAAGCCCCTGGCCCTTAAGGATTGCCCAAGCCAGGATCTAGACAAGGGGTTACAGTTAAATTCGGCAAGGATCCCCTTGAAGTTTTGGGACTTGGCTTGGCGCTGCTTTCACGGGAAGCTGTATGTAAGAAACAACTTGAAGTACAGGAACTCTGATGAAAGGGGTTGTCCCCGGGAGGAGTGTGGCAACATACTGGAAAGTATGGAGCACTTCCTGCTTCAGTTTTCCCTTTAATACAGAGGTATACAAACGGGTGGGTGCATCCATTGGCTGGCCTAGGCTAGCCAACCTCTCCTATGCGGAATGGGCTTATGGAACATTCAAAGGTTTGGGAGGAAGGGACCCATGCACAGCTTTTATAGTTACCATAGTGATCAGGTACTTCACATGGAACGCACAGTGTTTAGTTTCAACCAAGCAGAAAGTCCTCACTGTGGAAGAGGTGTGTAGGAACATTCTAGGTGACCTGGCGAAGGTTCGCTCTCTTGAGTGCAAGAAGGTGGGTACGGATGGGGTCTCTTACCTCTGGAGAGGCTTCACCCTTGATGTGCCTTAGCCTCAGTAGCACTTTTCCTGGTGTTGGGCTGAGGCTTTCACATTAGGTTTTTGTTTTGTATTTAGGATGAGTTTTTGAAGAAAGGTTTGCAAATGACTGAACTTGGGCCTTCGGGTGGATTTTAATATTGGTTTGTATAGATTGATCTGGTTGTTATAAGATGTATATATTGTATGATAGGGTAAGTGGGGTGTAGTTAGGTTGGGTGGGATGGGGTGGGGGGGTTCATATTTTTGTGTGGGGAGGCCTGCATCCAGCCCTGGACTATGCGGACATAGGAGGACATGAGGCGAGGGGCTGGGTGTGGGTGGTGGTGGAAGGGCTGGCCTCATGGAGGGACAAGAGGCGGAGGTTGGCCCTGGGTGAAGGTGATGGGATAGATAGATTGGTAGGGTTAGTATAGGTTTGTTTTCTCATATATGTGTGTAAAAAAAAAATTATTAAAATTTAAAAAAAAATTAAAATTAAAAAAAAAAAATTATTATAGTTATTTGATATTTCTGTTATGATTATTTTATGTTTATTATTTTTTATTGTAAGAAGTTGTAATTTAGTTTCTGTTGTGATTAATTTGTATAAATTTGTATATAGTCGGGGTTCAGCCGGATCGGATGTTTACGTTAGGCTAAGTTTCATTTTCTCCATTTTTTTTAGTAGGTATGAATGAGATAGTATGCATGTAGCTGGGCCAGTAGGGTAAGTGTATATACTTTATACCTTGTTTGGAAAATTTTATGGCAACGTTTTTGTATTTTTGTATAAAATTAAAAAAGAGTTCCTCAGTATCTGCTCTTATTCTGTATACTGTATATACACTGCACAGTACCACTTCTCCTGTCCTGTATACCGGGTGTAATCCTCAGTATCTGCTCTTATTCTGTATATATACACTGCACAGTACCACTTCTCCTGTCCTGTATACTGGGTGTAATCCTCTGTATCTGCTCTTATTCTGTATATATATACACTGCACAGTACCACTTCTCCTGTCCTGTATACTGGGTGTAATCCTCAGTATCTGCTCTTACTCTGTATATATATATACACTGCACAGTACCACTTCTCCTGTCCTGTACACTGGGTGTAATCCTCAGTATCTGCTCTTATTCTGTATACTGTATATGGACACTGCACCGTACCACGTCTGGGTAGGACCTGCACCTCCCTTTGTGCTTCATTTTCGGAGCAGAGTTCTAGACGGACAGTGAAGAACTGTGCATGTGTTCGCTCTCCAGCTCCATGGGTTCTCATGTAGCGGACTGTGATGATATCTCTTACTGTATCGTTATATTGATACATTTAGGACGGTCTGTTAACCCTTTCATCACCTGTCTGGGTTGCATGCTACTTTTTTTTAAACAAGTTTTTGCAAAAAGCTAATATGTTAAAAGCCACAACGGAGCCAAATAATTATTGGCAGAGCGTCCTCCGCCTGCCGCAGACTCCTGTAATTACCGTGGCACTTTCTGCAATAATCTTCCCATCCCACAAGTGCTGCCATGGAAGCATTGTGTTTCCATAGCAACCAGCATCCATTGTCTCTCCCCCTTACAGCCCCCTATAGTTTTTAGTAAAAGAACTGACCGTCACCGGCGCAACTTCAGAACTTGCACCCATCACCGTACTTAACTCTTTCGGCGCTGCATAAAACGATCAGAGAATTGTCGCGTTGCTACACTGGCGAGGCGGTAACCCGAGAGATTACTAAATAGGGGGGCTCCGTGTTTTTCAGGATATCATGGGTGCTCAGAGTGAAAGATGTTTGAGTTTCGGAATTTCCATATCTTACATTCTCCGACCGAACCCTCATTGATTTCAGCCGCACAGTGTCCGACGTGTGCGCTAAAGCTCGAGGGAAATCAGCGGTGCCTCTTCAGATGAATGGTTTATGGAGTCACATAAATCTCTGACCACAGCGGAAGAGGTTTCATCGAATCGTCTCCTGATGTGGTACTGACCTGGAGAATGGAGATCGCGCATCAGTATTACCGCATAATGAACGCTGTAAAAAAAAAAAAAACTCCAATTACACCACCAAAAACAAGCCCTCATATGGCTATGTGAACCTAAAATTAAAAAAAGTTATGGCTCTGGGAAGGTAGGGAGCGCAAAACGAAAACGCAAAGGCAAAAAAACTCAGAAAAGTTAAGGGGTGTGCATACATTTGCAACCACACTTTTTTCCCCCAGAATATTTTTTTTTTTACTTTTCCAGTAGTCTAAAAGTGAACCGTTTTGTGTGTACAGCTCCTTTGCAGAGCTATACGTCTCCATGGTTACAGACTGCAGTCAAACCCTGCGGTCAGCTTTTACTCCGCTCTACTAGTCCCCTGTACAAGACAGCCGACCGTCAGATCGAGAGGTGCACGCTCTAACCTGGATACACATCGCTTTGCATTGGAGCTGTAGACACAAAACGCCATATTATTTTTTTTTAACTTGATACATATCAGATGTGTGTGTATGGCAGCTTTACTTTAACCAGGTGGCGGAGTGTCTCCGTAATGTAAATCACCGAGTCCCCCTACCGCCAGGACCATGGCGGTGGTTTATATTCTGCAAGAAAACATGGAGCGTCGCCGGAGAAGATTCTGATCACAGAAGAGATTAATCCGGGGGGCGGATTATATTCACCTCCGCGCCGGCAAAGTCATCTTTTATATTGTCAAACCCTTTCGGCGTTGGAACTGACTGTGGCGGCGGGAGGCGACTGCAGTATGATGAAGTGATCCCCAGTGACCCAACTGGATGACTGAGGAGGAGCAAACATGTAGAGACCACCGGCACTGAAAGGGTTCATTTAATCAATACAACTGAAGCCCTGATTATCATCTGGAAAATGGAAATTGCTGCCACTAGGTGGCGACATTATGTCTCGTACTATAGGTTCCTCTTGAACTGCACAACGAGTGGTCAAGGTTGGTACTGCACCTAAAATGTAGTGACTGTTTCAGCCACATAACAGCACACCACGTGGTCACATGTGGTACTGCAAGTAAACTTATCCATACACACCCTGGGGTCTGGTTAATGCTTCTGTAGTGAAACTTGTCAATGACATATTCCACATAACAGCTCACCCTTTTTTCAGGAAAAGTAATGCAGGACAATCCTTTACAGGTGGCTCATCTGCAAAACAGCACACCATGTGGTCGGATGTGGTATTACAATTCAAATGATCAATGGTTTTATCCATATAACAGCACACCATGTGGTCGGATGTGGTATTACAATTCAAATGATCAATGGTTTTATCCATATAACAGCACACCATGTGGTCGGATGTGGTATTACAATTCAAATGATCAATGGTTTTGTCCATATAACAGCACACCATGTGGTCGGATGTGGTATTACAATTCAAATGATCAATGGTTTTATCCATATAACAGCACACCATGTGGTCGGATGTGGTATTACAATGCAAATGATCAATGGTTTTATCCATATAACAGCACACCATGTGGTCGGATGTGGTATTACAATGCAAATGGTCAATGGTTTTATCCATATAACAGCACACCATGTGGTCGGATGTGGTATTACAATTCAAATGGTCAATGGTTTTATCCATATAACAGCACACCATGTGGTCGGATGTGGTATTACAATTCAAATGATCAATGGTTTTATCCATATAACAGCACACCATGTGGTCACATGTGGTATTACAATTCAAATGATCAATGGTTTTATCCATATAACAGCACACCATGTGGTCGGATGTGTTATTACAATTCAAATGATCAATGGTTTTATCCATATAACAGCACACCATGTGGTCACATGTGGTATTACAATTAGATTATTAATGGACCCCTGAGCTTAGAGGGTCACAGAGTGTCATCAGCAGGTTGTATCAGAGATACAGAGAGACTGGAAGAGTCACAGAAAGGGAGAGAAGTGGACGTCCTTTGTCCACATCCCACACTGATGACCGCTTCATTGTGGACAATGCCCTGCAGAACCGGATGATGAAGGCCACACTACTCCAGGAACATTTAAGGGAGGTGAGAGGCACCCGAGTGTTACGTCAGACCATTGGAAACCGTTTACATCAGCATGGTCTGCGTGCTAGATGACCTGCAAGGGTCAGGCACAGGCGTCATCATATTGCATGGGGCAGGGAACTTCTACGCTGGATGAGGGACCAGTGGTCCTCAGTGCTGTTGACTGATGAAAGTCGATTGATGCTGAGCAGAAATGATGGCCGCCAACGATGTTGGAGACGTGAAGGAGAGCGCTATGCCACTGTTGTCACCAGACGAGCCTGTGGTGGTGGTGGTGTCACAGTGTGGGCAGGTGTGTCTAATCCATACAGTGTGTGAATGGTCCAGCGACAAGCCCAGACTACCTGAAGAACATGTGGGCTCGGCATGCATGTGGAACCTGCATCCCCTGGATGTAATGGAGGCCAGCATGGCACCAGTTCATGTGGTATTTAGTGTTAGGTTCCCGTCTTACTGAGATCGCCTTGACGTTTGGCAGACGGGCCCAAATAATTTTCATCTCAAATTTATTAGCGTAGCATTGGCACCAGACTACTTTCTATTATTTGGGCATTATTGTACTTTATTTGGTTTGCAGAGTGCTGTTGCATTGTATATTTTTTTAGCCTTTGTGCTTTCAGCCATGGCAACGCGCACCTGCGCACTGGATGTGCTGACTGACCCCCTGACCTGACTTTTTGTGAGTAGTGTATATACAGTATATTCCATGTGTGGGACACCTCAGGTTTTGACACTACCTCCTCCCCCTGAGATTAATCCATGCCTCTTTTTGATGCCATTAGACATGCTTCTCCGTGCAGTGCGGTTGGCGAGCCGCTGGTCGTCAGTGTACGAGAGGTGTTATTACTTTTTTCTATCTGTCTGATCTATGACTTAAATAATGTTTTTAATCAGACTCTTCCACCGCCTGCACCAGCCACATTATCATCAAACCACTATTAATCAGTCTGGGAAGTTTTGGGGAAGTGACCGGTGAACGTGCTTATGATTGCAGAGGCTGAAGCCACCATGACCAGGTCTCCAGAGGGACAGAGGGGACTTCACTACTTCCATGTCTGGCCACCCTTGGCCTGGGGTAAAGAATCACCGCTCCGTCCTAGCCCAGTCTCTAAACACCCTGGACAAGGACTTGGTGGTGCACCCCTGGCACCCAGCACCCTGCTCATCACAGTAGGATCCTGGGACTAGTACTACTGGAACATTTCAGGAATGCCCCAAAAAGTCCCCCATACTTAACCATTTCTGTACCTGCTCTGCCCCTTTGAGGTTCATTTCACAGGGAAACCCCATGAAAACTGGACAGTAGTTGGAGATGTTATAACTGTGTTCTTCTAGGCTTGTAGAGCATTGAGTGAGAAAGTCATTGTCTGCAGGTAGCAGCTCTGGAAAGATCTAATTCCATGACGCCTGACATGTTCACATGGATTAGAAGCTAAATTACTAGGAAACACACAGGAGAGGCTGGAGACTGCGCCTTGTGCGGCAGCATGCAGCGCGTCACATGCAGTCTGCAGACTCGCCGGGTATGGCGGGGACCGGAAAATCACAGCTTGTTACACAACTGAAACGTATCAGATTAAATGCATTATTCCACTGTTTCTGATGTATGTCCCTTTTAAGGACCTGTATCCGGATGAGCGCCGTCTCCTCTATACCGACCTGCAGTGTGTGTCCCTTTAAAGACCTGTATCCAGATGAGCGCCGTGTCCTCTATACCGACCTGCAGTGTGTGTCCCTTTAAGGACCTATGTCCAGATGAGCGCCGTGTCCTCTATACCGACCTGCAGTGTATGTCCCTTTAAGGACCTGTATCCGGACGAGCGCCGTGTCCTCTATACCCACCTGCAGTGTGTCCCTTTAAGGACCTGTATCCGGATGAGCGCTGTGTCCTCTATACCGACCTGCAGTGTGTGTCCCTTTAAGGACCTGTATCCGGATGAGCGCCGTGTCCTCTATACCGACCTGCAGTGTGTCCCTTTAAGGACCTATGTCCAGATGAGCGCCGTGTCCTCTATACCGACCTGCAGTGTATGTCCCTTTAAGGACCTGCATCCGGATGAGCGCCGTGTCCTCTATACCGACCTGCAGTGTGTGTCCCTTTAAGGACCTGTATCCGGATGAGCGCCGTGTCCTCTATACCGACCTGCAGTGTATGTCCCTTTAAGGACCTGTATCCGGATGAGCGCCATGTCCTCTATACCGACCTGCAGTGTGTGTCCCTTTAAGGACCTGTATCCGGATGAGCGCCATGTCCTCTATACCGACCTGCAGTGTGTGTCCCTTTAACCACCTCAGCCCCCAGTGCTTAAACACCCTGAAAGACCAGGCCACTTTTTACACTTCTGACCTACACTACTTTCACCGTTTATTGCTCGGTCATGCAACTTACCACCCAAATGAATTTTACCTCCTTTTCTTCTCACTAATAGAGCTTTCATTTGGTGGTATTTCATTGCTGCTGACATTTTTACTTTTTTTGTTATTAATCGAAATTTAACGATTTTTTTGCAAAAAAATGACATTTTTCACTTTCAGTTGTAAAATTTTGCAAAAAAAACGACATCCATATAGAAATTTTGCTCTAAATTTATAGTTCTACATGTCTTTGATAAAAAAAAAATGTTTGGGTAAAAAAAAAATGGTTTGGGTAAAAGTTATAGCGTTTACAAACTATGGTACAAAAATGTGAATTTCCGCTTTTTGAAGCAGCTCTGACTTTCTGAGCACCTGTCATGTTTCCTGAGGTTCTGCAATGCCCAGACAGTACAAACACCCCACAAATGACCCCATTTCGGAAAGTACACACCCTAAGGTATTCGCTGATGGGCATAGTGAGTTCATAGAACTTTTTATTTTTTGTCACAAGTTAGCGGAAAATGATGATTTTTTTTTTTTTTTTTTTTTTTCTTACAAAGTCTCATATTCCACTAACTTGTGACAAAAAA
Organism: Bufo bufo; assembly: GCF_905171765.1. NCBI lineage: Eukaryota > Metazoa > Chordata > Amphibia > Anura > Bufonidae > Bufo > Bufo bufo. The sequence continues at coordinate 693,661,809 of NC_053391.1, read as the reverse complement.
TAAAAACTTCTATGAACTCACTATGCCCATAACGAAATACCTTGGGGTCTCTTCTTTCCAAAATGGGGTCACTTGTGGGGTAGTTATACTGCCCTGGCATTCTAGGGGCCCAAATGTGTGGTAAGGAGTTTGAAATCAAATTCTGAAAAAAATGACCTGTCAAATCCGAAAGGTGCTCTTTGGAATATGGGCCCCTTTGCCCACCTAGGCTGCAAAAAAGTGTCACACATCTGGTATCTCCGTACTCAGGAGAAGGTGGGGAATGTGTTTTGGGGTGTCATTTTATATATACCCATGCTGGGTGAGAGAAATATCTTGGCAAAAGACAACTTTTCCCATTTTTTTATACAAAGTTGGCATTTCACCAAGATATTTATCTCACCCAGCATGGGTATATATAAAATGACACCCCAAAACACATTCCCCACCTTCTCCTGAGTACGGAGATACCAGATGTGTGACACTTTTTTGCAGCCTAGGTGGGCAAAGGGGCCCATATTCCAAAGAGCACCTTTCGGATTTGACAGGTCATTTTTTTCAGAATTTGATTTCAAACTCCTTACCACACATTTGGGCCCCTAGAATGACAGGGCAGTATAACTACCCCACAAGTGACCCCATTTTGGAAAGAAGACACCCCAAGGTATTCCGTGAGGGGCATGGCGAGTTCCTAGAATTTTTTATTTTTTGTCACAAGTTAGTGGAAAATTATGATTTTTTTTTTTTTTTTTTTTTTCATACAAAGTCTCATATTCCACTAACTTGTGACAAAAAATAAAAACTTCCATGAACTCACTATGCCCATCAGCGAATACCTTGGGGTCTCTTCTTTCCAAAATGGGGTCACTTGTGGGGTAGTTATACTGCCCTGGCATTCTAGGGGCCCAAATGTGTGGTAAGGAGTTTGAAATCAAATTCAGTAAAAAATGACCTATGAAATCCAAAAGGTGCTCTTTGGAATGTGGGCCCCTTTGCCCACCTAGGCTGCAAAAAAGTGTCACACATCTGGTATCCCCGTACTCAGGAGAAGTTGAGGAATGTGTTTTGGGGTGTCTTTTTACATATACCCATGCTGGGTGAGATAAATATCTTGGTCAAATGCCAACTTTGTATAAAAAAATGGGAAAAGTTGTCTTTTGCCAAGATATTTCTCTCACCCAGCATGGGTATATGTAAAATGACACCCCAAAACACATTCCCCACCTTCTCCTGAGTACGGAGATACCAGATGTGTGACACTTTTTTGCAGCCTAGGTGGGCAAAGGGGCCCATATTCCAAAGAGCACCTTTCGGATTTGACAGGTCATTTTTTTCAGAATTTGATTTCAAACTCCTTACCACACATTTGGGCCCCTAGAATGCCAGGGCAGTATAACTACCCCACAAGTGACCCCATTTTGGAAAGAAGACACCCCAAGGTATTCGCTGATGGGCATAGTGAGTTCATGGAAGTTTTTATTTTTTGTCACAAGTTAGTGGAATATGAGACTTTGTATGAAAAAAAAAAAAAAAAAAAAAATCATCATTTTCCACTAACTTGTGACAAAAAATAAAAAATTCTAGGAACTTGCCATGCCCCTCACGGAATACCTTGGGGTGTCTTCTTTCCAAAATGGGGTCACTTGTGGGGTAGTTATACTGCCCTGGCATTCTAGGGGCCCAAATGTGTGGTAAGGAGTTTGAAATCAAATTCTGAAAAAAATGACCTGTCAAATCCGAAAGGTGCTCTTTGGAATATGGGCCCCTTTGCCCACCTAGGCTGCAAAAAAGTGTCACACATCTGGTATCTCCGTACTCAGGAGAAGGTGGGGAATGTGTTTTGGGGTGTCATTTTACATATACCCATGCTGGGTGAGAGAAATATCTTGGCAAAAGACAACTTTTCCCATTTTTTTATACAAAGTTGGCATTTGACCAAGATATTTATCTCACCCAGCATGGGTATATGTAAAAAGACACCCCAAAACACATTCCTCAACTTCTCCTGAGTACGGGGATACCAGATGTGTGACACTTTTTTGCAGCCTAGGTGGGCAAAGGGGCCCACATTCCAAAGAGCACCTTTTGGATTTCATAGGTCATTTTTTACTGAATTTGATTTCAAACTCCTTACCACACATTTGGGCCCCTAGAATGCCAGGGCAGTATAACTACCCCACAAGTGACCCCATTTTGGAAAGAAGAGACCCCAAGGTATTCGCTGATAGGCATAGTGAGTTCATGGAAATTTTTATTTTTTGTCACAAGTTAGTGGAATATGAGACTTTGTATGAAAAAAAAATAAAAAATAAAAATCATCATTTTCCACTAACTTGTGACAAAAAATAAAAAATTCTAGGAACTTGCCATGCCCCTCACGGAATACCTTGGGGTGTCTTCTTTCCAAAATGGGGTCACTTGTGGGGTAGTAATACTGCCCTGGCATTTTCCAGGGGCCCTAATGTCTGGTAAGTAGGTAAATGACCTGTGAAATCCGAAAGGTGCTCTTTGGAATGTGGGCCCCTTTGCCCACCTAGGCTGCAAAAAAGTGTCACACATCTGGTATCTCCGTACTCAGGAGAAGGTGGGGAATGTGTTTTGGGGTGTCTTTTTACATATACCCATGCTGGGTGAGAGAAATATCTTGGCAAAAGACAACTTTTCCCATTTTTTTTATACAAAGTTGGCATTTGACCAAGATATTTATCTCACCCAGCATGGGTATATGTAAAATGACACCCCAAAACATATTCCCCAACTTCTGCTGAATACGGAGATACCACATGTGTGACACTTTTTTGCAGCCTAGGTGGGCAAAGGTGCCCAAATTCCTTTTAGGAGGGCATTTTTAGACATTTGGATACCAGACTTCTTCTCACGCTTTGGGGCCCCTAAAATGCCAGGGCAGTATAAATACCCCACATGTGACCCCATTTTGGAAAGAAGACACCCCAAGGTATTCAATGAGGGGCATGGCGAGTTCATTGAAAAAAAAAAAATTTGGCACAAGTTAGCGGAAATTGATTTTTTTGATTTTGTTCTCACAAAGTCTCCCTTTCCGCTAACTTGGGACAAAAATTTCAATCTTTCATGGACTCAATATGCCCCTCAGCGAATACCTTGGGGTGTCTTCTTTCCAAAATGGTGTTATTTGTGGGGTGTTTGTACTGCCCTGGCATTTGAGGGTCTCCGCAATCATTACATGTATGCCCAGCATTAGGAGTTTCTGCTATTCTCCTTATATTGAGCATACGGGTAATGAGATTTTTTTTTTCCGTTCAGCCTCTGGGCTGAAAGAAAAAAATGAACGGCACAGATTTCTTCATTCGCATCGATCAATGTGGATGAAAAAATCTCTGCCAAAAAAAGAAAAAGGAGGGGAAAGGCGTCTGCCAGGACATAGGAGCTCCGCCCAACATCCATACCCACTTCAGCTCGTATGCCCTGGCAAACCAGATTTCTCCATTCACATCAATCGATGTGGATGAATAAATCATTGCCGGGATTTTTTTTTTTATATATACAAAGTGTTTGCCAAAGTATATGAACACCGCCACCTCCTCAGCTCATATGCCTCGGCAAACGTATCTTTTACTGCAGAGGAGAAATCTCGTCTTGCAGCGCCGCATACACCGACTTGCGTGTAATCTGACAGCAGCGCAATGCTTCTGTCCGAATGCACATTAGTGCTGCAGCTAGTCGATCGGTTGGTCCACCTGAAAGGTAAAAAAAACAAAACAAAAAAGAAAAAACCAGGCCGCAAAGCAATAACTTTATTAACTGTTGAACAGAACATAGAAACTTTTTTTAAACTTTTTTAACTGAACATTTAACTTTTTTACTTACCGGTATTTTTTTTTTTGTTTAGTTTTTTTTACCTTTTATAGAACAAACCTCTCCTTCCCCATGGGACAATGTGCAAAGCGCAAATCGCCCAAAGATGTGGCGAAGTACATTATGCACTTTATCCCAGGTGAAAGGAGAGGTTTGCAGCAGCTGTGAGTGAATGGGCCCTAATAGCCCTGTGTGCCTGTCCTGGTGAGATGTGGATCCCTATGCTAAGTGTACCTGTGTGTGGTACTTCCGGAAACACTCTCCATAGCATAGGGCAGGGTGGTCAGCACAGTCAGGACAGAAATAGCGGGTGTCACGCCTTATTCCACTCCTGCTACAGACACGACATCTTTTTCGGGGTGACGGTTGGGTTGAGGTACCAGGAACGACACTGGGGAAATGTCGCTCGTGTAGACGGCTAACTACACTGGTGGATGGGGCCACGGAACCTCCTGGGTAAAGGAGGTTCTCGATGATCTCTTCCTGGAATTTGAGGAAGGATCCTGTTCTCCCAGCCTTACTGTAGAGAACAAAACTATTGTAGAGCGCCAATTGAATTAAATATACAGACACCTTCTTATACCAGCGTCTGGTTCTGCGGGAAACTAAATACGGAGACAACATCTGGTCATTGAAGTCCACCCCTCCCATGAGCGCATTATAGTCGTGGACACAGAGGGGCTTTTCAATGACACGGGTTGCTCGCTCAATTTGGATTGTCGTGTCTGCGTGAATGGAGGAGAGCATGTAAACGTCACGCTTGTCTCTCCATTTCACCGCGAGCAGTTCTTCGTTACACAAGGCAGCCCTCTGCCCCCTTGCAAGACGGGTGGTTACAAGCCGTTGGGGGAAGCCCACGCGACTAGTTCGCATGGTGCCACAGGCGCAAATCCGTTCTAGAAACAAATGCCTAAAGAGGGCCACACTTGTGTAGAAATTGTCCACATAAAGATGGTACCCCTTGCCGAATAAGGGTGACACCAAGTCCCAGACTGTCTTCCCACTGCTCCCCAGGTAGTCAGGGCAACCGACCGGCTCCAGGGTCTGATCTTTTCCCTCATAGATCCGAAATTTGTGGGTATAGCCTGTGGCCCTTTCACAGAGCTTATACAATTTGACCCCATACCGGGCACGCTTGCTTGGGATGTATTGTTTGAAGCCAAGGCGCCCGGTAAAATGTATTAGGGACTCGTCTACGCAGATGTTTTGCTCAGGGGTATACAAATCTGCAAATTTCAGGTTGAAATGGTCTATGAGGGGCCGAATTTTGTGGAGCCGGTCAAAAGCAGGGTGGCCTCTGGGACGGGAGGTGGTATTGTCGCTAAAATGCAGAAAACGTAGGATGGTCTCAAATCGTGTCCTGGACATAGCAGCAGAGAACATGGGCATGTGATGAATTGGGTGCGTTGACCAATATGACCGCAATTCATGCTTTTTTGTCAGGCCCATGTTGAGGAGAAGGCCCAAAAAAATTTTAAGCTCGGAAACTTGGACTGGTTTCCACCGGAAAGGCTGGGCATAATAGCTTCCCGGGTTAGCGGTTATAAATTGTGTGGCATACTGGTTGGTCTCTGCCACGACTAAGTCCAAGAGCTCCGCAGTCAAGAACAGCTCAAAAAATCCCAGGGCCGAACCGATTTGAGCCGTCTCAACCCGAACTCCAGACTGGGCGGTGAAAGGGGGAACTACTGGTGCGGCTGAAGTTGGTGACTGCCAATCAGGATTTGCCAGCACCTCAGGGACTCTAGGGGCTCTACGGGCCCGTCTTTGCGGTGGCTGCGACGGGGTAACTATTGCACGTGCCACCGTACCAGCTTCAACTGCCCTTCTGGTGCTCGCTACTTCACCAGGTTGTACGGCAGTGCTGGTACTAGGTCCAGGAAGGGCTGCGCTGCTGGTGTATGCCTCACCACGTGATCCGGCAGCGACAGCCCCACTCTGCTGCTCTTGAAGCGGATCCTGCGTAACCTGTGGTCTAGCGACATGGGGCCGGGTACGCCTGGTGCTGCCAGGGACCTCCACCTCCTCGTCCGAACTTTGGGTCAGAGAGCCACTGCTTTCCACAGGTTCATATTCTGACCCGCTAGATTCGTCAGATGAGGGTTCCCACTCCTCATCCGACTGGGTCAGAATCCTGTAGGCCTCTTCAGAAGAATACCCCCTGTTTGACATTTTGGACTACTAAATTTAGGGGTATTCCCTGAGACTACCCAAGAAAAAAAGCAAACCTGTCTTACAAAGGGGAGGCTAGCGAAGTACCGGAGGCCGCTGCGGTTGATAAAAAATATCAAAACTGATTTTTTTATCGCCGCAGTGCGTGTAAAATGAATGTGCAGTGATCAAAAAATAATAATTTTTTGTCACTGCGGTGGGGCGGGCGTGGGTGAACGCACGTGTGGGCGACCGATCAGGCCTGATCGGGCAAACACTGCGTTTTGGGTGGAGGGCGAGCTAAGGTGACACTAATACTATTATAGATCTGACCGTGATCAGTTTTGATCACTTACAGATACTATAAAAGTACAAATGCTGATTAGCGATACGCTAAACAGCGAATAAAAGTGACTGCGGTGCGGTGGGGTGGGCGCTAACTGACGCTAACTACCTAACCAAGGGGCCTAAACTATCCCTAAAACCTAACAGCCAATACCAGTGAAAAAAAAAAAGTGACAGTTTACACTGATCACTTTTTTTCCTTTCACTAGTGATTGACAGGGGCGATCAAAGGGGTGATCAAAGGGTTAATTGGGGTGCAGGTGGGTGATCTGGGGCTAAGGTGTAGTGTTTGGTGTACTCACAGTTCAGTCTGCTCCTGTGCTGGATCCAACCGACGAAAAGGACCAGCACAGGAGCAGACAAGCCATATAACAGATCATATTTACTAATATGATCTGTTATATGACTTTGGATTGGATTTTTTGAAAATCGCCAGCCTGCCAGCCAATGATCGTTGCTGGCAGGCTGGTGACGAAATACTTCTTTTAATTTTGCCGGCCCGCGATGCGCATGCGCGGGCCGGCTTTGAGCGAAATCTCGCGTCTCGCGAGATGACGCGTATATGCGTGACTCTGCGCAGCGCTGCCACCTCCGGAACGCAATCCTGCGTTAGGCGGTCCGGAGGTGGTTAAGGACCTGTATCCGGATGAGCGCCGTGTCCTCTATACCGACCTGCAGTGTGTGTCCCTTTAAGGACCTGTATCCGGATGAGCGCCGTGACCTCTATACAGACCTGCAGTGTATGTCCCTTTAAGGACCTGTATCCGGATGAGCGCCGTGTCCTCTATACCGACCTGCAGTGTGTGTCCCTTTAAGGACCTGTATCCGGATAAGCGCCGTGTCCTCTATACCGACCTGCAGTGTATGTCCCTTTAAGGACCTATATCCGGATGAGCGCCGTGTCCTCTATACCGACCTGCAGTGTATGTCCCTTTAAGGACCTATATCCGGATGAGCGCCGTGTCCTCTATACCGACCTGCAGTGTGTGTCCCTTTAAGGACCTATATCCGGATGATCGCCGTGTCCTTTATACCGACCTGCAGTGTATGTCCCTTTAAGGACCTGTATCCGGATGAGCGCCGTGTCCTCTATACCGACCTGCAGTGTGTGTCCCTTTAAGGACCTGTATCCGGATGATCGCCGTGTCCTCTATACCGACCTGCAGTGTATGTCCCTTTAAGGACCTGTATCCGGATGAGCGCCGTGTTCTCTATACCGACCTGCAGTGTGTGTCCCTTTAAGGACCTGTATCCGGATGAGCGCCGTGTCCTCTATACCGACCTGCAGTGTATGTCCCTTTAAGGACCTATATCCGGATGAGCGCCGTTTCCTCTATACTGACCCCTGCAGTGTGTGTCCCTTTAAGGACCTGTATCCGGATGAGCGCCATGTCCTCTATACCGACCTGCAGTGTATGTCCCTTTAAGGACCTGTATCCGAATGAGCGCCGTGTCCTCTGTACCGACCTGCAGTGTGTGTCCCTTTAAGGACCTGTATCCGGATGAGCGCCGTGTCCTCTATACCGACCTGCAGTGTATGTCCCTTTAAGGACCTGTATCCGGACGAGCGCCATGTCCTCTATACCGACCTGCAGTGTATGTCCCTTTAAGGACCTGTATCCGGATGAGCGCCGTGTCCTCTATACCGACCTGCAGTGTGTGTCCCTTTAAGGACCTGTATCCGGCTGAGCGCCGTGTCCTCTATACCGACCTGCAGTGTATGTCCCTTTAAGGACCTGTATCCGGACGAGCGCCATGTCCTCTATACCGACCTGCAGTGTATGTCCCTTTAAGGACCTGTATCCGGATGAGCGCCATGTCCTCTATACCGACCTGCAGTGTGTGTCCCTTTAAGGACCTGTATCCGGATGAGCGCCGTGTCCTCTATACCGACCTGCAGTGTATGTCCCTTTAAGGACCTGTATCCGGATGAGCGCCGTGTCCTCTATACCGACCTGCAGTGTATGTCCCTTTAAGGACCTGTATCCGGATGAGCGCCGTGTCCTCTATACCGACCTGCAGTGTGTGTCCCTTTAAGGACCTGTATCCGGATGAGCGCCGTGTCCTCTATACTGACCTGCAGTGTGTGTCCCTTTAAGGACCTGTATCCGGACGAGCGCCGTGTCCTCTATACCGACCTGCAGTGTGTGTCCCTTTAAGGACCTGTATCCGGATGAGCGCCATGTCCTCTATACCGACCTGCAGTGTGTGTCCCTTTAAGGACCTGTATCCGGATGAGCGCCGTGTCCTCTATACCGACCTGCAGTGTATGTCCCTTTAAGGACCTGTATCCGGATGAGCGCCGTGTCCTCTATACCGACCTGCAGTGTATGTCCCTTTAAGGACCTGTATCCGGATGAGCGCCGTGTCCTCTATACCGACCTGCAGTGTGTGTCCCTTTAAGGACCTGTATCCGGATGAGCGCCGTGTCCTCTATACCGACCTGCAGTGTGTGTCCCTTTAAGGACCTGTATCCGGATGAGCGCCGTGTCCTCTATACCGACCTGCAGTGTGTGTCCCTTTAAGGACCTGTATCCGGATGAGCGCCGTGTCCTCTATACCGACCTGCAGTGTATGTCCCTTTAAGGACCTATGTCCAGATGAGCGCCGTGTCCTCTATACCGACCTGCAGTGTATGTCCCTTTAAGGACCTGTATCCGGATGAGCGCCGTGTCCTCTATACCGACCTGCAGTGTATGTCCCTTTAAGGACCTGTATCCGGATGAGCGCCGTGTCCTCTATACCGACCTGCAGTGTATGTCCCTTTAAGGACCTGTATCCGGATGAGCGCCGTGTCCTCTATACCGACCTGCAGTGTATGTCCCTTTAAGAACCTGTATCCGGATGAGCGCCGTGTCCTCTATACTGACCTGCAGTGTGTGTCCCTTTAAGGACCTGTATCCGGACGAGCGCCGTGTCTTCTATACTGACCTGCAGTGTGTGTCCCTTTAAGGACCTGTATCCAGATGAGCGCCGTGTCCTCTATACCGACCTGCAGTGTGTGTCCCTTTAAGGACCTGTATCCGGACGAGCGCCGTGTCCTCTATACCACCTTGCATGGATCTGCACGTTTCTTGTCGTTTACAGCTCACTTACACAGTTTACGTGGCGACAGACGTGGCAGGGCCGATCGATCCTGATTCCTGACACAGTGTAATAACATGGGTCATACAGAAATCAATATCCTGCGATATTCCTACCGCATCTATAATTCACAGTGCGCACCGTGGCCCCTGCTGAGGAGCCCCTTTCCCCCTCTCTGGATGTGTAGGGGCCTTCTATATTCTCCTCCACTAGATCGCCCCAGCCTCGCCAATCTTACTGAATGTAAATATATTGCAGATTCAGGGGCCACAATCCTGGAAACGGGGGCGAGGATCCACGGATTTATTCTGTCAGATTTGGATTTGCATTTTTCTCCCTTAAAGGGAACCCGTCACCATGTAAATGAGTGTAATCTGCCAGCAGCATGTCACAGAGCAGGAGGAGCTCAGCAGATTGATAGATGGTTTATGGAGAAATATATGAATTTCATTCATTTAAATTCTGTTCATTCTGGGCTTTAACCTGTTACAGACACAGGTACGCCATGTGTAGTTCCGATCACCGCCGCGCGGCGGGTGGTGATCGGAGCTGGATGCCTGCTGAAATCAATTAGCAGGCACCCTGGGTCAATGCCAAGGGGGGTCCTCTGACCCCCCCATATCGATGATCGCTGCAAACCGCAGGTCAATTCAGACCTGCGGTTTGCAGCGCTTTTGGAAGTTTCTGATCCCTGCGGTCTGTGAGCACAGGGATCAGAAACTTCAAAATGCCTTTACAAAAATGAGACCCTACCTAAGACAATCGCCCAAAAACTGAAAAAACTATGACTCTCAGACTATGGAGACAGTAAAACATGATTTTTTTTTGTTTCAAAAATGATATTATTGTGTAAAACTGAAAAAAATAATAGAAAGGTATACATATTAGGTATTGTCACGTCCGTAAGAACCTGCTATATAAAAATACCACATGACCTAACCACTCAGGTGAACACTGTAAAAAAAAAAAAAACGGTGTCAAAAAAGCTATAGCATAAAGTGTAATAGCAAGCGATCAAAAAGTCATATGCACCTCAAAATAGTGCCAATCTAACCGTCATCTCATCCCGCAAAAATGATACCCAACCTGAGAAATCGCCTAAAAACTGAAAAAACTATGGCTCTTTTTTTTTGTTTCAAAAATGATATTATTGTGTAAAACCTAAATAAATAAATAAAAAGTATACAAATTAGATATCGCCGCGTCCGTAAGAACCTGCTCTATAAAAATAGCGCATGATATAACCTGTCAGATGAACGTTGTAAATAATAAAATATTTGGCAAATTTTCCATTTTTAACATTTTTTTCCCGTAACAAAGCAAGGGTTAACAGCCAAACAAAACTCAATATTTATTGCCCTGATTCTGTAGTTTACAGAAATGCCCCATATGTGGTCGTAAACTACTGTATGGCCACATGGCAGGGCGCAGAAGGAAAGGAACGCCATATGGTTTTTGGAAGGCAGAAACTCCAAAAAGTGACCCCATTTAGGAAACTACACTCCTCAAGGTATTCAAAACTGATTTTACAAACTTTGTTAACTCTTTAAGTGTTCCACAAGAGTTAATGGCAAATGGAGATGAAATATCAGAATTTCAATTTTTTTTTACTTTGCCTCACAAAAAGTGTAATATAGAGCAACCAAAAATCATATGTACCCTAAAATAGTACCAACAAAACTGCCACCGTATCCCGTAGTTTCTGTAATGGGGTCACTTTTTGGGAGTTTCTACTCTAGGGGTGCATCAGGGGGACATGGTGTCGAAAAAACAATCCAGCAAAATCTGACTTCCAAAAACCAAATGGCGTTCCTTTCCTTCTGCGCCCTGCCGTGTGCCCGTACAGTAGTGTACGACCACATATGGGGTGTTTCTGTAAACTTCAGAATCAGAGTAATAAATGTTGAGTTTTGTTTGGCTGTTAACCCTTGCTTTGTTACTGGAAAAAAATTACTAAAATTACTAAAATGGAAAATCTTCCAAAAAAGTGAAATTCTGAAATTTTATCTCCACTTTCAATTAAATCTTATGGAATGCCTAAAGGGTTAATAAAGCTTGTAAAATCAGTTTTGAATACCTTGAGGGGTGTAGTTTCTTAGATGTGTCACTTTTATGGAATTTCTACTCTAGGGGTGCATTAGGAATTCTTCAAATGGGACATAGTGTAAAAAAAAAAAGGCCATCAAAATCTGCCTTCCAGAAACCATATGGCGTTCCTTTCCTTGTGCGCCCTGCCGTGTGCCCGTACAGCAGTTTACGACCACATATGGGGTGTTTCTGTAAACTACAGAATCAGGGCAATAAATATTGAGTTTTGTTTGGCTGTTAACCCTTGCTTTGTTACTGGAAAAAAAGGATTAAAATGGAAAATTTGCCCAAAAAAAATAATTCTGAAATTTTATCTCCATTTGCCATTAACTTTTGTGGAACACCTAAATGCTTAACAATGTTTATAAAATCAGTTTTGAATACCTTGAGGGGTGTAGTATCTAGAATGGGGTCATTTTTGGGTGGTTTCTATTATGTAAGCCTGTGGTATACACATCCACCTCACCCTGATAATCCTCTGGTATACACATCCACCTCACCCTGGTGATCCTGTGGTATATACATCCACCTCACCCTGGTGATCCTGTGGTATATACATCCACCTCACCCTGGTGATCCTGTGGTATACACATCCACCTTATCGTGGTGATCCTGTGGTATACACATCCACCTCACCCTGGTGATCCTGTGGTATACACATCCACCTCACCCTGGTGATCCTGTGGTATACACATTCACCTCACCCTGGTGATCCTGTGGTATACACATCTACCTCACCCTGGTGATCCTGTTATATACACATCCACATCTCCCTGGTGATCCTGTGGTATACACATTCACCTCACCCTGGTGATCCTGTGGTATACACATCCACCTCTCCCTGGTGATCCTGTGGTATATACATACACCTCACCCTGGTGATCCTGTGGTGTATACATCCACCTCTCCCTGGTGATCCTGTGGTATACACATCCACCTCACCCTGGTGATCCTGTGGTATACACATCCACCTCACCCTGGTGATCCTGTGGTATATACATCCACCTCACCCTGGTGATCCTGTGGTATATACATCCACCTCTCCCTGGTGATCCTGTGGTATACACATCCACCTCACCCTGGTGATCCTGTGGTATATACATCCACCTCACCCTGGTGATCCTGTGGTATACACATCCACCTCACCCTGGTGATCCTGTGGTATATACATCCACCTCTCCCTGGTGATCCTGTGGTATATACATCCACCTCACCCTGGTGATCCTGTGGTATACACATCCACCTCACCCTGGTGATCCTGTGGTATATACATCCACCTCACCCTGGTGATCCTGTGGTATACACATCCACCTCACCCTGGTGATCCTGTGGTATACACATCCACCTCACCCTGGTGATCCTGTGGTATACACATCCACCTCACCCTGGTGATCCTGTGGTATACACATCCACCTCACCCTGGTGATCCTGTGGTATACACATCCACCTCTCCCTGGTGATCCTGTGGTATATACATCCACCTCTCCCTGGTGATCCTGTGGTATATACATCCACCTCACCCTGGTGATCCTGTGGTATACACATCCACCTCACCCTGGTGATCCTGTGGTATACACATCCACCTCACCGTGGTGATCCTGTGGTATACACATCCACCTCACCCTGGTGATCCTGTGGTATACACATCCACCTCACCCTGGTGATCCTGTGGTATACACACCCACCTCACCCTGGTGATCCTGTGGTATACACATCCACCTCACCCTGGTGATCCTGTGGTATATACATCCACCTCTCCCTGGTGATCCTGTGGTATATACATCCACCTCACCCTGGTAATCCTGTGGTATATACATCCACCTCACCCTGGTGATCCTGTGGTATACACATCCACCTCTCCCTGGTCATCCTGTGGTATATACATCCACCTCTCCCTGGTGATCCTGTGGTATATACATCCACCTGACCCTGGTGATCCTGTGGTATATACATCCACCTCACCCTGGTGATCCTGTGGTATATACATCCACCTCTCCCTGGTGATCCTGTGGTATACACATCCACCTCACCCTGGTGATCCTGTGGTATACACATCCACCTCACCCTGGTGATCCTGTGGTATATACATCCACCTCACCCTGGTGATCCTGTGGTATATACATCCACCTCTCCCTGGTGATCCTGTGGTATACACATCCACCTCACCCTGGTGATCCTGTGGTATATACATCCACCTCACCCTGGTGATCCTGTGGTATACACATCCACCTCACCCTGGTGATCCTGTGGTATATACATCCACCTCTCCCTGGTGATCCTGTGGTATATACATCCACCTCACCCTGGTGATCCTGTGGTATACACATCCACCTCACCCTGGTGATCCTGTGGTATATACATCCACCTCACCCTGGTGATCCTGTGGTATACACATCCACCTCACCCTGGTGATCCTGTGGTATACACATCCACCTCACCCTGGTGATCCTGTGGTATACACATCCACCTCACCCTGGTGATCCTGTGGTATACACATCCACCTCACCCTGGTGATCCTGTGGTATACACATCCACCTCTCCCTGGTGATCCTGTGGTATATACATCCACCTCTCCCTGGTGATCCTGTGGTATATACATCCACCTCACCCTGGTGATCCTGTGGTATACACATCCACCTCACCCTGGTGATCCTGTGGTATACACATCCACCTCACCGTGGTGATCCTGTGGTATACACATCCACCTCACCCTGGTGATCCTGTGGTATACACATCCACCTCACCCTGGTGATCCTGTGGTATACACACCCACCTCACCCTGGTGATCCTGTGGTATACACATCCACCTCACCCTGGTGATCCTGTGGTATATACATCCACCTCTCCCTGGTGATCCTGTGGTATATACATCCACCTCACCCTGGTAATCCTGTGGTATATACATCCACCTCACCCTGGTGATCCTGTGGTATACACATCCACCTCTCCCTGGTCATCCTGTGGTATATACATCCACCTCTCCCTGGTGATCCTGTGGTATATACATCCACCTGACCCTGGTGATCCTGTGGTATATACATCCACCTCACCCTGGTGATCCTGTGGTATATACATCCACCTCACCCTGGTGATCCTGTGGTATACACATCCACCTCACCCTGGTGATCCTGTGGTATACACATCCACCTCTCCCTGGTGATCCTGTGGTATATACATCCACCTCACCCTGGTGATCCTGTGGTATATACATACACCTCACCCTGGTGATCCTGTGGTGTATACATCCACCTCTCCCTGGTGATCCTGTGGTATACACATCCACCTCTCCCTGGTGATCCTGTGGTATATACATCCACCTCACCCTGGTTATCCTGTGGTATACACATCCACCTCACCCTGGTGATCCTGTGGTATACACATCCACCTCTCCCTGGTGATCCTGTGGTATATACATCCACCTCACCCTGGTGATCCTGTGGTGTATACATCCACCTCACCCTGGTGATCCTGTGGTATATACATCCACCTCACCCTGGTGATCCTGTGGTATACACATCCACCTCTCCCTGGTGATTCTGTGGTATACACATCCACCTCTCCCTGGTGATTCTGTGGTATATACATCCACGTCACCCTTGTGATCCTGTGGTATATACATCCACCTCTCCCTGGTGATCCTGTGGTATACACATCCACCTCACCCTGGTGATCCTGTGGTATACACATCAACCTCACCCTGGTGATCCTGTGGTATACACATCCACCTCACCCTGGTGATCCTGTGGTATACACATCCACCTCACCCTGGTGATCCTGTGGTATACACATCCACCTCACCCTGGTGATCCTGTGGTATACACATCCACCTCACCCTGGTGATCCTGTGGTATACACAAACATCTAGTATTTCAAGGAGAATAAACAGTATTTCTATGCTGGAGCGCTGTTATGTTAATTACTAGTACGTGGGGAACCAGTGCTATATTCGCTGTCTACTCTTCGGTGACCCAGTAGGGCAGTGCCAGTGCCCAGCCACCCTGGGACATTTGTTTTTATTGTAGGTGGGGTGGCACATGTATCAGCGCTCAGCTTCATCTATTATCCTGTTCTGTGTTACTTTGTGTTTTGCTGGATGAGTTTATTAGAAACTGTGAAAAAAAGGAAATGAGATTCCTCAGAGTCCACAGGAGGAGCGGTGTCAGCAGGAGGCGCAGAACCTGCAATCACCGCGGGCACAGAGATATATCTGATGCTCATCACATGACTGATTCTGCTCCGAGCCGAAGAAGATTGGCAGATCTCCACTCACCCACTGATTCTTCACGCTGCGGCGGGAAAGGCGAAAATTTGTCCCAGTTTGCTCTCTGCTGGCGGCCGGCGCCAGGAAAATGGGATTAAACATCGCAAATTCAGCAAAAAACAAATACTTAAACTAATACAGCAGTACGTCATGTGGGGATTTGCAAATGGATAATGGGGCTATGAGCTCCCACTGCAAATATTACCCAGCCTGGCACAGCGGGCACCAGCCCTACAACTGGGGCATGGAGCCTGATCAACAGGGGGGCCTTCACCGATCATTGTAATCATAGGATCTGCACCATTATATAGAGGACAGAGCCAACTCTGTATATAATTATATACGTACCGCTGGTATAACCTGTATATAATTATATATGTACAGCTGGTATAACCTGGGCATCTCCTGTATATAATTATATATGTACAGCTGGTATAACCTGGGCATCTCCTGTATATAATTATATATGTACAGCTGGTATAAGTTATACATCTTGTATATAGTGATATGGACCATGCTGGTATAACCTGGGCATCTCCTGTATATAATTATATATGTACAGCTGGTATAACCTGGGCATCTCCTGTATATAATTATATATGTACAGCTGGTATAACCTGGGCATCTCCTGTATATAATTATATACGTACAGCTGGTATAACCTGGGTATCTCCTGTATATAATGATATATGTACAGCTGGTATAAGTTATACATCTTCTTGTATATAGTGATATGGACCATGCTGGTATAACCTGGGTATGTACTGTATATAATTATATATGTACAGCTGGTATAACCTGGGCATCTCCTGTATATAATTATATATGTACAGCTGGTATAACCCGGGCATCTCCTGTATATAATTATATACGTACGGCTGGTATAACCTGGGCATCTCCTGTATATAATTATATATGTACAGCTGGTATAACCTGGGCATCTTCTGTATATACTTATATATGTACAGCTGGCATAACCTGGGCATCTCCTGTATATAATTATATATGTACAGCTGGTATAACCTGGGCATCTCCTGTATATAATTATATACGTACGGCTGGTATAACCTGGGCATCTCCTGTATATAATTATATATGTACAGCTGGTATAACCTGGGCATCTCCTGTATATAATTATATACGTACAGCTGGTATAACCTGGGCATCTCCTGTATATAATTATATATGTACAGCTGGTATAAGTTATACATCTTCTTGTATATAGTGATATGGACCATGCTGGTATAACCTGGGTATCTACTGTATATAATTATATATGTACAGCTGGTATAACCTGGGCATCTCCTGTAGATAATTATATATGTACAGCTGGTATAAGTTATACATCTTCTTGTATATAGTGATATGGACCATGCTGGTATAACCTGGGTATCTACTGTATATAATTATATATGTACAGCTGGTATAACCTGGGCATCTCCTGTATATAATTATATATGTACAGCTGGTATAACCTGGGCATCTCCTGTATATAATTATATATGTACAGCTGCTATAAGTTATACATCTTCTTGTATATAGTGATATGGACCATGCTGGTATAACCTGGGTATGTACTGTATATAATTATATATGTACAGCTGGTATAACCAGGGCATCTCATGTATATAATTATATATGTACAGCTGGTATAACCTGGGCATCTCCTGTATATAATTATATACGTACGGCTGGTATAACCTGGGCATCTCCTGTATATAATTATATATGTACAGCTGGTATAAGTTATACATCTTCTTGTATATAGCGATATGGACCATGCTGGTATAACCTGGGTATCTACTGTATATAATTATATATGTACAGCTGGTATAACCTGGGCATCTCCTGTATATAATTATATATGTACAGCTGGTATAACCTGGGCATCTCCTGTATATAATTATATATGTACAGCTGCTATAAGTTATACATCTTCTTGTATATAGTGATATGGACCATGCTGGTATAACCTGGGTATGTACTGTATATAATTATATATGTACAGCTGGTATAACCAGGGCATCTCATGTATATAATTATATATGTACAGCTGGTATAACCTGGGCATCTCCTGTATATAATTATATACGTACGGCTGGTATAACCTGGGCATCTCCTGTATATAATTATATATGTACAGCTGGTATAAGTTATACATCTTCTTGTATATAGCGATATGGACCATGCTGGTATAACCTGGGCATCTCCTGTATATAATTATATATGTACAGCTGGCATAAGTTATACATCTTCTTGTATATAGTGATATGGAGCATGCTGGTATAACCTGGGTATCTCCTGTATATAATTATATATGTACAGCTGGTATAACCTGGGTATCTCCTGTATATAATTATATATGTACAGCTGGTATAACCCGGGCATCTCCTGTATATAATTATATATGTACAGCTGGTATAAGTTATACATCTTCTTGTATATAGTGATATGGACCATGCTGGTATAACCTGGGTATCTCCTGTATATAATTATATATGTACAGCTGGTATAACCTGGGCATCTCCTGTATATAATTATATATGTACAGCTGGTATAACCTGGGCATCTCCTGTATATAATTATATATGTACAGCTGGTATAACCTGGGCATCTCCTGTATATAATTATATATGTACAGCTGGTATAACCTGGGCATCTCCTGTATATAATTATATATGTACAGATGGTATAACCTGGGCATCTCCTGTATATAATTATATATGTACAGATGGTATAACCTGGGCATCTCCTGTATATAATTATATATGTACAGATGGTATAACCTGGGCATCTCCTGTATATAATTATATATGTACAGCTGGTATAACCTGGGCATCTCCTGTATATAACTATATACGTACGGCCGGTATAACCTGACCTTTTTTGTAGTTTTCCCCCTGTTTTATATCCTGGTGATGTTTCTTCTCTACCTCTGAACCTCATTATTATATTGTTGAAAGGAGGTACAAGGACATCTGTGTCCTGGAATCTGTCCCCTCGCACTCTGCGGCTGTCAGTCACGCTGTTCCCTGCGCTGAGCGCCTGACTTTTGTTGAATCGTCCTTGTCTAATAGAAAACACAAACCAGATCTCGCTCTCGATTATAAAATCATCTCCTACGCGAGACCTTGGCCCGTTCGCCTTAAAATAAAAGCCGCTCTGCCGACCCTGCGTTACCCGTCCCTGGATTGTGATGTTTCTCAGCGTGAGGCCTTGGGAAAAATTAACATTTTGTTCTAGAAATGACAGAAAATCGGAAGGAGCGGCGACTGCGGAACAATGAGATAGGGGAAAGCATTCAGCTGCTACGAGATGCATTCACCTATAGAATTGATGGCAGCAGATCTATAGCTGCTGTGTTATTTCCCACAGCAGCTTTTCCACTTTCTGCAATGTAGGCGTCAGTTGTTACTGAAGTTCTAGCATTGTATTCATTCACCAAGAAGCTCAGTATGAGCAGTGCTGTACAGTAGGTTCCTTCCAGTTGTGGGAGGTTGTAACCTAACCCTGTTATGGCCCCCAGAGCAGCTGGGGGCCCCTGGTACTGAGCTGCAGATGATAGGACTGTAACGTCATCTATCATTGAAGCTGTGGCTCTGAGTGCATTCGTTTGCTGGGGAGCTGCGTACACACCGGGGTCCGGCTCTGGATGTGTAGTAATGCTGTTATCATCACTTATTATATTACAGCACTAGGAGCGATATAATCAGCGGCTCCACGATCTGTCCAGAAAATTATCAGACCTGAACAGATGCCGCGAAATGTTGTGCAAATGTTCCCGAGTTATTATCTGGTCTGTTCTTCTAGAAATAGGACGGTGTTCTGGTGTATCTAATCCTATCATATGTGATACTGACTGCTGAGCTGTGTATCTAATCCTATCCTGTGTGATACTGTCTGCTGAGCGGTGTATCTAATCTTATCATATGTGATACTGACTGCTGAGCTGTGTATCTAATCCTATCCTGTGTGATACTGACTGCTGAGCTGTGTATCTAATCCTATCCTGTGATACTGTCTGCTGAGCTGTGTATCTAATCCTATCCTGTGTGATACTGTCTGCTGAGCTGTGTATCTAATCCTATCCTGTGTGATACTGTCTGCTGAGCTGTGTATCTAATCCTATCATATGTGTTACTGTCTGCTGAGCTGTGTATCTAATCCTATCCTGTGTGATACTGTCTGCTGAGCTGTGTATCTAATCCTGTCCTGTGTGATACAGTCTGCTGAGCTGTGTATCTAATACTATCATATGTGATACTGTCTGCTGAGCTGTGTATCTAATCCTATCATGTGTTATACTGTCTGCTGAGCTGTGTATCTAATCCTCTCCTGTGTGATACAGTCTGCTGAGCTGTGTATCTAATCCTGTCCTGTGTGATACTGTCTGCTGAGCTGTGTATCTAATCCTATCATGTGTGATACTGACTGCTGAGCTGTGTATCTAATCCTGTCCTGTGTGATACTGTCTGCTGAGCCGTGTATCTAATCCTATCCTGTGTGATACTGTCTGCTGAGCTGTGTATCTAATCCTATCCTGTGTGATACTGTCTGCTGAGCTGTGTATCTAATCCTCTCCTGTGTGATACTGTCTGCTGAGCTGTGTATCTAATCCTCTCCTGTGTGATACTGTCTGCTGAGCTGTGTATCTAATCCTATCCTGTGTGATACGGTCTGCTGAGCTGTGTATCTAATCCTATCCTGTGTGATACTGTCTGCTGAGCTGTGTATCTAATCCTATCCTGTGTGATACTGTCTGCTGAGCTGTGTATCTAATCCTATCCTGTGTGATACTGTCTGCTGAGCTGTGTATCTAATCCTATCCTGTGTGATACTGACTGCTGAGCTGTGTATCTAATCCTATCCTGTGTGATACTGTCTGCTGAGCTGTGTATCTAATCCTATCCTGTGTGATACTGTCTGCTGAGCTGTGTATCTAATCCTATCATATGTGTTACTGTCTGCTGAGCTGTGTATCTAATACTATCATATGTGATACTGTCTGCTGAGCTGTGTATCTAATCCTATCATATGTGATACTGTCTGCTGAGCTGTGTATCTAATCCTATCCTGTGTGATACCGTCTGCTGATCTGTGTATCTAATCCTCTCCTGTGTGATACTGACTGCTGAGCTGTGTATCTAAGCCTATCCTGTGTGATACTGCCTGCTGAGCTGTGTATCTAATCCTATCCTGTGTGATACTGCCTGCTGAGCCGTGTATCTAATCCTCTCCTGTGTGCTACTGCCTGCTGAGCCGTGTATCTAATCCTATCCTGTGTGATACTGTCTGCTGAGCCGTGTATCTAATCCTCTCCTGTGTTATACTGTCTGCTGAGCCGTGTATCTAATCCTCTCCTGTGTGATACTGTCTGCTGAGCCTTGTATCTAATCCTATCCTGTGTGATACTGTCTGCTGAGCTGTGTATCTAATCCTATCCTGTGTGATACTGTCTGCTGAGCTGTGTATCTAATCCTGTCCTGTGTGATACTGTCTGCTGAGCTGTGTATCTAATCCTATCCTGTGTGATACTGTCTGCTGAGCTGTGTATCTAATCCTATCCTGTGTGATACTGTCTGCTGAGCTGTGTATCTAATCCTATCCTGTGTGATACTGACTGCTGAGCTGTGTATCTAATCCTGTCCTGTCTGATACTGTCTGCTGAGCCGTGTATCTAATCCTCTCCTGTGTGATACTGTCTGCTGAGCCTTGTATCTAATCCTATCCTGTGTGATACTGTCTGCTGAGCTGTGTATCTAATCCTATCCTGTGTGATACTGTCTGCTGAGCTGTGTATCTAATCCTGTCCTGTGTGATACTGTCTGCTGAGCTGTGTATCTAATCCTCTCCTGTGTGATACTGTCTGCTGAGCTGTGTATCTAATTCTCTCCTGTGTGATACAGGCTGCTGAGCTGTGTATCTAATCCTGTCCTGTGTGATACTGTCTGCTGAGCTGTGTATCTAATCCTATCATGTGTGATACTGACTGCTGAGCTGTGTATCTAATCCTGTCCTGTGTGATACTGTCTGCTGAGCCGTGTATCTAATCCTATCCTGTGTGATACTGTCTGCTGAGCTGTGTATCTAATCCTTTCCTGTGTGATACTGTCTGCTGAGCTGTGTATCTAATCCTCTCCTGTGTGATACTGTCTGCTGAGCTGTGTATCTAATCCTCTCCTGTGTGATACTGTCTGCTGAGCTGTGTATCTAATCCTCTCCTGTGTGATACTGTCTGCTGAGCTGTGTATCTAATCCTATCATGTGTGATACTGTCTGCTGAGCTGTGTATCTAATCCTATCCTGTGTGATACTGTCTGCTGAGCTGTGTATCTAATCCTATCCTGTGTGATACTGTCTGCTGAGCTGTGTATCTAATCCTATCCTGTGTGATACTGACTGCTGAGCTGTGTATCTAATCCTATGTGTGATACTGTCTGCTGAGCTGTGTATCTAATCCTATGTGTGATACTGTCTGCTGAGCGGTGTATCTAATCCTATCCTGTGTGATACTGTCTGCTGAGCTGTGTATCTAATCCTATCCTGTGTGATACTGTCTGCTGAGCTGTGTATCTAATCCTATCCTGTGTGATACTGACTGCTGAGCTGTGTATCTAATCCTATCCTGTGATACTGTCTGCTGAGATGTGTATCTAATCCTATCCTGTGTGATACTGTCTGCTGAGCTGTGTATCTAATCCTATCCTGTGTGATACAGTCTGCTGAGCTGTGTATCTAATCCTATCCTGTGTGATACTGACTGCTGAGCTGTGTATCTAATCCTATCCTGTGTGATACTGTCTGCTGAGCTGTGTATCTAATCCTGTCCTGTGTGATACTGTCTGCTGAGCCGTGTATCTAATCCTATCCTGTGTGATACTGTCTGCTGAGCTGTGTATCTAATCCTTTCCTGTGTGATACTGTCTGCTGAGCTGTGTATCTAATCCTCTCCTGTGTGATACTGTCTGCTGAGCTGTGTATCTAATCCTATCCTGTGTGATACTGTCTGCTGAGCTGTGTATCTAATCCTATCATGTGTGATACTGTCTGCTCAGCTGTGTATCTAATCCTATCCTGTGTGATACTGTCTGCTCAGCTGTGTATCTAATCCTATCCTGTGTGATACTGTCTGCTGAGCTGTGTATCTAATCCTATCCTGTGTGATACTGACTGCTGAGCTGTGTATCTAATCCTATCCTGTGTGATACTGCCTGCTGAGCTGTGTATCTAATCCTATGTGTGATACTGTCTGCTGAGCTGTGTATCTAATCCTATGTGTGATACTGTCTGCTGAGCTGTGTATCTCATCCTATCCTGTGTGATACTGTCTGCTGAGCTGTGTATCTAATCCTATCCTGTGTGATACTGTCTGCTGAGCTGTGTATCTAATCCTATCCTGTGTGATACTGACTGCTGAGCTGTGTATCTAATCCTATCCTGTGATACTGTCTGCTGAGATGTGTATCTAATCCTATCCTGTGTGATACTGTCTGCTGAGCTGTGTATCTAATCCTATCCTGTGTGATACTGTCTGCTGAGCTGTGTATCTAATCCTATACTGTGTGATACAGTCTGCTGAGCTGTGTATCTAATCCTATCCTGTGTGATACTGACTGCTGAGCTGTGTATCTAATCCTATCCTGTGTGATACTGTCTGCTGAGCTGTGTATCTAATCCTATCCTGTGTGATACTGTCTGCTGAGCTGTGTATCTAATCCTCTCTTGTGTGATACTGTCTGCTGAGCTGTGTATCTAATCCTGTGTGATACTGTCTGCTGAGCCGTGTATCTAATCCTCTCCTGTGTGATACTGTCTGCTGAGCGGTGTATCTAATCCTATCCTATGTGATACTGTCTGCTGAGCTGTGTATCTAATCCTATTCTGTGTGATACTGTCTGCTGAGCGGTGTATCTAATCCTATCCTGTGTGATACCGTCTGCTGAGCTGTGTATCTAATCCTATCCTGTGTGATACTGCCTGCTGAGCGGTGTATCTAATCCTATCCTGTGTGATACTGCCTGCTGAGCTGTGTATCTAATCACTTATTCCCTGCATCCTTCCATGGGAACCCCTGTAGCTTGTGGCGTCTCGTCTTTGGCGGTTTTCACGTCTCCTCTTTCCTGTTTCTTTAGAATGAGAGCGGGAATAATTAGAGATAAGAGGGTTAATGATGAGGATGATGAAGATGATGGGTGTTATAAGAGGCAGAGTTATCTGGTAATTGCCAACAGCTGCATTCTTATGCACTTCTCAGCCGCCATTCACTGTGCAGGCGAGGCCTTTGTATGGCGCGGCTTTCACCTACATCCCTGCCCCCGCTCATCGCGCACCTGTTATCCCCGTGTCAGCAATAAGCAGCCGGAGATAAAAGCTTTAATGAAATGTGAGACTCGAGATGCCGCCAGCGAGGATCGGCTCCTTACAGTGGAATTAATGGACGTCGATAAGAGACCCTCCGAGGAAGACCCTCATCTCTGTATACCCAAAGAACATGAAACGCGTCATCTTGTCTGGGAGCCGTATAGATGGCGATGGGATGTCTGTCATAAATCTGTCCGCAGTTCTGTCCCTATGACACCGGCTAACCTGTTCCATGTGCGCTCGGCAGCTGACGGCGTCTGTGTTGGTCCCATCTTCATATGTGTCCGCATTACTGAGAAAGATGAAGTTTTAATATATGCAAATAAGTCTCTAGGAGCAATGGGGGCGTTACCATTACCCCTGGAGGCTCTGCTCTCTCTGCAACTGCCGCATCCTCTGCACGTTGATTGACAGGTCCAGGTGTAATGATGCTTGCACTGCATGGCCCTGTAAATCAAACTGCAGGGGATGCAGCAGTTGCAGAGAGAGCAGAGCCTCTAGGACTAATGGCAATGCCCCTGTTGCTCCTAGAGGCTCATTTGCATACATTAACACATCATTTGCTGACAGATGCCCTTTAATATTTTCCACACCTGAGTGGTTTGTTACAATTGTATCCAATGGGAGGTCAACAGCTCCGACTCCAGACTGATAAGATTGGTGCAGTTTACTTTTTACATGATCTCTCTGGGACGATTGTTCCGCTGTGACTCACTGTGGACTGAAAATGAGTTCAATCGAAATCCCACATAACTTCTAAATGAGGACACTGGTTAATGCCTCCGTGGTTGCTAGCATTTCCTGTAATACCACACCTGACCACATGGTGTGCTGTTATAGGGTTTATACTATTTCCTGTAATACCACACCTGACCACATGGTGTGCTGTCATAGAGTTTATACTATTTCCTGTAATACCACTCCTGACCACATGGTGTGCTGTCATAGGGTTTATACTATTTCCTGTAATACCACTCCTGACCACATGGTATGCTTTCATAGGGTTTATACTATTTCTTGTAATGCTACACCTGACCACATGGTGTGCTGTCATAGAGTTTATACTATTTCTTGTAATACTACACCTGACCACATGGTATGCTGTCATAGGGTTTATACTATTTCCTGTAATACCACTCCTGACCACATGGTATGCTTTCATAGGGTTTATACTATTTCTTGTAATACAACTCCTGACCACATGGTGTGCTGTCATAGGGTTTATACTATTTCCTGTAATACAACTCCTGACCACATGGTGTGCTGTCATAGGGTTTATACTATTTCTTGTAATACTACACCTGACCACATGGTGTGCTATCATAGAGTTTATACTTTTTCTTGTAATACCACACCTGACCACATGGTGTTTATACTATTTCTTGTAATACCACTCCTGACCACATGATGCGCTGTCATGGGGTTTATACTATTTCCTGTAATACCACTCCTGACCACATGGTTTGCTATCGTAGGGTTTATACTATTTCTTGTAATACCACTCATGACCACATGGTGTGCTGTCATAGGGTTTATACTATTTCTTGTAATACCACACCTGACCACATGGTGTGCTGTCCTGGGGTTTATACTATTTCTTGTAATACCACACCTAAACACATGGTGTGCTGTCATAGGGTTTATACTATTTCTTGTAATGCCACACCTGACCACATGGCGTGCTGTAATAGAGTTTATACTATTTCCTGTAATACCCCTCCTGACCACATGGTGTGCTGTAATGGGATTTATACTATTTCTTGTAATACCCCTTATGACCACATGGTGTGCTGTCATAGGCTTTATACTATTTTTTGTAATACAACTCCTGACCACATGGTGTGCTGGCATAGGGTTTATACTATTTCCTGTAATACCCCTCCTAACCACATGGTGTGCTGTCATAGGGTTTATACTATTTCCTGTAATACCCCTCCTAACCACATGGTGTGCTGTCATGGGGTTTATACTATTTCTTGTAATACCATACCTGAACACATGGTGTGCTGTCATAGGGTTTATATTTTGTCTTGTAATACCACTCCTGACCACATGTTGTGCTGTCATAGAGTTTATACTATTTCTTGTAATACCACTCCTGACCACATGTTGTGCTGTCATAGAGTTTATACCATTTCTTGTAATACCCCTCCTAACCACATGGCGTGCTGTCATAGAGTTTATACTATTTCCTGTAATACCCCTCCTGACCACATGGCGTGCTGTCATAGAGTTTATACTATTTCTTGTAATACCCCTCCTGACCACATGGCGTGCTGTTCGGGAGCACTGTTCTTGAATCTTGAGACTCTAGCAGCCATCTAGTGGCAGCAGTGTTTATTGCAGCATGTTTCCTGTTCTGGTCTGACCCCCAGTGGATTGTTTCCTCATGTGTCCCCCGTCACCCCACCGGCTCTGCTATGCTCTGTGCGCCCCACCCTGGCCAGCTGTCACCAGTACATTCCCGTACGGCTATTCTTACATGTCCAGTTGGCTTCCTTAATTTTAGCCATGATGCATCCCTGATCTGGAGAGATGGGCATCATGAGCAGTCTTAGAATGCAAGGAATGCTGGGTAGTGCAGTCTAGTGATGTCATCAGTGAGGAGGAAGTAGCTAGCTTCTCCAGGCCTTCCATACAAACCCATGGGGCTGCAGCCTGGAGCCCCTGAGACATTGTATCATCAGGCAGGTTATGATAATCAGGGGTTAAAGATAATCCATGGACGCTGTAGCTGAGCCTAGGTATATAGGGGAGGGTCACTGGCTGGTGTACCAGGTAATCCTGTGCGCCGCTCCTTTAAATCTGCAGAGGAGCTGTATACCTACTGTATAATCACATAAGGTCAGGGTGTAACTAGAGTCCTGTGGAGAAGACCCCACAACCATCACCACCACCGAGGTACTTGGAGGGCAGGGTGGAGTCTAAGGATCCCCCATTCTTCGCCGTCGTCCACCCCGTGACCCTTCACCACCTCTTTACGGTTTGGCTACAGGACGATCTTATTCGCGGGACAGATTTCACGCCCCAATTTAGCGGTGCTGGGGTCGCAGAGTGACCCGCACGTGGGCTGTAACCGCAAATCAGGGTTGGATTTTTTGAGATTTTGGGGTGGTGGTGGTCACGGCACACGTACAAGTCGTTCTGCGACCCCTTTCATTCCTGTGGCCGCCCTGTTACACTGAGATACTTGGGCGTGACACCTGCCGTGTGGCCAAGAAGACCGCCGCGTAGCATAAACACTCGAGGCGTAATCTGCAACACGTCAGAGAGACGTCATGTAACGTGAGACTGACATGCAACAGGCGTGGAGACACCTGATCCTGGCCACCTGTAGAGGATAGGTGGAGTAGTAGTAGCAGCAGACATCGCAGATCAGGGAGATGAGATCCTCCTGCAGGTAAGGGCCGACTGCTACATTATTGTAACACTGACTGCAGGGGGCAGCACACTGCAACATTGTGTCAGGTTCCTTTCCTTTACTCTGATTGGCCGCCATGTGCAGGGTTCCATTTTACCTGCAGGAGAGCTGCGTACACTGTGAGGACCAGATTGTATTCAGGGACAGAGGAAGTTCACTTATAGACTGATGGCGGGCGTGTGACCCCTGATGGCGGGCGTGCCCCGTGACCACCCGTCATGGTCGCTGCTGAGGATGAGGTTGTCAGCTTCCATTTCCCTGATCCTGGACATCCAGAAATACGTCTGCTGATCCCTGAATGTGACAGAGCCACCCGACTAGTCTGACTGCCCGGAATAGACGGGTGACATTAGGCCGGGGGATGGGCAATGAATTCTTCTGCCCTCGTTCACACACAGCGCTCTATGGTTTGTAGGAATCTGCAAGATGAGGGTTAACTGCTCCCAAGATGGGGGACACGGGTGAGAATAGAAGTCTACAAGGAGTCACAGATTTCATATGGATAATGTAGGATGGGTTCCCCCATAATAGTGACATCCACAGTACCCCCATAATAGTGACATCCACAGTACCCCCATAATAGTGACATCCACAGTGCCCCCATAATAGTGACCTCCACAGTGCCCCCATAATAGTGACATCCACAGTGCCCCCATAACAGTGACATCCACAGTGCCCCCATAACAGTGACATCCACAGTGCCCCCATAACAGTGACATCCACAGTGCCCCCATAACAGTGACATCCACAGTGCCCCCATAACAGTGTCACCCACAGCGCCCCCATAACAGTGACATCCACAGTGCCCTCATAATAGTGACATCCACAGTGCCCCCATAACAGTGACATCCACAGTGCCCCCATAACAGTGACATCCACAGTGCCCCCATAACAGTGACATCCACAGTGCCCCCATAACAGTGACATCCACAGTGCCCCCATAAAAGTGACATCCACAGTGCCCCCATAGCAATGACATCCACAGTGCCCCCATAACAATGACATCCACAGTGCCCTCATAATAGTGACATCCACAGTGCCCCCCATAACAGTGACATCCACAGTGCCCCCATAGCAGTGACATCCACAGTGCTCTTATAACAGTGACATCCACAGTGCCCCCATAACAGTGACATCCACAGTGCCCCCATAACAGTGACATCCACAGTGCCCCCATAACAGTGACATCCACAGTGCCCCCATAACAGTGACATCCACAGTGCTCTTATAACAGTGACATCCACAGAGCCCCCATAACAGTGACCTCCACAGTGCCCCCATAACAGTGACCTCCACAGTGCCCCCATAACAGTGACCTCCACAGTGCCCCCATAACAATGACATCCACAGTGCCCCCATAACAGTGACCTCCACAGTGCCCCCATAACAGTGACCTCCACAGTGCCCCCATAACAGTGACCTCCACAGTGCCCCCATAACAATGACATCCACAGTGCCCCCATAACAGTGACATCCACAGTGCCCCCATAACAGTGACATCCACAGTGCCCCCATAACAGTGACCTCCACAGTGCCCCCCATAACATTGACATCCACAGTGCCCCCCATAACAGTGACATCCACAGTGCCCCCATAACAATGACATCCACAGTGCCCCCATAACAGTGACATCCACAGTGCCCCCATAACAGTGACATCCACAGTGCCCCCATAACAGTGACATCCACAGTGCCCCCATAACAGTGACCTCCACAGTGCCCCCATAACAGTGACATCCACAGGGCCCCCATAACAGTGACATCCACAGGGCCCCCATAACAGTGACATCCATAGTGCCCCCATAACAGTGACATCCACAGTGCCCCCATAACAGTGACCTCCACAGTGCCCCCATAACAGTGACATCCACAGTGCCCCCATAACAGTGACATCCACAGTGCCCCCATAACAGTGACCTCCACAGGGCCCCCATAACAGTGACATCCATAGTGCCCCCATAACAGTGACATCCACAGTGCCCCCATAACAGTGACCTCCACAGTGCCCCCATAACAGTGACATCCACAGTGCCCCCATAACAGTGACATCCACAGTGCCCCCATAACAGTGACATCCACAGTGCCCCCATAACAGTGACATCCACAGTGCCCCCATAACAGTGACCTCCACAGTGCCCCCATAACAGTGACATCCACAGGGCCCCCATAACAGTGACATCCACAGTGCCCCCATAACAGTGACCTCCACAGGGCCCCTGGTCTGCACCACTGAGGAGTCAGGAGAGGAGGCCATTTCCATAACTTGCTATGACCTCCGTGCACAGACACTTTCTATGAGAATCCTGCCGCGCCCAGTTTATCCGTCCTGAGAAGCCTAATTCCCGCGGTGCTAATCCTCCCCAGACCCCGTCCTGTACATCCGGCCCAAGTCTCACATCTCCGAAGGCCTTATCTGGGCTAAAATGATAAAAACCGGAAATATTTATCCACAAATCCCAAATTCCATCTGCTACCTCTCGCTGGTGTACACGTCCTGTGTGATAATCCTAATCCCCCACTGTTATCACTAGGGATGGAACATTTCTCATCCCCAGTTATCACACAGCATAATCCTGCTCTATCCTGAGCACAATCTTGGGTTTTACTTGGTATCAATATCTTGGGACATGATAATCCCAATTCCTGTTTGAGACCTCATGTTTTTGCATTGTTCTTCTGCTTCATCTTTTGTTCTGCAGCTGGGTTGATAATAATCCACTTCGTAATCCCAAATCCAAAAGTGTTATTTTGATTGATAATCCGATTTCCTAGAAAATGACTATGATAGTCCTGATTCTTCTACATCATAATCCAAATCCTAAACCACTAACCATCTAAATTTTTTATCCCAATTCCTGGGAGATTACTCTGATAATCCTGATTCTTTTATTTCCTAATCCAAATCATAGACTGCTATTAGATTTATAATCCTAAATCCTGAACTGGTATCTGGATTTATAGTCAATCAGTATAATCAATCCTGATTCTTCCACTTGATAATCCCAATCCCTACACAGTTCTATTGCTCTATAATTTCTGCAGGGGTTTCACTTGATAATCCTGCAGTTTTTCATGCTTTGATCTCTGCATTTGTAAACCATATGTAATCCCAGCTCTTGTCTCATCCCAGTTATGATTTAAATGTTCATCCTATCGTAATTCCTTCTCTTCTTCTTAATTTCTCTATTTCTTAATCTATCTTTTAGGAAACAAAACCTTAAATCTCTTGCACAGACACAGAGAGGTTCAGATAAAATTCTGCCTCCTGTAGCCACCACTAGAGGGAGCTCAGGACCTAACTACACACGAGCTCCCTCTAGTGGTGGCTGCAGGTAGCGGTATTGTAAATTGTAATTATGCAGGGGATTTGGAGCTCTGATTTCATCACCACCACATAAAATTTGATGGTTGTAAAAAACTCCTTAAAAGGGTTGTACAGGATTACAAAAACATCGGAGTATTATTATTATTATAATAATATCTATCACCGGAGCATTAACTATTAATCATGGCGCTCCTGATATAGCGCTGTCTTTAGGAGAATAAGCGTCCTGATCACATAACTGCGCTTTCCTCGCGTGCCGCTTGTGTGTTTAGCGCCCAGCATGTGAGTAATATTCTTTATAAGGCATTTTATGTGATAATAATCAGACGCCATGTGCTATATAAATGTACAGTAATGAGTAACGATTATGTAAATGACCCCCGGGAACAGACAGCGCACCCCTGCTGAGTACTGGAGGCGCCATGAAAGAGCATTATATTAATATAAAGAAGTCACCAGCAGCAGAAAGTCTACAGAGTACTCCCTGCAGTGTATTACTCTATATACTCCTAGTACTCCCTGCAGTGTATTACTCTATATACTCCTAGTAATCCCTGCAGTGTATTACTCTATATACTCCTAGTACTCCCTGCAGTGTATTGCTCTATATACTGCTAGTACTCTCTGCAGTGTATTGCTCTATATACTCCTAGTACTCCCTGCAGTGTATTACTCTATATACTCCTAGTACTCCCTGCAGTGTATTACTCTACATACTCCTAGTACTCCCTGCAGTGTATTACTCTATATACTCCTAGTACTCCCTGCAGTGTATTACTCTACATACTCCTAGTACTCCCTGCAGTGTATTACTCTATATACTCCTAGTACTCCCTGAAGTGTATTACTCGATATACTCCTAGTACTCCCTGCAGTGTATTACTCTATATACTCCTAGTACTCCCTGCAGTGTATTACTCTATATACTCCTAGTACTCTCTGCAGTGTATTACTCTACATACTCCTAGTAATCCCTGCAGTGTATTGCTCTATATACTCCTAGTACTCCCTGCAGTGTATTACTCTATATACTCCTAGTACTCCCTGCAGTGTATTACTCTATATACTCCTAGTACTCCCTGCAGTGTATTACTCTACATACTCCTAGTACTCCCTGCAGTGTATTACTCTATATACTCCTAGTACTCCCTGAAGTGTATTACTCTACATACTCCTAGTACTCCCAGCAGTGTATTACTCTATATACTCCTAGTACTCCCTGCAGTGTATTACTCTATATACTCCTAGTAATCCCTGCAGTGTATTACTCTATATACTCCTAGTACTCCCTGCAGTGTATTGCTCTATATACTGCTAGTACTCTCTGCAGTGTATTGCTCTATATACTCCTAGTACTCCCTGCAGTGTATTACTCTATATACTCCTAGTACTCCCTGCAGTGTATTACTCTACATACTCCTAGTACTCCCTGCAGTGTATTACTCTATATACTCCTAGTACTCCCTGCAGTGTATTACTCTATATACTCCTAGTACTCCCTGCAGTGTATTACTCTACATACTCCTAGTACTCCCTGCAGTGTATTACTCTATATACTCCTAGTACTCCCTGAAGTGTATTACTCTATATACTCCTAGTACTCCCTGCAGTGTATTACTCTATATACTCCTAGTACTCCCTGCAGTGTATTACTCTATATACTCCTAGTACTCTCTGCAGTGTATTACTCTATATACTCCTAGTAATCCCTGCAGTGTATTGCTCTATATACTCCTAGTACTCCCTGCAGTGTATTACTCTATATACTCCTAGTACTCCCTGCAGTGTATTACTCTATATACTCCTAGTACTCCCTGCAGTGTATTACTCTATATACTCCTAGTACTCCCTGCAGTGTATTACTCTATATACTCCTAGTACTCCCTGCAGTGTATTACTCTACATACTCCTAGTACTCCCAGCAGTGTATTACTCTATATACTCCTAGTACTTCCTGCAGTGTATTACTCTATATACTCCTAGTACTCCCTGCAGTGTATTACTCTATATACTCATTGTACTCCCTGCAGTGTATTACTCTATATATTCCTAGTACTCCCTGCAGTGTATTACTCTATACACTCCTAGTACTCTCTGCAGTGTATTACTTAGAGATGAGCAAATTTTAAAAAAATTTGATTCACTGGTTTGCCGAATTTTTCGGGAAAAATTTGGTTCGATCCGAATATATTTGCGGCGAATTACGTTAAGAAACAGCTCTTTCCTGGCTGCTGAGAGCCTTTATGTGGTGTAGAACACTGTGCCTCGCAGTAACACACATAGGGAGTCTGCTGTGGTAGTGAAATAATACTGTGAGACAGTATGACATGCAGATGACGGGCGTCGCTCTTAGAATCACTGCACACTTCACTTATTTGGGCCAAAACTGACCAAGTGTGAACTCAGCCTTACAGGTCAATGTTAGCATTAGGTATAAAGAACAGTCCAGAGGCCCAAGATCCTACTATAGCGTGAAAGAGTGCACTCCTTATACACCCTCGTCAGCTGATTCCACATAGATGTCTACATCTGTTCTATTACACGCTTATACAAGTAGAGCCCCCGACAGAGTGGAGAGGGTGTCAGCAGTAAGCGGAGAGGGTGTCAGCAGTAAGCGGAGAGGGTGTCAGCAGTAAGGGGAGAGGGTGTCAGCAGTAAGTGGAGAGGGTGTCAGCAGTAAGTGGGGAGGGTGTCAGCAGTGAGAGGAGAGGGTGTCAGCAGTAAGTGGAGAGGGTGTCAGCAGTAAGAGAGAGGGTGTCCATGAGGGTGTCCATGACAATGAATAAGTCCATATTAGAACAGCAAGAAACGGTAAAACAGTATAAAAGTTCTTGGAGGCTCAAATAACAAACATGAGTCCGTACCCAGGTTATTTTTCTATTAAATCACAGAGGCTCTCGTGCGGTGGAGTCCATCTCTGGGCACATTACTTTTAAAAGAATAAGAATCTCAGAGGCTCAGGTACTTTTGAGTCTGTCTCCGGGCACGGTTCCTTAGTATGAAGTTGCACAATAAAAGGACAGCAAAGACAAGTGCTGTAATACCCCTAATCAACCTGAAAAGGGGGGTAAGGGTAAAAGGTGCAACTAAAGGAACAGGCACAACTTGGCGTGGGGTAGCAAAAGCAGGCAGGAGGTCCTGGAAACAAACGTGGCCTTGCTGACTTTGTGATTTCAGTGGTCAACACCTACCACTGAGCCGTGGACAAACTGGCAGCCGCAACAAAGGACCAGAAACATAGGACTCCTGTCCTGGAAGGGTTAACATCAAACTTCTGCAGTGAAATAAATCAAAGGCCTAGCAGGCTGATTCACAGTGGCATATCATAACCACTTGGCTCTGCTGGCAAGTACGGCCTGTAGTAGTCCTCTACAGGAGGATGGGCCCACATAACTGTATTGGGGGGCAGCTGTAGGGTGAAGGGGCCCCTAATAGGTATTGGCCCCATGGGCCTAGGGGTAAACCCTTGGGTGGACCGTACCGGTCCCGGCATAAGGATTGTGGGATGGAATGGCGTGGTTACCGCCGCCTCAAGCGGTCCGGTGGGCTCGGCGCGGCTATTCACAGCACCCGGGGGCCTCCTTTGGGGCAATGACGGAGCGGTGGCAGCAGAAGGTGGTCTACGGGTGGTGACAGGCACCCTTACCTCGTCCTTCTTTGGCGGCGTCTGGATCCTGGCGGTCGCGATCTTGCGCAGCTCCCGCAACTTCTCCTCCAGCCGGACAATCTGCTCACTGATGCTCTCTGTGTCGGAGTCGCTGTCATCTGCTGGCGCCGCCGGCGCAGGTACAGTCACCGATGGCGCGGACTCGGCCTCTGCAGGTTCTGGCGATGCGTCTGGTCTCCGACCCCTCCGGATGTTCTCCAAGGTAGCATGAAGTCCTTTCAAGTTTTCCATATCTTGTATGGTCTTCTCCCGACGAGGCAGCTCGGGGGAAGGATAGGAGCTCACCCATTTCTCCAACACGGTTGGCTGCCAGAAGACATTAGGCCCAATGAAGGAGCTCCGCTCCTGGAAGGCGTGATGGGCCGGCTCTGGAGAGCGTTCAGGTTCCCGCTCGCAGCCAGAGTAGTCTTCTCCTTCTTCTGCCTCCCAGTCCTCAGGTTCTCGCTTGGGACGGGTCACAGCAGTGGCATAAGGGCCTCGCAGGCTCTCGGCAGGGGTGAACTCCACTTCCTCTCCCTCGCGGAGGCTGTGCTGATAAGAAGGGAGGTAGTCTCTTTTGACAGACCTTCGATTCACATAGAGGTCTCTGCCAGTTAGATAGTCCTGGATGAACCCGTAGCCACGGGTTTTGTCGAATGACAGCACCACTCCCTTTCTCCTTTCCAGGCGGGGTTGGGTGTTAACATGCTTTTCATGGATTGTTTTAGTCAATTCTTCATAAACGATTTTGGTCTTCGTATTCCGCTTTATAGCGGCCTCCCGGATCTCCGCCATAAGTGATGACCACTTGAACGAGGGCTGAAAAAAGTCTCTCCACGAGCCATAGCAGGGCTCTGGTTCTTTCTCCCTTGGGCGGCAGGCGGGTGTCTCCGGTCCCGGAGAGTAGGCCGGTGGAGCCTCCTCTGGCTCTACACCAACATCAGGCACTTGCGGTATTTTAGGCGTAGACATTGCAGCACAATGATGCTCACTTTCCAACATGCTCGATCCTTCTGAGGAGAGCGATAGGGTCGCGTCAATTAAAGCAGCCAGCTCCTCCCACTGCACTGGGAGGCCGCCCCCCAGGTATTCCAGTATATGGAAGGCGGTGTCCATGATGGCAGACATGCAAATGTCCAGATAAGCAGTGACGCCTGACCTTGAACTCCTTCCCGCTCTTTTCTCGGAAAGGCGCCAATTTTTCCCGCCTTTTCGGGATGAAGGTGACGCAGCAGTAAATTCAGCAAGCCCAGCAGCCATCTTTGGGTATAAACGCTGTCTATTCACTGACAGCAAGCAGGATTGTTAAAAGTCCACAAAACCACACTCCAATGCGGCGATTTTCTTCCTCTTGATAGCGCAACACTGCACAGCGCTTTTTGGAGGTTTTAGGCGCACTTTGGGTATGATTTTCAGTCCACAAAGTCCACTTTAAATAAACAGGCAATATGTCACTTTGGTCACAGGGCAACTGTATAAGGCACAAAGTTCATGCTTCTTGCACTAGAAAGCGTGCGTATCCTGTTCGTGACGCCAAAAGAGAGGTGCAGCGTACTCAAGTTGTGTGTAATAGAGTTTCTGGGTGTAGTAGTGCAATGACACTAACCTGAGACGGCTGACTCTCTGCATAGGCAGGTGATGGTAGGAAAATGTTCGTGACGCCAGTGCCAATTAAACGGTGGCACGCCGTTTGCTGATAGCAGGAATAAATGAGGAACACCGTGATGTTAAAACAGAACTCCAACTTTAGTAGTTTTAAATATAGAGACATTCACGGAAGCGCAGTTCCTTTGCATACAGTCGATTTTTCAATGCAGTTGATGCAGGCAATACAGATTGAGCAAGGTGATTACAGAGTGTTAAACACAGGACTTGCAGTACAGGAGCTTGCACTCTATCTCTGACTGATCCTGGAACATAGCAAATCTTCTCCAAGGCCCAATACCTTAATTCTGGCGTATATCCTTGGTTTTCTCTTTATAAAGTACCTCCTCTGTTATATTGAATACCTCTTGCTTCTCTGCGCTTTGCCTCTGTCTCCCTCTCAGCTTCCTCAGGCTCTAGAAACTTCTGAGCTCTAGACTAGACTGACTTTTGCTTCCCTGTCTGGGCCTTATATAAACTAGGGCTCTCTAGCTCCCTCTAGTGACTAGAAGCTGGAATGACACCCCTAGCAGGCCTGTACATGCAAGTGTCACAGTAACAGGGAAATACATAACATTACATTACATGACAATTTATAAAGATGACATATACCAACTTCCCCATAAATAAGGGGGGACGACAGCACACCAAGTGACACTTTTGTAGTGACGGGCATTACAGTCCCCGTACACTACATGTGGGTGAAGAAATCTGCTCATCAGCGACTCTAGACTCCGGCTGCTGCTGATGGAGCTGGTATTGCTCCTGCCACCCCAGGAGCCATGGCAGTGGAACGTGAGCACAGAGGCCCCCCCCCCGGTCAAACCAGAGGATGGATGATGGCGCAGATAGGCAGCGGTCAACTGACTACATAGGATGTCTCTATAGTAGTTCAGTTTGTCCTCCCTCTCAGTGGGTGTAAAAAAGGTCCCCATTTTGGACCGGTAGCGAGGGTCCACTAAGGTGGAGAGCCAGAAGTCATCCCTCTGCCGAATGGTGACAATTTGGCTGTCACTATGCAAGCAAGTGAGCATGCAGCGGGCCATTTGTGCAAGTGACTCAGAGGGACTCCCTGCCTCCATCTCCACTGCATACTGCCACTGTGTGTTTGGGTCTTCTGTCTCATCTTCATCATCGCAATGAAGCTCCTCTGGCTGCACCTGCTCCTCCTCTCCTGTCACCTGTGTAGAAAAAACACCCATTTCGCTACACATTCCCTGTGCTCCAATGTCCTCTTCCTCCTCCAATTCAGCCCCCACAGGGCTCACGTGGCCGTGAGATGTAGGCCATTGTTACCAGCCATTGTTACCAGCATCTGTTCCAGGACATGAAGCAGTAGAATGACGTCGTTCATCCCGTAGTCCTGGCGACTGAAAAATAACGTGGCCTCCTCAAAAGCCCTGAGCAAACGGCAGATGCCACGCATAGACTGCCACTGGCTGACATCGAAGTTACACAGGGGAGTACTCCTGTCCGCTTGGATCATCAAGAAATCGTTGTCGGTCCAACATATGGAGGGTGGAATTCCAACGGGTGGAAACGTCGCATATCAGCCTATGTTGGGGGATGCCGTTCTACCGCTGCAGTTTAAGGAGAGTGTGCTTTGTTGTGTACGAGTGACTGAAGTGCTTGCAAAGTTTCCTGCCCATTTTTATGATGTCTTGCAGATGGGTGGAAGACTTCAGGAACCGCTTCACTACCAGATTGAACACGTGTGCCATGCAGGGTGCATGGCTTAGCCCTCCTTGAAGCAGCGCTGACACCATGTTCTTCCCATTGTCAGTCACCACGGTTACGATTTTGAGTTGTCGGAGAGAAAGCCAGGATTCGATTTCTTGACAAAGGACACGGAGCAGTTCCTCCCCTGTGTGACTCCGTTCGCCAGGGGAAACAAGGTGCAGAACAGCGTGACACCGCCGTGCCCTACACATGTGGTATGCTGGATGGGCACTGTGAATTGTCCCTGCAATGGAGGCTGAGGACACAGTGGAGGATGAGGAGGCAGAGGAGGACCAACTGTGTGACAACGCTGAAGCGGCGTGATCTGGCCAAGTTGCTGGTGTGGCTGTGCAGTAACCACATTCACCCAGTGGGCCGTAAAGGACATGTATTGTCCCTGACCGTGGTTACAGCTCCACACATCGGCACTGCAGTGCACTTTTGCAGACTCCGACAGGCTCAAGAACTGGCCCACCTTCTGTTCTACATGTGTGTGCAGGCCTGGTACTGCATTTATGGCAAAGAAATGACAGCTTGGAACTCTCCACCTTGGCTCGGCACAAGCCATCAGTTCTCTGAAAGGTGCAGAGTCCACCACTTGGAAAGGGAGGGACTGTAGCACCAGCAACTTGGACAGGAGCACGTTCAGCTTATGCGCAGTTGGATGAGTGCACGCATACTGCTGTCTCTTGGCAATCGCTTCGCTGATCGATTACTGACGGAATGACTGAGGAGGAGTAGGAGGAGAATCTGGACCAGCAGAAGATAGGAATGACAGACAGCTCCCTTCGGCTGAGGTGGTGGAGCCCTGACTGGCTGAAACTGGGTGCGTGCCACTGGGTGATGTACTGTAGCGTTGTCCTGTTACCACACAGACGAGGGCCCTCAGTCATGAGGAATGCTCTCTGCCACATCTGGACATGACCAGCGGCCGTTTGACGCCCCTGCACTTCCTGAAGCTCCATTGTCCATCTGAAGGAAAAAGCCCCCCAGACCATTATGGCGCCCCCTCCGCTGTGGCGCGTAGAAAACATCTCAGGTGGGATCTGCTTGTCATGCCAGTAACGTTGGAAACCATCAGGACCATCAAGGTTACATTTTTTCTCATCAGAGAATAAAACTTTCTTCAACCTTTGAATGTCCCATATTTGGTGCTCTCTTGCAAAGTCCAAACGAGCAGTTCTGTGGCGTTCAAGGAGACGAGGTCTTTGAAGACTTTTTTTGTTTTTGAAGCCCTTCAGTCTCAGATGCCGTCGGATGGTTATGGGGCTCCAGTCAGCACCAGTAAGGGCCTTAATTTGGGTCGAGGATCGTCCAGTGTCTTGACGGACAGCCAATTGGTTCCTCCGGCTCAGTGCTGGTGACATTTTTTAGGGTCTTCCACTTGACTTTTTTGTTCCATAACCCTCAGGATCATTTAAGAAATTCCAAATTACTGTCTTACTGCGTCCCACCTCAGCAGCGATGGCGGCTGTGAGAGACCCTGCTTATGCAGTTCAACAACCCGACCATGTTCAAAAAGGGAGAGTTTTTTTTCCTTTTCCATCACAACATGTGACTACCTGACAGAACATGACAATGAATCCACATCTTTGCACAGATTTGGCCTGTGGTCCTAAAATTTGGATCAGCTGAAAATCAGCCAGTTTCAGTTTAATAGTTATTTTCAATTAGGCCTCATGCACACGACCGTTGTGTGCATCCGTGGCCGTTGTTCCGTTTTCTGTGATTTTCTGCGGACCCATTGACTTTCAATGGGTCCGTTGAAAACTCGGAGATCCGTGTTTCCTGTCCGTCAAAAAAATATGACCTGTCCTATTTTTTTGACGGACAACAGTTCACGGACCCATTCAAGTCAATGGGTCCGTGAAAAAACACGGATGCACACAAGATTGGCATCCGCGTCCGTGATCCGTGGCCGTAGGCTACTTTCACACAGACGGATCGCAGATCCGTCTGCATAAAAGCTTTTTCAGATCTGAGTTTTCACTGTAAGAGATCAGGTGCTGCCGGGCAGCAGGGGCAGTCATGTACACAGTTCTCAGTATATTCTAACTAGAAGCGTCCCCGTCACCATGGGAACGCCTCTGTGTTAGAATATACTGTCGGATCTGAGTTTTCACGATCTAACTCAAATCCGATGGTATATTCTAACATAGAGGCGTTCCCATGGTGATGGGGACGCTTCAAGTTAAAATATACCATCGGATTGGAGAAAACTCCGATCCTATGGTATATTAACTCCTGACTTTACATTGAAAGTCAATGGGGGACGGATCCGTTTGCAATTGCACCATATTGTGTCAACGTCAAACGGATCCGTCCCCATTGACTTGCATTGTAATTCAGGACGGATCCGTTTGGCTCCGCACGGCCAGGCGGACACCAAAACGACTTTTTCCTTCATGTCCGTGGATCCTCCAAAAATCAAGGAAGACCCATGGAAAAAAAAAACGGTCACGGATCACGGACCTACGGACCCCGTTTTTGCGGACCGTAAAAAAAAAATGGTCGTGTGCAGGAGGCCTCTGAATGCTCAAAAAATGTTTTGTCTCACTCTCATTTCTTCTTGTTGCATGTTGAAGCTCTACTTGGAACCTTGTTAAGATCCAACAATGTAAAATATTATTTTTTGCCATTTTCCAAGTGGTCTTAAACTTTTGATCAGGACTGTACTTCTAGTAGTCCCAGGAGTGTATTACTCTACACTCCTAGTACTTTCTGCAGTATATTACTCTATATACAGTACTCCTAGAAATCCCTGCAGTCTATTACCCTATACACTCCTAAAACTCCCTGCAGTATATTACTCTATATACTCCTAGTACTCCCTGCAGTCTATTACTGTACATATTCTTAGTTCTCACTGCAGTGTATTAATCTATATACTCCTAGTACTCCCTGCAGTGTATTGCTATATATACTACTAGCAGTCCCATCAGTATATTCCTCAATATACTCTGAGTACTCCCTGCAGTATATTACTTAAAACCCTCCTAGTTCATCCACTATGCCCCCCTAAGGCTACTTTCACACTTGCGGCAGTGTTATCCGGCGGGCAGTTCCGTCGTCGGAACTGCCCGCCGGATCCGCAGATTTTGATGTGACTGAAAGCATTTGTGAGACGGATCCGGATGCGGATCCGTCTTACAAAGGCATTGCAAGAACGGATCCGTCTCTCCGCTTGTCATGCGGACAGACGGATCCGTCTTGTATTTTTTTTCACATTTTTACCGGTCTGCGCATGCGCAGGCCGGAAGGACGGATCCGGCATTCCGGTATTTTGAATGCTGGATCCGGCACTAATACATTCCTATGGGCATTCAGGCAAGTCTTCAGTTTTTTTTCGCCGGAAATAAAACCGTAGCATGCTGCGGTTTTATCTTTTGCCTGATCAGTCAAAACGACTGAACTGAAGACGTCCTGATGCATCCTGAACGGATTAGGGCTCTTTCACACTTGCGTTATTGTCTTCCGGCATAGAGTTCCGTCGTCGGGGCTCTATGCCGGAAGAATCCTGATCAGGATTATCCTAATGCATTCTGAATGGAGAGAAATCCGTTCAGGATGCATCAGGATGTCTTCAGGTCCGGAACGGAACGTTTTTTGGCCGGAGAAAATACCGCAGCATGCTGCGCTTTTTGCTCCGGTCAAAAATCCTGAACACTTGCCGCAATGCCGGATCCGGAATTAATGCCCATTGAAAGGCATTGATCCGGACTTAAGCTAAACGTCGTTTCGGCGCATTGCCGGACCCGACGTTTAGCTTTTTCTGAATGGTTACCATGGCTGCCGGGACGCTAAAGTCCTGGCAGCCATGGTAAAGTGTAGCGGGGAGCGGGGGAGCAGCATACTTACCGTCCGTGCGGCTCCCCGGGCGCTTCAGAGTGACGTCAGGGCGCCCCAGGCGCATGGATCATGTGATCGCATGGACACGTCATCCATGCGCATGGGGCGCTCTGACGTCATTCTGGAGCGCCCCGGGAGCCGCACGGACTGTAAGTATACTGCTCCCCCGCTCCCCTCTACTACTATGGCAACCAGGACTTTAATAGCGTCCTGGCTGCCATAGTAACACTGAAAGCATTTGGAAGACGGTTCCGTCTTCAAATGCTTTCAGTACACTTGCGTTTTTCCGGATCCGGCGTGTAATTCCGGCAAATGGAGTACACGCCGGATCCGGACAACGCAAGTGTGAAAGAGGCCTTACTCTCCATTCAGAATGCATGGGGATAAAACTGGTCAGTTCTTTTCCGGTATAGAGCAGCTGTGACGGAACTCAGTGCCGGAAAAGAAAAATGCTAGTGTGAAAGTACTCTAAAACTCACAGCAGCATTCTAGTTCATCCTTTATACCAGGCATCCTCAAACTGCGGCCCTCCAGCTATTGTAAAACTACAACTCCCACAATGCCCTGCTGTAGGCTGATACCTGTAGGCTGTTTGGGCATGCTGGGAGTCAGGCTCGGACTGGCCCACAGGGGTACAGGGGAATCCCCCGGTGGGCCCCTGAGCAAGGTGGGCCCCTAGTCTCCCACCCCCTGCACCAGGGCCGCTGATAGAAATCATGGGGCCCCGTACAGCATACATGACGGGGCCCCCTTCAGCTCCACCCCCTGATCCCTCCTTCAGCCACACCCCTGGCCCCGCCCTTGGCCCCTCCCCAGACGCCGCCTTGAAACAACATGCAGATTTGTCTACAAGTGATATTTATGGCGCTGGGGGGTCGTCTGTGAATGGCGCTGTTATGGAGGGGATCTGTGAATGGCACTGTTATGGAGGGGATCTGTGGATGGCACTGTTATGGAGGGGATCTGTGAATGGCACTTTTATGGAGGGGATCTGTGGATGGCACTGTTATGGAGGGGATCTGTGGATGGCACTGTTATGGAGGGGATCTGTGGATGGCACTGTTATGGGGGGATCTGTGGATGGCACTGTTATAGAGGGGGATCTGTGGATGGCACTGTTATGGGGGGATCTGTGGATGG
The DNA here is from genome assembly GCF_905171765.1 of Bufo bufo. NCBI lineage: Eukaryota > Metazoa > Chordata > Amphibia > Anura > Bufonidae > Bufo > Bufo bufo. Next base: position 693,618,963 of record NC_053391.1, on the reverse strand, counting down.
CACTGTTATGGAGGGGATCTGTGGATGGCACTGTTATGGGGGGATCTGTGGATGGCACTGTTATAGAGGGGGATCTGTGGATGGCACTGTTATGGGGGGATCTGTGGATGGCACTGTTATAGAGGGGGATCTGTGGATGACACATACCGTATATAGCATCTTATGCTATGTGTCATCCACAGATACCCCTCCATAACAGTGCCATTCACAGATACCCTCCATAACAGCCATCCACAGATCCCCCCCATAACAGTCATCCACAGATCCCCCCATAACAGTGTCATCCACAGATCCCCCCATAACAGTGTCATCCACAGATCCCCCTCCATAATGGTGCCATCCACAGATCCCCCCCATAAGTGTCATCCACAGACCCCCCGGCCCCCCCCATAAGTGTCATCCACATGACAGACCCCCCCCCCCCCATAACAGTGCCATCCACGGATCCCCCGCCCTCCCTATAACAGTGCCGTCATGACGTCATCCATATAGATCCCCCCCCGCCACTCACAGTAGTATACATTAATAAATCAGTGCAGCCGTGCAGGCTGCAGACAGTAACTTTAATTTTAGCACAGGCACAGCGCTCATCTCTTTACTAAAATACTACCTTACATTCAGCTCCTGCCTCCTCCCTCCACCCTCCAGTAACAAGTGCGGGCGGCAGCGCTCACTCACTGACGTCACGCGCCTGCGCCGCCTAGTGGGAGGAGCAGGCGTGTGACGTCAGTGAGTGAGCGCCGCCCCCACACTGCCTGCTGTTACTGGAGCCAGCCCACTGACAGCAAAAAAATTAAAATGGCTCGGGAGTAGGGTTGCCACCTTTTCTTCAAGCCAAACCCGAACAGAAGGGAGGGAGGGCCCCCTTCCAGGCCCCGCCTCCAGCCACGCCCATGTCCCGCCTCCAACCATGTCCCGTCTCCACCCTTGGTCGCTGTCGCACCGCGATCGTTACGCCCCTGATCCCACGCCTGCGCCGTCCCGTTTAGTATTCGGCGCAGGCGTGGGATTTACGGGACGAAGAGGAGAACTCGGACGTCAATCAACTGGACATGGGCGTGCCACTGCCAAAGGGTGAATAGACGGAGCCTCTAGGTGCTGCAGGAACGCCCTCATAGCACCTAGAGGCTCATTAGCATATGATAAGTCTTTATTTTAAGAGAACGGCGGCAGCGGCAGGCAGGGAGTTATGTACTGCTGACATCAGCACATCACTAATGTCAGTCAGCTACAGAACATGACGGTTTTTCTGATGATTGACAGATTCAGAAACCTGTTTAAAGGGCTTCTGTCACCCCACTAAACTCTTTTTTTTTTTTTTTTTCCGGCTTCTTATAATCCCTATACTGCGATATATGAATACATAATGTTATTAGTCATTTTGGTTCAGTAGATAATGAATAAAACAGATTTTTATAATATGTAAATTACCTCTCTACCAGCAGGCAGGGCGGTTACTTGCTGGTAGCATCCGCATCCTCCTATCATAATGACGCCCCCTCCTCATGTTGATTGACAGGGCCAGCGAACGCGATCGTCCTCTGGCTGGCCCTGTCTGCTATCAAGTTATTGCGCCTGCGCCGTAGCGGTCTTCAGTCGGCACAGGCGCACTGAGAGGAGGACGCTCGCTCGGCCGCTCCTTCCTCAGTGCGCCTACACCAATGACGTCACATCTACACCCGGCGCAGGCGCACTGAGGAAGGAGCGGCCGAGCGAGCGTCCTCCTCTCAGTGCGCCTGTGCCGACTGAAGACCGCTACGGCGCAGGCGCAATAACTTGATAGCAGACAGGGCCAGCCAGAGGACGATCGCGTTCGCTGGCCCTGTCAATCAACATGAGGAGGGGGCGTCATTATGAAAGGAGGATGCGGCTGCTAACAGCAAGTAACCGCCCGGCCTGCTGGTAGACAGGTAATTTACATATTATAAAAATCTGTTTTATTCATTATCTACTGAACCAAAATGACTAATAACATTATGTATTCATATATCGCAGTATAGGGATTATAAGAAGCCGGAAAAAAAAAGAGTTTAGTGGGGTGACAGAAGCCCACACTGTTACATACAATTACACAATTCAAATGTTTTATATTTCTACCTTTTTAGAAGTGAGTGACAGACTAGGACAGGTGTCAGGACTCAGGACTGTCTTGGTCAGGTTGTCTGCAGGCAGGGCACAGTGGGCACTACATGGGCAGGCTGCTGGAGCTGGACTGGAGAGGAGAAGAAGAATGATTTCTCCCACGGAGCTCCCTCTGCCTCTCTCTCTGATGTCATCACTTCCTTATCAGAGAGAGGGAGGGAGGGACTAGGAGGCAGGGGAGGAGCGAGGGGAGGAGCCTGAACAGTGAGTGAACACAGCGCTGCCTGGCATCACTGTACTGTAGTGTGTAGACTGGAGGAGGGAGGAGGGAGGAGGGGAGGAGGGGAGGCTCGGGAGCGCTGCGCTCAGCTGATCACCCGGAGTGACAGCTTAAATATGCGATCGGAGTCTCGGTCGGACCACACTGCAGTTTGAATGAATAATCCTGTGCCCGGGTCTAAGAAAGGCTTGTACCCGGGCACAGGATTACAAACCCGGACTGTCCGGGTGAATCCCGGACGGGTGGCAACCCTACTCGGGAGTCGGCAGCCCGGGCCCCCCTGCCAGCCGGGCCCGGTACAACTGGGCCAGCTGTACTGGCCTATCAGCGGCCCTGCCCTGCACAAGTGGCACATGACACAGTAGATTTAGTACACTACATACATATATTCAATGTACAGCACCTCAACCAGCTTATGTTCATATAAAAAACTTGTTAGATTATTTATTATATTTGAATGTATCCGTACGGTGGGCACCCAAAATAAATTTTACTGGTGGTCCCTAGGTACCCCAGTCCGACACTGCTGGGAGTTGTAGTTTTGCAACACCTGGAGGGCCGCAGTTTAAGGATGCCTGCTTTATACCCTCCTAGAACTCACAGCAGCATTTTACTCAAATTTGTTAGGTGCTTCCAGCAGTATATTACTCTATATACTCCTAGTACTCCCTGCAGTATATAACTTCAAACTATCCTAGTTCATCCTGCAGTGTATACTCTCCTAGAAATTACTGCAGCATATTACTCTATTTGCTTTTAGTACTTCCAGCAGTATATTACTCCACACCAGCAGTATATTACTCTATGCACCCTTGGTACACCTTGCAGTATATTACTCTATACTCTTCAAGTCCTCCCTGCAGTATATTACTCTATACCCTGCTAGTACTCCTCCTCCTTCACACTCTTGGTATAGTATATAGGTCTCTCCTGGTGTAGTATACAGCTCTCTCCTAGTGTAGTATACGTCTCTCTCTGGGTGTATTATACTGCCCTCTACAGGTGTAGTATAAAGCTCTCTTCTTGTGTAGTAGAGAGCTCTCTCCTGGTGTAGTATACAGCTCTCTCCTGGTGTAGTATACAGCTATCTTCTAGTGGAGTATAGAGCTCTCTTATGGTGTAGTATACAGCACTCTCCTGGTGTAGTATACAGCCCTCTCCTGGTGTAGTATACAGCTCTCTTCTGGTGTAGTATAGAGCTCTCTCCAGGTGTAGTATTCAGCCCTCTCCTGGTGTAGTATACAGCTCTCTCCTGGTGTAGTATACAGCTCTCTCCTGGTGTAGATACAGCCCTCTCCTTGTGTAGTATACAGCCCTCTCCTGGTGTAGTATACAGCTCTCTTCTGGTGTAGTATAGAGCTCTTTCCTGGTGTAGTATAAAGCACTCTCCTGGTGTAGTATAGAGCTCTCTCCTGGTGTATTATACTGCCCTCTCCTGGTGTAGTATACAGCTCTCTCCTGGTGTAGTATACAGCCCTCTCCTGGTGTAGTATACAGCCCTCTCCTGGTGTAGTATACAGCTCTCTTCTGGTGTAGTATACAGCTCTCTTCTGGTGTATTATACTTCCCTCTCCTGGTGTAGTATACAGCTCTCTTCTGGTATAGTATACAGCTCTCTCCTGGTGTAGTATACAGCTCTCTTCTGGTGTAGTATACAGCTCTCTTCTGGTGTAGTATACAGCTCTCTTCTGGTGTAGTATACAGCTCTCTTCTGGTGTAGTATAGAGCTCTCTTCTGGTGTAGTATACTGCTCTCTTCTGGTGTAGTATACAGCTCTCTTCTGGTGTAGTATACAGCTCTCTTCTGGTGTAGTATACAGCTCTCTTCTGGTGTAGTATACAGCTCTCTTCTGGTGTATTATACTTCCCTCTCCTGGTGTAGTATACAGCTCTCTTCTGGTGTAGTATACAGCTCTCTTCTGGTGTAGTATACAGCTCTCTCCTGGTGTAGTATACAGCTCTCTTCTGGTGTAGTATACAGCTCTCTTCTGGTGTAGTATACAGCTCTCTTCTGGTGTAGTATAGAGCTCTCTTCTGGTGTAGTATACTGCTCTCTTCTGGTGTAGTATAAAGCTCTCTCCTGGTGTAATATACAGCCCTCTCCTGGTGTAGTATACACCCCTCTCCTGGTGTAGAATACATCCCTCTCCTTGTGTAGTATACAGCCCTCTCCTGGTGTAGTATACAGCTCTTACCTGTTGTAGTAAACAGCTTATTCCTGGTGTAGTATACAGCGCTCTTCTGGTGTTGTATATAGCTCTTTCCTTGTTTAGTATACACAGCTCTCTCCTGGTATAGTATACAGCTCTTTCCTGGTGTAGTATACAGCAATTTCCTGGTGCAGTATACAGCCCTCTCCTGGTGTATTATGCTGCCCTCTCCTGGTGTATTATACTGCCCTCTCCTGCTGTAGTAAACAGCTCTCTCTTGGTGTAGTATACAGCTGGTGCCTGGTATAGTATACAGCTCTCTTCTGGTGTAGTATAAAGCTCTCTCTTGGTGTAGTATACAGCTCTATTCTGGTGTATTTTACTGACCTCTCCTGGTATAGTATACAGCTCTTTCCTGTTGTAGTATACTGCTCTCTTCTGGTGTAATATACAGCTCTCTCCTGGTGTAGTATACAACCCTCACCTGGTGTAGTATACAGCTCTCTCCTGGTGGAGTATACAGCCCTCTCCTGGTGTAGTATACAGCCCTCACCTGGTGTAGTATACAGCTCTCTTCTGGTGTAGTATAGAGCTCTCTCCTAATGTATTATACTGCCCTCTCCTGGTGTAGTATACTGCTCTCTTCTGGTGTCGTATACAGCTCTCTCCTGGTTTAATATACAGCCCTCTCCTGGTGTAGTATACAGCCCTCTCCTGGTGTAGTATACATCCCTTTCCTGGTGTAGTATACAGCCCTCTCTTGGTGTAGTATACAGCTCTCTTCTGGTGTAGTATACAGCCCTCTCTTGGTGTAGTATACAGCTCTCTTCTGGTGTAGTATACAGCTGTCTTCTTGTGTAGTATACAGCTCTCTTCTTGAGTAGTATAGAGCTCTATCCTGGTGTATTATAAGGCCCTCTCCTGGTGTAGTATACTGCTCACTTCTGGTGTAGTATACAGCCCTCTCCTGGTGTAGTATACAGCTCTCTTTTGGTGTCAAATACAGCTTTCTACTGGTGTAGTATACTGCTCTGTTCTGGTATCATATATAGCTCTCTTCTGGAATACTATACAGCTCTCTCCTTGTCTAGTATACTGACCTCTTCTGGTATCATATACAGCTCTTTCCTGGTGTAGTATACACATCTCTCCTGGTGTCTACAGCAATTTCCTGGTGTACTATACAGCTCTCTTCTGGTGTTGTATATAGCTCTTTCCTGGTGTACTATACACAGCTCTCTCCTGGTATAGTATACAGCTCTTTCCTGTTGTACTATACAGCTCTCTTCTGGTGTTGTATATAGCTCTTTCCTGGTGTAGTATACACAGCTCTCTCCTGGTATAGTATACAGCTCTTTCCTGTTGTAGTATACTGTTCTCTTCTGGTGTAATATACAGCTCTCTCCTGGTGTAGTATACAACCCTCTCCTGGTGTAGTATACAGCCCTCTCCTAGTGTTGTATACAGCTCTCTTCTGGTGTAGTATACAGCTGTCTTCTTGTGTAGTATACAGCTCTCTTCTGGAGTAGTATAGAGCTCTATCCTGGTGTATTATACTGCCCTCTCCTGGTGTAGTATACTGCTTACTTCTGGTGTAGTATACAGCCCTGTCCTGGTGTAATATACAGCCCTCTCCTGTTGTTGTATACAGCTCTCTCCTGGTGTAGTATCCAGCTCTCTTCTGGTGTTCTATATAGCTCTTTCCTGGTGTAGTACACAGCTCTCTCCTGGTATGGTATACAGCTCTTTCCTGGTGTAGTATACAGCTCTGTACTGGTGTAGTATACAGCAATTTCCTGGTGCAGTAAACAGCTTTCTCCTGGTGTAGTATACAGCACTCTTCTGGTGGATTATGCTGCCCTCTCCTGGTGTAGTATACAGCTCTCTTTTGGTGTAGTATACAGCTCTCTTTTGGTGTAGTATACTGCTCTCTTCTGGTGTAGTATACAGCTCTCTCCCGGTATAATATACAGCTCTCTCATGGTGTAGTATACTGACCTCTTCTGGTATCATATACAGCTCTTTCCTGGTGTAGTATACACATCTCCCCTGGTGTAGTATACAACAATTTCCTGGTGTACTATACAGCTCTCTCCTGGTATAGTATACAGCTCTTTCCTGGTGTAGTATACAGCTCTCTCCTGGTGTAGTATACTGCTCTGTTCTGGTATCATATACAGCTCTTTTCTGGTATACTATACAGCTCTCTCCTGGTGTAGTATACTGACCTCTTCTGGTATCATATACAGCTCTTTCCTAGTGTAGTATACACATCTCTCCTGGTGTCTACAGCAATTTCCTGGTGTACTATACAGCTCTCTTCTGGTGTTGTATATAGCTCTTTCCTAGTGTAGTAGACACAGCTCTCTACTGGTGTAGTATACAGCTCTTTCCTGGTGTAGTATACAGCTCTCTCCTGGAGTAGTATACAGCAATTTCCTGGTGCAGTATACAGCTTTTTCCTGGTGTAGTATACAGCTCTCTCCTAGTGTATTATACTGCCCTCTCCTGGTGCAGTATACAGCTCGCGGCTGGTACAGTATACAGCTCGCGGCTGGTGTTGTATATAGCTCTTTCCTAGTGTAGTAGACACAGCTCTCTACTGGTGTAGTATACAGCTCTTTCCTGGTGTAGTATACAGCTCTCTCCTGGAGTAGTATACAGTAATTTCCTGGTGTAGTATACAGCTCTCTCCTGGTGTAGTATACAGCTCTCTTCTGGTGTATTATACAGCTCTCTCCTGGTGTAGTATACTGCTCTCTCTGGGTATAATATACAGCTCTGCCCTGGTGTAGTATACAGCTCTCTTCTGGTGTAGTATACTGCTCTCTCCCCACATTATATAGATCTCTCCTGGTGTAGTATACAGCCCCCCCCCCCCCCATAACATATAACTCTATTCTGCTGTAATATACATCTCTTTCCTGGTGTAGTATACAGCTCTCTCCTGGGATAGTATACAGGTCTCTCCTGGTATAGTATACAGCTCTCTTCTGGTATCATATACAGCTCTTTCCTGGTGTAGTATACACATCTCTCCTGGTATAGTATACAGCTTTCTCTCCTGGTGAAGTATACAGCTCTCTCCTTGTATAGTATAAAGCTCTCTCTTGGTATAGTATACAGCTTTCTCCTGGTGTAGTATACTGTTCTCTTCTGGTGTAGTATACAGCTCTCTTCTTGTGTAGTATACAGCTCTCTCCTGGTGTTGTATACAGCTCTCTTCTGGTGTTGTATGCAGCTCTGTACTGGTGTAGTATACAGCTCTGTTCTGGTGTAGTATACAACTCTCTCCTGGTGTAGTATACAGCTCTCTCCTGGTGTTGTATACAGCTCTCTCCTGGTGTAGTATACAGCTCTCTCTCCTGGTGTAGTATACAGCTCTTTCTTGGTATAGTATACAGCTCTCTCCTGGTGTAGTATACAGCTCTCTCTCCTGGTGTAGTATACAGCTCTCTCCTGGTGTAGTATACAGCTCTCTCCTGGTGTAGTATACAGTTCTCTTCTGGCATAGTATACAGCTCTCTTCTGGTGTAGTATACAGCTCTCTCCTGGTGTAGTATACAGCTCTCTCCTGGTGTAGTATACAGCTCTCTCCTGGTGTAGTATACAGCTATCTCCTGGTGTTGTATGGAGCTCTCTTCTGGTGTAGTATACAGCTCTGTTCTGGTGTAGTATACAGTCCTTTTCTGGTGTAGTATACAGCTCTCTCCTGGTGTCTTATACAGCTCTGTTCTGGTGTAGTATACAGCTCTCTCTTTGTGTTGTATACAGCTCTTTCCTGATGTAGTATACACGTCTCTCCTGGTAAAGTATACAGCTCTCTCCTGGTAAAGTATACAGCTCTCTCCTGGTGTAGTATACAGCTAGCTCTCTCCAGGTAGGTGTAGTATACAGCTCTCTCCTGGTGTAGTATACAGCTCTCTCCTGGTAAAGTATACAGCTCTCTCCTGGTGTAGTATACAGCTCTCTCTTGGTATAGTATACAGCTCTCTCCTGGTGTAGTATACAGTTCCCTTCTGGCATAGTATACAGCTCTCTTCTGGTGTAGTATACAGCTCTCTCCTGGTGTAGTATACAGCTCTCTCCTGGTGTAGTATACAGCTCTCTCCTGGTGTAGTATACAGCTCTCTCTTGGTGTAGTATACAGCTCTCTCTTGGTATAGTATACAGTTCCCTTCTGGCGTAGTATACAGTTCCCTTCTGGTGTAGTATACAGCTCTCTCCTAGTGTATTATACTGCCCTCTCCTGGTGCAGTATACAGCTCGCGGCTGGTACAGTATACAGCTCGCGGCTGGTACAGTATACAGCTCTCTTCTGTTGTAGTATACAGCTATCTCCTGGTGTAGTATACAGCTCTCTCCTGGTGTAGTATACAGCTCTCTCCTGGTGTAGTATACAGCTCTCTTTTGGTGTAGTATACTACTCTCTTCTAGTGTAGTATACAGCTCTCTCCCGGTAAAATATACAGTTCTCTCCTGGTGTAGTATACTGACCTCTTCTGGTATCATATACAGCACTTTCCTGGTGTAGTATACAGATTTTTACTGGTGCAGTATACAGCTTTCTCCTGGTGTAGTATACAGCTCTCGCATGGTATAGTATACAGCTCTCTCCTGGTGTATTATACTGCCCCCTCCTGGTGTAGTATACAGCTCTCTCCTGGTGTAGTATACAGCTCGTGCCTGGTATAGTATACAGCTCTCTCCTGGTGTAGTATACAGCTCTCTCCTGGTGTAGTATACAGCTCTCTTCTGGTGTATTATACAGCTCTCTCCTGGTGTAGTATACTGCTCTCTCTGGGTATAATATACAGCTCTGCCCTGGTGTAGTATACAGCTCTCTTCTGGTGTAGTATACTGCTCTCTCCCCACATTATATAGATCTCTTCTGGTGTAGTATACAGCTCTCTTCTGGTGTAGTATACAGCTCTCTCCTGGTGTAGTATACAGCTCTCTTCTGGTGTAGTATACAGCTCTCTTCTGGTGTAGTATACAGCTCTCTTCTGGTGTAGTATACAGCTCTCTTCTGGTGTAGTATACAGCTCTCTTCTGGTGTAGTATACAGCTCTCTTCTGGTGTAGTATACAGCTCTCTTCTGGTGTAGTATACAGCTCTCTCCTGGTGTAGTATACAGCTTTCTCCTGGTGTAGTATACTGTTCTCTTCTGGTGTTGTATGCAGCTCTGTACTGGTGTAGTATACAGCTCTGTTCTGGTGTAGTATACAGCTCTCTCCTGGTGTTGTATGCAGCTCTGTACTGGTGTAGTATACAGCTCTGTTCTGGTGTAGTATACAGCTCTCTCCTGGTGTAGTATACAGCTCTCTCCTGGTGTTGTATACAGCTCTCTCCTGGTGTAGTATACAGCTCTCTCCTGGTGCAGTATACAGCTCTCTTCTGGTGTAGTATACAGCTCTCTCCTGGTGCAGTATACAGCTCTTTCTTGGTATAGTATACAGCTCTCTCCTGGTGTAGTATACAGTTATCTTCTGGCATAGTATACAGCTCTCTTCTGGTGTAGTATACAGCTCTCTCCTGGTGTAGTATACAGCTCTCTCCTGGTGTAGTATACAGCTATCTCCTGGTGTTGTATGCAGCTCTCTTCTGGTGTAGTATACAGCTCTGTTCTGGTGTAGTATACAGCCCTCTCCTGGTGTAGTATACAGTCCTTTTCTGGTGTAGTATACAGCTCTCTCCTGGTGTCTTATACAGCTCTGTTCTGGTGTAGTATACAGCCCTCTCCTGGTGTCTTATACAGCTCTATTCTGGTGTAGTATACAGCTCTCGCTTTGTGTTGTATACAGCTCTTTCCTGATGTAGTATACACGTCTCTCCTGGTAAAGTATACAGCTCTCTCCTGGTGTAGTATACAGCTAGCTCTCTCCAGGTAGGTGTAGTATACAGCTCTCTCCTGGTGTAGTATACAGCTCTCTCCTGGTAAAGTATACAGCTCTCTCCTGGTGTAGTATACAGCTCTCTCTTGGTATAGTATACAGCTCTCTCCTGGTGTAGTATACAGTTCCCTTCTGGCATAGTATACAGCTCTCTTCTGGTGTAGTATACAGCTCTCTCCTGGTGTAGTATACAGCTCTCTCCTGGTGTAGTATACAGCTCTCTCTTGGTGTAGTATACAGCTCTCTCTTGGTATAGTATACAGTTCCCTTCTGGTGTAGTATACAGTTCCCTTCTGGCATAGTATACAGCTCTCTTCTGGTGTAGTATACAGCTCTCTTCTGGTGTAGTATACAGCTCTCTCCTGGTGTAGTATACAGCTCTCTCTTGGTGTAGTATACAGCTCTCTCTTGGTGTAGTATACAGCTCTCTTCTGGTGTAGTATACAGCTCTCTTCTGGTGTAGTATACAGCTCTCTCTTGGTGTAGTATACAGCTCTCTTCTGGTGTAGTTAGTATACAGCTCTCTCCTGGTGTAGTATACAGCTCTCTCTTGGTGTAGTATACAGCTCTCTTCTGGTGTAGTATACAGCTCTCTTCTGGTGTAGTATACAGCTCTCTTCTGGTGTAGTATACAGCTCTCTCCTGGTGTAGTATACAGCTCTCTCTTGGTGTAGTATACAGCTCTCTTCTGGTGTAGTATACAGCTCTCTTCTGGTGTAGTATACAGCTCTCTTCTGGTGTAGTATACAGCTCTCTCTTGGTGTAGTATACAGCTCTCTTCTGGTGTAGTTAGTATACAGCTCTCTCCTGGTGTAGTATACAGCTCTCTCTTGGTGTAGTATACAGTTCCCTTCTGGAATAGTATACAGCTCTCTTCTGGTGTAGTATACAGTTCCCTTCTGGAATAGTATACAGCTCTCTTCTGGTGTAGTATACAGCTCTCTTCTGGTGTAGTATACAGCTCTCTTCTGGTGTAGTATACAGCTCTCTTCTGGTGTAGTATACAGCTCTCTCCTGGTGTAGTATACAGCTCTCTCCTGGTGTAGTATACAGCTCTCTTCTGGTGTAGTATACAGCTCTCTTCTGGTGTAGTATACAGCTCTCTTCTGGTGTAGTATACAGCTCTCTTCTGGTGTAGTATACAGCTCTCTCCTGGTGTAGTATACAGTTCCCTTCTGGAATAGTATACAGCTCTCTTCTGGTGTAGTATACAGGGAGTGCAGAATTATTAGGCAAGTTGTATTTTTGAGGATTAATTTTATTATTGAACAACAACCATGTTCTCAATGAACCCAAAAAACTCATTAATATCAAAGCTGAATATTTTTGGAAGTAGTTTTTAGTTTTAGCTATTTTAGGGGGATATCTGTGTGTGCAGGTGACTATTACTGTGCATAATTATTAGGCAACTTAACAAAAAACAAATATATACCCATTTCAATTATTTATTTTTACCAGTGAAATCAATATAACATCTCAACATTCACAAATATACATTTCTGACATTCAAAAACAAAACAAAAACAAATCAGTGACCAATATAGCCACCTTTCTTTGCAAGGACACTCAAAAGCCTGCCATCCATGGATTCTGTCAGTGTTTTGATCTGTTCACCATCAACATTGTGTGCAGCAGCAACCACAGCCTCCCAGAGACTGTTCAGAGAGGTGTACTGTTTTCCCTCCTTGTAAATCTCACATTTGATGATGGACCACAGGTTCTCAATGGGGTTCAGATCAGGTGAACATGGAGGCCATGCCATTAGATTTTCTTCTTTTATACCCTTTCTTGCCAGCCACGCTGTGGAGTACTTGGACGTGTGTGATGGAGCATTGTCCTGCATGAAAATCATGTTTTTCTTGAAGGATGCAGACTTCTTCCTGTACCACTGCTTGAAGAAGGTGTCTTCCAGAAACTGGCAGTAGGACTGGGAGTTGAGCTTGACTCCATCCTCAACCCGAAAAGGCCCCACAAGCTCATCTTTGATGATACCAGCCCAAACCAGTACTCCACCTCCACCTTGCTGGCGTCTGAGTCGGACTGGAGCTCTCTGCCCTTTACCAATCCAGCCACGGGCCCATCCATCTGCCCCATCAAGACTCACTCTCATTTCATCAGTCCATAAAACCTTAGAAAAATCAGTCTTGAGATATTTCTTGGCCCAGTCTTGACGTTTCAGCTTGTGTGTCTTGTTCAGTGGTGGTCGTCTTTCAGCCTTTCTTACCTTGGCCATGTCTCTGAGTATTGCACACCTTGTGCTTTTGGGCACTCCAGTGATGTTGCAGCTCTGAAATATGGCCAAACTGGTGGCAAGTGGCATCTTGGCAGCTGCACGCTTGACTTTTCTCAGTTCATGGGCAGTTATTTTGCGCCTTGGTTTTTCCACACGCTTCTTGCGACCCTGTTGACTATTTTGAATGAAACGCTTGATTGTTCGATGATCACGCTTCAGAAGCTTTGCAATTTTAAGAGTGCTGCATCCCTCTGCAAGATATCTCACTATTTTTGACTTTTCTGAGCCTGTCAAGTCCTTCTTTTGACCCATTTTGCCAAAGGAAAGGAAGTTGCCTAATAATTATGCACACCTGATATAGGGTGTTGATGTCATTAGACCACACCCCTTCTCATTACAGAGATGCACATCACCTAATATGCTTAATTGGTAGTAGGCTTTCGAGCCTATACAGCTTGGAGTAAGACAACATGCATAAAGAGGATGATGTGGTCAAAATACTCATTTGCCTAATAATTCTGCACACAGTGTACAGTTCCCTTCTGGAATAGTATACAGCTCTCTTCTGGTGTAGTATACAGCTCTCTTCTGGTGTAGTATACAGCTCTCTTCTGGTGTAGTATACAGCTCTCTTCTGGTGTAGTATACAGCTCTCTCCTGGTGTAGTATACAGCTCTCTTCTGGTGTAGTATACAGCTCTCTTCTGGTGTAGTATACAGCTCTCTTCTGGTGTAGTATACAGCTCTCTTCTGGTGTAGTATACAGCTCTCTTCTGGTGTAGTATACAGCTCTCTTCTGGTGTAGTATACAGCTCTCTTCTGGTGTAGTATACAGCTCTCTCCTGGTGTAGTATACAGCTCTCTCTTGGTGTAGTATACAGCTCTCTTCTGGTGTAGTATACAGCTCTCTTCTGGTGTAGTATACAGCTCTCTCCTGGTGTAGTATACAGCTCTCTCTTGGTGTAGTATACAGCTCTCTTCTGGTGTAGTATACAGCTCTCTTCTGGTGTAGTATACAGCTCTCTTCTGGTGTAGTATACAGCTCTCTTCTGGTGTAGTATACAGCTCTCTCCTGGTGTAGTATACAGCTCTCTTTTGGTGTAGTATACAGCTCTCTTCTGGTGTAGTATACAGCTCTCTTCTGGTGTAGTATACAGCTCTCTCCTGGTGTAGTATACAGCTCTCTCTTGGTGTAGTATACAGCTCTCTTCTGGTGTAGTATACAGCTCTCTTCTGGTGTAGTTAGTATACAGCTCTCTTCTGGTGTAGTATACAGCTCTCTCTTGGTGTAGTATACAGCTCTCTTCTGGTGTAGTATACAGCTCTCTTCTGGTGTAGTATACAGCTCTCTCCTGGTGTAGTATACAGCTCTCTTCTGGTGTAGTATACAGCTCTCTTCTGGTGTAGTATACAGCTCTCTTCTGGTGTAGTATACAGCTCTCTTCTGGTGTAGTATACAGCTCTCTCCTGGTGTAGTATACAGCTCTCTCTTGGTGTAGTATACAGCTCTCTTCTGGTGTAGTATACAGCTCTCTTCTGGTGTAGTATACAGCTCTCTCCTGGTGTAGTATACAGCTCTCTCTTGGTGTAGTATACAGCTCTCTTCTGGTGTAGTATACAGCTCTCTTCTGGTGTAGTATACAGCTCTCTTCTGGTGTAGTATACAGCTCTCTTCTGGTGTAGTATACAGCTCTCTCCTGGTGTAGTATACAGCTCTCTCTTGGTGTAGTATACAGCTCTCTTCTGGTGTAGTATACAGCTCTCTTCTGGTGTAGTATACAGCTCTCTCCTGGTGTAGTATACAGCTCTCTCTTGGTGTAGTATACAGCTCTCTTCTGGTGTAGTATACAGCTCTCTTCTGGTGTAGTTAGTATACAGCTCTCTTCTGGTGTAGTATACAGCTCTCTCTTGGTGTAGTATACAGCTCTCTTCTGGTGTAGTATACAGCTCTCTCCTGGTGTAGTATACAGCTCTCTCTTGGTGTAGTATACAGCTCTCTTCTGGTGTAGTATACAGCTCTCTTCTGGTGTAGTATACAGCTCTCTCCTGGTGTAGTATACAGCTCTCTCTTGGTGTAGTATACAGCTCTCTTCTGGTGTAGTATACAGCTCTCTTCTGGTGTAGTTAGTATACAGCTCTCTTCTGGTGTAGTATACAGCTCTCTCTTGGTGTAGTATACAGCTCTCTTCTGGTGTAGTATATTAACAAAGATCACAGCAGATAAGTAGGATATTCTTTCTGTTTCTCTTTTTATTTTTTTGTTTCAAAAATAAAGTATAGTAACATACGGCAGTACGTGTGTACACGTACTGCCGTATGTTACTATACTTTATTTTTGAAACAAAAAAATAAAAAGAGAAACAGAAAGAATATCCTACTTATCTGCTGTGATCTTTGTTAATATACTACCCGGGGTGGGAACCCTATACACAGCAGCAACCGACTGTTTGCAAAAACAAATTTTTGTTTAAAAAAAGTAGTATATAGTTGTACATAGTATATATCTGCTGTGCTTTTCGACACTTTTTAGTTCTCATTTTTTGCACCTGCGCCTTTCGTGGCTAGCTCTAGATGTTAGCTGACGGTCTATAGTAAATATGACACAGGACGTTTTTGTTCCTTTTTGTGCACTAGATGGTATTTTTGTTTTTTCTTTTATAAAATGCAGGGTGCTGGAGCTCTGGCGTGCTTTCTGACCTTTTACATCTCCTTGAAATGTAAAAATGTATGAAAAACGCCTAAAGCTCCAGCACGCTGGATTTTTGAAAAGAAGCCGGAAAAACAAAAAAATCCCACCTAATGAACAAAAACTTCAGAGCAAAATTCATGTGTGTGAAAACCTATCTGCCGGCTGCTAAGTCGGATATTTCCGCAATGCCCGCCGGCCCCATTGACTGTAAGTGGAATCCTGCGTAGATCCGGCAGCTACCCAGTACATATTCCAGGATTCGAATCCCGACATGTCCGCTGGGTAGTGGCCGGATCTATGCAGGATTCCAGAACAGTCAATGGGGCCGGCGGGCATTGCGGAAATATCAGGACTATGCTGGAACCGAAGAACTCCGGCATTCTCTGCCAAAACAGCCTGACGGAGACCTAAAACGAAGCCTCAGGGCTCATGCACACGAACGTATTTTTTTTCCGTGTCCATTCCGTATCTTTTTTTGTGGCCCGTATGCAGAACCATTCACGTCAATGGGGCCGCAAAAAAACAAAAATGACTCTGTGTGCATTCCGTGTCCGTATGTCCACATGGCTGTTCCACAAGTAAATAGAACATGTCCTATTATTGTCCGCATTACAGACAAGGACAGGACTGTTCTATTAGAGGCCGGCTGTTCAGAGTTTTGTGTATCCGGAATATGTGGAACGCAAAACATCCAATGGTCGTGGGCATGAGCCCTATTCTACAGGTACAAGCTGACAGATCCTCACCTGGACAAATAAGGTTAAAATGTGGTATATCTGGCGCCCTCTAGTGGAGAAGAACGTGTCTGTAATAAATCTCAGGGATAATCATCACTGAGCTGTAAAACCAACATCAAGATAGCTTGTATAATACATGAGATCTGCAGTCCTATGTAACACCTCAGATAACACAGTGATAACTCTCTATGAGTTCAAATAATGTAGTAGTTGTCACCTGCAGTCCTATGTAACACCACAGATAACACAGTGATAACTCTCTATGAGTTCAAATAATGTAGTAGTTGTCACCTGCAGTCCTATGTAACACCACAGATAACACAGTGATAACTCTCTGAGTACAGATGATGTAGTAGATGTCACCTGCAGTCCTATGTAACACCACAGATAACACAGTGATAACTCTCTGAGTACAGATAATGTAGTAGATGTCACCTGCAGTCCTATGTAACACCACAGATAACACAGTCAGAACTCTCTGAGTACAGATAATGTAGTAGATGTTACCTGCAGTCCTATGTAACACCACAGATAACACACTGATAACTCTCTGAGTACAGATAATGTAGTAGATGTCACCTGCAGTCCTATGTAACACCACAGATAACACAGTGATAACTCTCTGAGTACAGATAATGTAGTAGATGTCACCTGCAGTCCTATGTAACACCACAGATAACACACTGATAACTCTCTGAGTACAGATAATGTAGTAGATGTCACCTGCAGTCCTATGTAACACCACAGATAACACACTGATAACTCTCTGAGTACAGATAATGTAGTAGATGTCACCTGCAGTCCTATGTAACACCACAGATAACACAGTGATAACTCTCTGAGTACAGATAATGTAGTAGATGTCACCTGCAGTCCTATGTAACACCACAGATAACACAGTGATAACTCTCTGAGTACAGATAATGTAGTAGATGTCACCTGCAGTCCTATGTAACACCACAGATAACACAGTGATAACTCTCTGAGTACAGATAATGTAGTAGATGTCACCTGCAGTCCTATGTAACACCACAGATAACACAGTGATAACTCTCAGAGTACAGATAATGTAGTAGATATCACCTGCAGTCCTATGTAACACCACAGATAACACAGTGATAACTCTCTGAGTACAGATAATGTAGTAGATGTCACCTGCAGTCCTATGTAACACAACAGATAACACAGTGACAACTCTCTGTGTACAGATAATGCAGTAGTTGTCACCTGCAGTCCTATGTAACACCACAGATAACACACTGATAACTCTCTGAGTAAAGATAATGTAGTAGATGTCACCTGCAGTCCTATGTAACACCACAGATAACACACTGATAACTCTCTGAGTACAGATAATGTAGTAGATGTCACCTGCAGTCCTATGTAACACCACAGATAACACAGTGATAACTCTCTGAGTACAGATAATGTAGTAGATATCACCTGCAGTCCTATGTAACACCACAGATAACACAGTGATAGCTCTCTGAGTACAGATAATGTAGTAGATGTCACCTGCAGTCCTATGTAACACCATAGATAACACAGTGATAGCTCTCTGAGTACAGATAATGTAGTAGATGTTCCCTGCAGTCCTATGTAACACCACAGATAACACAGTGATAACTCTCTGAGTACAGATAATGTAGTAGATGTCACCTGCAGTCCTATGTAACACCACAGATAACACAGTGACAACTCTCTGAGTACAGATAATGTAGTAGATGTCACCTGCAGTCCTATGTAACACCACAGATAACACACTGATAACTCTCTGAGTACAGATAATGTAGTAGATACCACCTGCAGTCCTATGTAACACCACAGATAACACAGGGATAACTTTCTGAGTACAGATAATGCAGTAGATGTCACCTGCAGTCCTATGTAACACCACAGATAACACAGTGATAACTCTCTGAGTACAGATAATGTAGTAGATGTCACCTGCAGTCCTATGTAACACCATAGATAACACAGTGATAACTCTGAGTACAGATAATGTAGTAGATGTCATCTGCAGTCCTATGTAACACCACAGATAACACAGTGATAGCTCTCTGAGTACAGATAATGTAGTAGATGTCACCTGCAGTCCTATGTAACACCACAGATAACACAGTGACAACTCTCAGAGTACAGATAATGCAGTAGATGTCACCTGCAGTCCTATGTAACACCTCAGGGTGGAGGAGGGGCTGGTGTAGACTATGTTACTACTGCTTCTTCTTTCATTCCCTGGGGTGACTGCGGTTTACAGGCCACGACCCTGAGGCTGCACTACTGAGCCCCTGTCAGGTGAGGTGTTGTCATGGAGACCTGGATCCTCATCATTTACCGCCCTGTGTGGATGGTGCTCTGAGGTCTCCATGACAACTCCTGACACCCACCACTACTGCCCCCTCCACAGGAACAACTACCCCCAGCATCCCTAATACTGAGCTGTACTACAGGTGCTCCATGGTGAGGGCACTGACTGATGGAGAAAGTCCATGGAAAGTTCTACACAAGTCGCAGAATCACCAGTAACGGACTCTGCCCAGAATACTGTCCGATATCTATTATCTGTCACCCAGGCCTCCACAGGCTCCCCTCCTCACCCCTGCGGTTTCCCAGCCGCCCCCTGCACCGTGTGACCAGTGTCAGGCGCAGACCCCCAGCTGCTGGGCGGCACTAGGACCGCGCGGCGCCCCGGCACTAGTCGCAGGCTGTCCCCCGCCCGCGCCTCCGGTACCGCAGCGATGTGGCTCCTGCGCTCCGCTTGCCCGGGGGCCCTGGGGAGCAGGTGCGTGCGGCGGAGGAGCCCGGGGTGGGCTGAGGGATGGCGGTGGGGAGGGGCGGCCGAGCACAGAGGACGTGCCTTCCCCGCAGCCCCGGACTGAACGTGTGCCCGGCATCCATGTAGTGAGTGCATGTGTGTGCATGGCAGCGGGGCCGGCGGTGGGCGGCTGGCAGCATGCTCCTCGTCCTGCATCACGTACTCACTGCCCTTCTCCATTTCTTTAGACGGGGGCAGCAGGCTTTCCTGAAGGCAGAAGACGCGGCGGCTCCGGGAGGAGGATGCTCCGAAGCCCTGCAGGTAGGAGACCTCACCTGGCACCTGTGGGCACAGCCCTGGCACCCCGGGTAGGGGGCACTGTTGGCAGGATGTGCCACCCGGTGTCTAGAGCTCTACAGAGGGGACTTCTGGACGTGGCACTTGGGGGGACTGCTTGGCTTCTACCCTCTTCAGCTGACTGGTAGGGTTTTAGTGGAAGGTGCCAGCTGCGCCCACAAGTTCCTGTATAGTCCCCCACATCTGAGAGTTGGGCATCAGGTGCCACATGTATTGAGGTTGGAGGGGCAGGACACATGGGCACCAAGTCTTTTCTGAGAGGGTCCTGCAGCCGAGGATGTTGGTGGTGGTAGTGTGGGGTTTTATGATTGAACATTGCAGGCTAGTGAGATCTGGGTAACAGCTGGCAGGCATGGCACCAGGCTGTGTTGTGCCGTATGTGGGCTTTGCAAGACACTTGTGGATTCTTTCGGGCACAGATTAGGCACACAATGGGCACAGAGGGCACACATTGGGCACAGACCGGGCACAGATCAGACACACATCGGGCACACATTGGGCACAGACAGGGCACACAGCATGCACTGATCAGGCACAGACAGGCACACATCGGGCACACATGGGGCACAGACCGGACACACATGGGGCACAGACCAGGCACACAGCAGGCACAGACTGGGCACAGATCAGGAACACATAGGGCACAGACCGGACACACAGCAGGCACAGACCGGGCACACATCGGGCACACTAGATGGTTCGGCACATTGCTGGGCAGCAGGTGGCACCTGATCTGAGAGGTGATGAGAAATACTAACACTTGAGATTGTTGTTTGGATACATTGTAACGTCTCCTGCAGCCAGATGTTCTGAAACTACTACTCCCAGAGTGTCCTGAGTGCCGCTCAGCAATCACACGCTGAGGGTTGTACTGACTGTTGTGTCAAACATTTATTATCGACTGAAATATAAGTAATGATGATGGAAATACTGTATGTGATGTCACCGGGAGTTTATAGAAATACTGCCATATAATGTACAGGGCAGCAGGAACGTAGGAGATGTCACCTGCAGTCCTATGTAACACCACAGATAACAGTGATAACTCTCTGAGTACAGATACTGTAGTAGATGTAATCTGCAGTCCTATGTAACACCACAGATAACAGTCAGAACTCTCTGAGTACAGATAATGTAGTAGATGTCACCTGCAGTCCTATGTAACACCACAGATAACAGTCAGAACTCTCAGAGTACAGATAATGTAGTAGATGTCACCTGCAGTCCTATGTAACACCACAGATAACACACTGATAACTCTCTAAGTACAGATAATGTAGTAGATGTCACCTGCAGTCCTATGTAACACCACAGATAACACAGTGATAACTCTCTGAGTACAGATAATGTAGATGTCACCTGCAGTCCTATGTAACACCACAGATAACACTGTGATAACTCTCTGAGTACAGATAATGTAGTAGATGTCACCTGCAGTCCTATGTAACACCACAGATAACACAGTGATAACTCTCTGAGTACAGATAATGTAGGAGATGTCACCTGCAGTCCTATGTAACACCATAGATAACACAATGATAACTCTCTGAGTACAGATAATATAGTAGATGTCACCTGCAGTCCTATGTAACACCACAGATAACACAGTGATAACTCTCTGAGTACAGATAATGTAGGAGATGCCACCTGCAGTCCTATGTAACACCACAGATAACCCTGAGCGGTGTCACATGACAGCCTCCATTCTGCAGCAGTGACACAGTGTAACATAATAGTCAGACACACAGAGAATTTCTCGTATCAGGAATAGTCCACCAGCCTTTTGAAGACATTCCACTGGGTAAACTGGGACTGACCTCGTCCTTATGGACAATACATTTATAGCACATGGGAGACATTATGGGGGGGGGGGGGGGGATTTTCCTAATGTTCGCTCTGGTCCCGGCGGCTCCTTCCCTCTGGACGCTTCTTGGATTCCATGATTAATTTTAGCCATGAGCTCAGAATCACACTCCTCTGATGCTTATTTCCTGGAGCTTCTCCTTTAAGACGTCACGAGTGAAATCCGATAAACGTTTCCTGGAGAGTGGCGCCCCCTGTGGTCTTCAGGAGTACTGAAGGGTCTCTGGGGCCTGCTGGTCACTCGGAGCCTGGAGCCGGTGCAGTTTGTGTGTCTCCTGGATGGAGACCTTTCCATGCAGCAGTTGGCGGTGTTTCTGTGAGTGGCAGTCGGGGGGCATTCATTGACAGCCCAGGAATTCCCCGTGATTAACACTCTGCGTACTGCTGTAATGGCGTCTCCCTGGAACCGAACAGCTAACACTCCAAATATTCCTACTGCCAGAGATCCGACACAGAGAATGAAGTCTTGGTGAGGAGAAGGCTCACACTAGAGGGAATGCTTCCATATTACTGAATGATCATTAACACAGATCACATTTGTAGGTATCTCCACAGACAGACGTCTTCTGGCCATCAACACCTGTCAGCCTTCACTAGTCTCCATGAGTCTTCTCCAGACTTCACCATTCTTAACCAGTTTTCATAATTTTACACCAGTCTCCACCAGTCTTCATCACTCATTGGCAGTTCCCACTAGTGTCCACCATTCTTTACCAGTCTACACCAGTTTTCACCAGTCTAAATTAGTCTTCACAAGCCCCTACCAGTCTTCACCAGTCTACTTTAGTCCTCACTGGTCTCCACCAGTGTACATCTGTCTTTAGAAGTCTTCATTAATCTTCATCAGGCTTCAAAAGCCTCCATGATTTTACCACGTTACCAGTTCTCACTAGTGTCCACCTGTATGTACCAGTTTCCACTATACAGCAGTCTACATTACTCTTCACTAGTCTCCAGCAGTCTTTACCAGTCTACATTACTCTTCACTAGTCTCCAGCAGTCTTTACCAGTCTACATTACTCTTCACTAGTCTCCAGCAGTCTTTACCAGTCTACATTACTCTTCACTAGTCTCCAGCAGTCTTTACCAGTCTACATTACTCTTCACTAGTCTCCAGCAGTCTTTACAAGTCTACATTACTTTTCACTAGTCTCCAGCAGTCTTTACAGTCTACATTACTCTTCACTAGTCTCCAGCAGTCTTTACCAGTCTACATTACTTTTCACTAGTCTCCAGCAGTCTTTACCAGTCTACATTACTCTTCACTAGTCTCCAGCAGTCTTTACCAGTCTACATTACTCTTCACTAGTCTCCAGCAGTCTTTACCAGTCTACATTACTCTTCACTAGTCTCCAGCAGTCTTTACCAGTCTACATTACTCTTCACTAGTCTCCAGCAGTCTACATTACTTTTCACTAGTCTCCAGCAGTCTTTACCAGTCTACATTACTCTTCACTAGTTTCCAGCAGTCTTTACCAGTCTACATTACTCTTCACTAGTCTCCAGCAGTCTTTACCAGTCTACATTACTCTTCACTAGTCTCCAGCAGTCTTTACCAGTCTACATTACTCTTCACTAGTCTCCAGCAGTCTACATTACTTTTCACTAGTCTCCAGCAGTCTTTACCAGTCTACATTACTCTTCACTAGTCTCCAGCAGTCTTTACCAGTCTACATTACTCTTCACTAGTCTCCAGCAGTCTTTACCAGTCTACATTACTCTTCACTAGTCTCCAGCAGTCTTTACCAGTCTACATTACTCTTCACTAGTCTCCAGCAGTCTACATTACTTTTCACTAGTCTGCAGCAGTCTTTACCAGTCTACTTTACTCTTCACTAGTCTCCAGCAGTCTTTACCAGTCTACATTACTCTTCACTAGTCTCCAGCAGTCTTTACCAGTCTTCATTACTTTTCACTAGTCTCCAGCAGTCTTTACCAGTCTACATTACTCTTCACTAGTCTCCAGCAGTCTTTACCAGTCTACATTACTCTTCACAAGTCTCCAGCAGTCTTTGCCAGTCTACATTACTCTTCACTAGTCTCCAGCAGTCTTTACCAGTCTACTTTACTCTTCACTAGTCTCCAGCAGTCTTTACCAGTCTACATTACTCTTCACTAGTCTCCAGCAGTCTTTACCAGTCTACATTACTTTTCACTAGTCTCCAGCAGTCTTTGCCAGTTGTAAGGGATCGCTCTCTCTCAGGGGTTCACAATCACAGACTTCTCATCTGACAACGGGGTTCAAGTCCAAAAAATGCTTTATTTTGGCACTTCAGCACCATCACATACATAAACACCTGTCTGTCTGGTCTCTACCTAATACATGTGATGTATCTATCTCAGCTATAGAGCGCCGTTCACCAGCACGGTATTAGGTCCGGCTTTCCTCAGCCTTGTGGCCCCTCAGCCCTCCTGACTGAGACCACACAGAGCATCTGCAGGCTTCAGTTTCCAAGTCTCCACTGGACTCCTGCACTGAGGGCTGGTTTCTCCCCCCAGTGATTATAGCCAGCTGGCCTCACCTGTGGTGGAATAGGGGTGTGGGCTAAAATATCCACCCCCTGTACACCTCTATCTTGTATGAGGCCCGTCACTGCCTCACACAGTCTACATTGGTCTTTACTAGTCTCCACCAGGCTTTAGAAATATTTATTAGTCTTCATCAGGCTTCAATAGTTTCCATGTTTTCATCACTTGTTGCCGATTCTCACTAATCTTCACCAGTCTACTTTAGTCTTCACTAGTCTCCACCAGTCTTCACCAGTCTACATTAGTGTTTATTAGTTTCCACCAGTCTACACCAGTATTAATAAGTCTTTATTATTCTTCATCAAGCTTCTATAGTCTCCATATTTTCATTGCTTGTTACCAGGTCTCACTAGTATCCACCAGTCTTTACTAGTCTCCTCTAGTTTTTACCAGTCTATATTAGTCTTCACTAGTCTCCACCAGTCTTCACCTTTTTACATTAGTCTTCACTAGTCTCCACTAGTCTACATCAGTCTTTAGAAGTCTTCATTAATCCTCATCAAGCTTCAACAGTCTCTATATTTTCATTGCTTATTACCAGTTCTCACTAGTGTCCACAAGTCTTTACCAATCTCTACTAGTTTTAACTAGTGTTCATTATTCTTCACTAGTCTTCACCATTCTACGTCAGTCTTCACCAGTCTTCACCAGTCTTCATCATTCTTCACCAGTCTCCACCATTGTCCACCAGTCTTCTTGAGTCTTCATTAGTTTTCACCAGTCTTCATCATTCTTCCCGAATCGCTGCCAGTTTTCATGTGCGTTCATTAATCTTTGCCAGTCTTCAACAGTCTTTATAAGCCTTCACTGGTCTCCATAAGTGCACCAGTCTGCATGAGTCTTCATCAGTGTACACCAGTCTTCATTCGTGTCCACCAGTCGTTATCAGCTTTATTACTCTGCAGCACTCTCCACTAGTCCCCACTAGTATCTATGAGTCTTCACCAGTTTTAATCAGTCTCCACCAGGCTCCACCAGGCTCCACCAGTCTTTATAAACCTTCATTAGTCTTCACCAGTCTCCACCAGTCTTTATAAGCCTTCGTTGGTATTTACCAGTCTTCACCAGTCTTTATAAGCCTTCATTAGTCTTCACCAGTCTCCACCAGTCCCCAACCAGTCTTTATAAGCCTTCATTAGTCTTCACCAGTCTCCACCAGTCCCCAACCAGTCTTTATACGCCTTCGTTAATCTTTACCAGTCCCCACCAGTCTTTATAAGCCTTCATTAGTCTTCACCAGTCTCCACCAGTCTTTATAAGCCTTCATTAGTCTTCACCAGTCCCCAACCAGTCTTTATAAGCTTTCATTAGTCTTCAACAGTCCCCAACCAGTCTTTATAAGCCTTCATTAGTCTTCACCAGTCCCCCACCAGTCTTTTTAAGCCTTCATTAGTCTTCACCAGTTTCCATCAGTCCTCCACCAGTCTTAATGAGCCTTCATTAGTCTTCACCAGTCTCCCACCAGTCTCCGTGAGCTTTCATTAGCCTTCACCAGTGTACTTGTTGCATGATCAGTTTTCATTTATCATTGAAGTCAGCCGGATTGCAGAGAGGACCATGTCCACCTCCTCCCCAGCTTCATTCCCCGCCCAAGGGGTCAGTTTTGTGTTCTCCTGCTGGTCTTCTCCATGCATCACATGGAGAAGCACTGCTGCAGGACTGGACTTTTTCATTTGTTGTTCCCAGCTCAAGGAACCTGTGTGTGGATCTAAGACTAACCAGCAGAGCTGACAATCTGCTGAGTCTGCGAGCTGCTGTGTAGAGCCTGCAGTGAGGTAACGAGCAGCACTTGGCAGAGTTTGTCATTGAGGATGCCACGCTGCACATCACATACACGCCGGAGCAGCAGAGCCGAAGAACAAGAAAATCCAATTACTCACCGCCGCAATGTTTGTCTCAAGTAATTTGGGGACGTCTCCGGCTTGTGGCGCGTGTAATAATATCAACTGGTGAGGAGGGTGAACGCCCCCGATTGTCAGACTGCGCCCCAAACATCATGTAATGTGGGACCTCTCATCACAGCGTAACCCCAGTATCCCCCAAATACTAAGCAGGCATTACAGATTTACTGCCCCCAGACCCATCTCATACCGCCCTGCCTGTCACTCCTTACAGCATTCATGAATTAGGTAGCTCAGGATGAACACAGACATGGGGCCCTTCCTGATAGCGCACTAGTACAGAACATGAAACTAAGTGTTACATTCTTGTAAACAGGAGGCAGTATTATAGTAGTTATATTCTTGTACATAGGAGCAGTATTATAGTAGTTATATTCTTGTACATAGGAGCAGTATTATAGTAGTTATATTACTGTACATTGGAGCAGTATTATAGTAGTTATATTCTTGTACATAGGAGCAGTATTATAGTAGTTATATTCTTGTACATAGGAGGCAGTATTATAGTAGTTATATTCTTGTACATAGGAGCAGTATTATAGTAGTTATATTCTTGTACATAGGAGCAGTATTATAGTAGTTATATTCTTGTACATAGGAGGCAGTATTACAGTAGTTATATTCTTGTGCATAAGAGGCAGTATTATAGTAGTTATAGTCTTGTACATAGGAGCAGTATTATAGTAGTTATATTCTTGTACGTAGGAGACAGTATTATAGTAGTTATATTCTTGTACATAGGATCAGTATTATAGTAGTTATATTCTTGTACATAGGAGCAGTATTATAGTAGTTATATTCTTGTACATAGTAGACAGTATTATAGTAGTTATATTTTTGTACATTGGGGGCAGTATTATAGTAGTTATATCCTTGTACATAGGAGCAGTATTATAGTAGTTATATTCTTGTACACAGGAGCAGTATTATAGTAGTTATATTCTTGTACATAGGAGGCAGTATTATAGTAGTTATATTCTTGTACATAGGAGCAGTATTATAGTAGTTATATTCTTGTACATAGGAGGCAGTATTATAGTAGTTATATTCTTGTACATATGAGGCAGTATTATAGTAGTTATATTCTTGTACATAGGAGGCAGCATTATAGTAGTTATATTCTTGTACATAGGAGCAGTATTATAGTAGTTATATTCTTGTACATAGGAGGCAGTATTATAGTAGTTATATTCTTGTACATAGGAGCAGTATTATAGTAGTAATATTCTTGTACATAGGAGCAGTATTATAGTAGTTATATTCTTGTACATAGGAGCAGTATTATAGTAGTTATATTCTTGTACATAGGAGGCAGTATTATAGTAGTTATATTCTTGTACATAGGAGCAGTATTATAGTAGTTATATTCTTGTACATAGGAGACAGTATTATAGTAGTTATATTCTTGTACATTGGAGCAGTATTATAGTAGTTATATTCTTGTACATAGGAGCAGTATTATAGTAGTTATATTCTTGTACATAGGAGACAGTATTATAGTAGTTATATTCCTGTACATAGGAGCAGTATTATAGTAGTTATATTCTTGTACATAGGAGGCAGTATTATAGTAGTTATATTCTTGTACATAGGAGGCAGTATTATAGTAGTTATATTCTTGTACATAGGAGCAGTATTATAGTAGTTATATTCTTGTACATAGGAGCAGTATTATAGTAGTTATATTCTTGTACATAGGAGCAGTATTATAGTAGTTATATTCTTGTACCTAGGAGCAGTATTATAGTAGTTATATTCTTGTACATAGGAAGCAGTATTATAGTAGTTATATTCTTGTACATAGGAGCAGTATTATAGTAGTTATATTCTTGTACATAGGAGCAGTATTATAGTAGTTATATTCTTGTACATAGGAGCAGTATTATAGTAGTTATATTCTTTTACATAGGAGGCGGTATTATAGTAGTTATATTCTTGTACATAGGAGCAGTATTATAGTAGTTATATTCTTGTACATAGGAGCAGTATTATAGTAGTTATATTCTTTTACATAGGAGGCGGTATTATAGTAGTTATATTCTTTTACATAGGAGGCGGTATTATAGTAGTTATATTCTTGTACATAGGAGGCAGTATTATAGTAGTTATATTCTTGTACATAGGAGCAGTATTATAGTAGTTATATTCTTGTACATAGGAGCAGTATTATAGTAGTTATATTCTTGTACATAGGAGCAGTATTATAGTAGTTATATTCTTGTACATAGGAGCAGTATTATAGTAGTTATATTCTTGTACATAGGAGAAGTATTATAGTAGTTATATTCTTGTACATAGGAGCAGTATTATAGTAGTTATATTCTTGTACATAGGAGGCAGTATTATAGTAGTTATATTCTTGTATATAGGAGGCAGTATTATAGTAGTTATATTTTTGTACATAGGAGCAGTATTATAGTAGTTATATTCTTGTACATAGGAGGCAGTATTATAGTAGTTATATTCCTGTACATAGGAGCAGTATTATAGTAGTTATTTTTTTGTACATAGGAGGCAATATTATAGTAGTTATATTTTGTATTACCTAAATACCTAACTAATCCATGGGAAAGTTTAATGGAGATGTCTGCATTATATGAATGGTGTTATCGTTGAGGGATAGTGTTACCTGGCTCATTAGCCTTCGGTTGCTTTCCATGCAACCAATGCAAATTGGTTATTCAGGTTATTTGGATAAGTGTTAATTAGGAGAGTGGATTTTCCTTCTGTCCCTGGGGTTCTAATATTGCGGGGCTCTCATTTGTCACCCCCTATTGAACATGCATGATAAAAGTCATTGATTAGCCGTCAGTCCTGGAGGTTTGCGATTTCTCATGGCTAATGGTCTCTTTAAGTGATTGAGCGCCAGCAGTCGATTGATTATCGCTTTCTCATTCTGACCTCCTGTAGATCCTGGGTACCAATGAGCAATAAAACACTAAATCAGAATACGACGACTGCACAACACAAATAGAACGCAAAGTGTCAAAAATGAATATCTCCTAGATGGGACAAACCCAGACACTCAGCATGTACACAGATATAATACAAAAATGTATATCCAAAAATGTATCTTTATTGAAATCGATAAAACAAATAAATAGATGCATAAAGACAGACACAACCACACGGAGAGTGCACACAATACGCCGGGGCATCAGGTTATAGCATTGCAAGTAATGGAAAAGGTGGGATGGAGAAACAAGCATAAATAAATACTAAATCCCACCATGTGTCTCCCCCACCTAGATAACAAACCATGATTCACAGCGTATGCACAATACAGACCCGGCTAGTGGCACCTCCTAGAGACCCCGACACGTGTTTCAGGGGGAGCAGCATGCCTTTATATAAGAAGATGTTGAAGTAGTTGTCCCATGTGCAGACACCCACTTTGGGGTACATTTGTGCAGATCCTGCCCAATTCCTACCCCTTTCCATTGGCTTCTTCCCTTTCTCAGGACTGTGCCAGCTGTATATATATATATATATATATATACAGTATATACATATTTGCCCATAGTGGTTCTCTACTTTCCTCTCTCCGCCCTTTGGGTTTCAATTTCTCATTTTTCCAAGATCTCTGCTTGTCGTCAGTGAATGAGAACTTTCCGGTTTACATCCAGATGCTGAAAGCTCATCCTGACCTACGGGTTTGTCACAATTGTATTTAACCTAGACCAGGGATGCCCAGCCTTCGGCCCTCCAGCTGTTGCAAAACTACAACTCCCAACATGCCCTGATAGCTGTAGGTTGTCCAGGCATGATGGAAGTAGCAGTTTTGCAACAGCTGGAGGGCCGCAGGTTGGGTATCCCTGGCCTTGACCATCCTCTTTGATGAACTGATACATTGTAACAAACTGTCAGGACTGGAGAGGGAGGTTTGTGATGTTGATTTGTAGTCTAGAGCTGATCCATTTGTAACAAACCCTCAGCTGGGAGTAGTGTCAGATCAGGGTGGGGTTTGTGTCTGGGGGTGTAGATAAGCATGACCACTGAGCCTTCACTTTTCAGCGTCTGCTGTGTACCCTGGGGGCGGGCACAGCAGAGGGCACCGCCGGCGATGGGGACAGCTCGCCTCCCCCTCCCCGCGCAATGACCTCTGCACATGTCACGGAGCATGCCCTCTACAGTCTCCTATAAAATAGCTTTCATGACTCAGATGGGTGGGCTGTATTCTCCCCACCTGCTGTACACAGGGATGGCGGCCACCATAATCGTGTACAGGAAAAAAAATGGTTAAAAACCTATAATTTATTCCAATATGACTTTATAATCTGCAAAATGGTAATGGGATACTTTCCCTTTAAGTCGAGGCTTTTGGGGGTCTCAGTAATTCCCTCGTTCTGGTTATTTCTGGCCATGGAGAAATGTCAGCCTCTCTATAGGAGAGAGACCGGCAGCTGGGAAGCTGCAAATATATATATATCCAGCGAGCTGAATACCATTGTCTTCTGCAGCCCGATCCAGGGGTAATAAGTATTCACACCCCTCCCTGGTGTCATCTATAAATAATGGAAGTGACCTCGGCCTATCAGAGCACAGATTATTAGGTAGTCCTGTCATGTATAGACATCCCGGGGCAGGTCCTCAGTCCGTGACCCCCGTCCTGTATAATATACAAGTCTGCAGAGCCAAATCCTAAACCTAGATTTCATCATCATCATCATCATCTAAGTCCTGACAACCACTGTGGGCACAATTTTGTGGTTTCTGGGTTTTCAGTCAATTCCCTTCCAATAATTCAGCAAAGATTATACACTGGTGATAGCGCTGCAACATTTCTATACAGACATTGAACAAGCAGGAGATGCTAAGAGATTTAAGCTCTGAAGCTGCATTATAGTGAGTACAGCTCTGGAGTATAATACAGGATGTAACTCAGGATCAGTACAGGATAAGTAATGTATGTACACAGTGACTGCACCAGCAGAATAGTGAGTGCAGCTCTGGAGTATAATACAGGATGTAACTCAGGATCAGTACAGGATAAGTAATGTAATGTATGTACACAGTGACTGCACTAGCAGAATAGTGAGTGCAGCTCTGGAGTATAATACAGGATGTAACTCAGGATCAGTACAGGATAAGTAATGTAATGTATGTACACAGTGACTGCACTAGCAGAATAGTGAGTGCAGCTCTGGAGTATAATACAGGATGTAACTCAGGATCAGTACAGGATAAGTAATGTATGTACACAGTGACTGCACCAGCAGAATAGTGAGTGCAGCTCTGGAGTATAATACAGGATGTAACTCAGGATCAGTACATGATAAGTAATGTAATGTATGTACACAGTGACTGCACCAGCAGAATAGTGAGTGCAGCTCTGGAGTATAATACAGGATGTAAATCAGGATCAGTACAGGATAAGTAATGTATGTATGTACACAGTGACTGCACCAGCAGAATAGTGAGTGCAGCTCTGGAGTATAATACAGGATGTAACTCAGGATCAGTACAGAATAAGTAATGTATGTACACAGTGACTGCACCAGCAGAACAGTGAGTGCAGCTCTGGAGTATAATACAGGATGTAAATCAGGATTAGTACAGGATAAGTAATGTATGTACACAGTGACTGCACCAGCAGAATAGTGAGTGCAGCTCTGGAGTATAATACAGGATGTAAATCAGGATCAGTACAGGATAAGTAATATATGTACACAGTGACTGCACCAGCTGAATAGTGAGTGCAGCTCTGGAGTATAATACAGGATGTAACTCAGGATCAGTACAGGATATGTAATGTATGTACACAGTGACTGCACCAGCAGAATAGTGAGTGCAGCTCTGGAGGATAATACAGGATGTAACTCTGGATCAGTACAGGGTAAGTAATGTATGTACACAGTGACTGCACCAGCAGAATAGTGAGTGCAGCTCTGCAGTATAATACAGGATGTAACTCAGGATCAGTACAGGATAAGTGATGTAATGTATGTACACAGTGACTCCACCAGCAGAATAGTGAGTGCAGCTCTGGGGTATAATACAGAATGTAACTCAGGATCAGTACAGGATAAGTAATGTATGTACACAGTGGCTCCACCAGCAGAATAGTGAGTGCAGCTCTGGAGTATAATACAGGATGTAACTCAGGATCAGTACAGGATAAGTAATGTATGTATGTACACAGTGACTCCACCAGCAGAATAGTGAGTGCAGCTCTGGAATATAATACAGGATGTAACTCAGGATCAGAACAGGATAAGTAATGTAATGTATGTACACAGTGACTGCACCAGCAGAATAGTGAGTGCAGCTCTGGAGTATAATACAGGATGTAACTCTGGATCAGTACAGAATAAGTAATGTATGTACACAGTGACTGCACCAGCAGAACAGTGAGTGCAGCTCTGGAGTATAATACAGGATGTAAATCAGGATTAGTACAGGATAAGTAATGTATGTACACAGTGACTGCACCAGCAGAATAGTGAGTGCAGCTCTGGAGTATAATACAGGATGTAAATCAGGATCAGTACAGGATAAGTAATGTATGTACACAGTGACTGCACCAGCTGAATAGTGAGTGCAGCTCTGGAGTATAATACAGGATGTCACTCAGGATCAGTACAGGATAAGTAATGTATGTACACAGTGACTGCACCAGCAGAATAGGGAGTGCAGCTCTGGAGGATAATACAGGATGTAACTCTGGATCAGTACAGGGTAAGTAATGTATGTACACAGTGACTGCACCAGCAGAATAGTGAGTGCAGCTCTGCAGTATAATACAGGATGTAACTCAGGATCAGTACAGGATAAGTAATACAATGTATGTACACAGTGAATGCACCAGCAGAATAGTGAGTGCAGCTCTGGAGAATAATACAGGATGTAACTGAGGATCAGTACAGGATAAGTAATGTAATGTATGTACACAGTGACTGCACCAACAGAATAGTGAGTGCAGCTCTGGAGTATAATACAGGATATAACTCAGGATCAGTACAGGATAAGTAATGTATGTACACTGTGACTGCACCAGCAGAATAGTGAGTGCAGCTCTGGAGTATAATACAGGATGTAACTCAGGATCAGTACAGGATAAGTAATGTATGTACACAGTGACTGCACCAGCAGAATAGTGAGTGCAGCTCTGGAGTATAATACAGGATGTAACTCAGGATCAGTACAGGATAAGTAATGGGATGTATGTACACAGTGACTGCACCAGCAGAATAGTGAGTGCAGCTCTGGAGTATAATACAGGATGTAACTCAGGATCAGTACAGGATAAGTAATGTATGTACACAGTGACTGCACCAGCAGAATAGTGAGTGCAGCTCTGGAGTATAAAACAGGATGTAACTCAGGATCAGTACAGGATAAGTAATGTAATGTATGTACACAGTGACCGCACCAGCAGAATAGTGAGTGCAGCTCTGGAGTATAATACAGGATGTAACTCAGGATCAGTACAGGATAAGTAATACAATGTATGTACACAGTGAATGCACCAGCAGAATAGTGAGTGCAGCTCTGGAGAATAATACAGGATGTAACTGAGGATCAGTACAGGATAAGTAATGTAATGTATGTACACAGTGACTGCACCAGCAGAATAGTGAGTGCAGCTCTGGAGTATAATACAGGATATAACTCAGGATCAGTACAGGATAAGTAATGTATGTACACTGTGACTGCACCAGCAGAATAGTGAGTGCAGCTCTGGAGTATAATACAGGATGTAACTCAGGATCAGTACAGGATAAGTAATGTATGTACACAGTGACTGCACCAGCAGAATAGTGAGTGCAGCTCTGGAGTATAATACAGGATGTAACTCAGGATCAGTACTGGATAAGTAATGTATGTACACTGTGACTGCACCAGCAGAATAGTGAGTGCAGCTCTGGAGTATAATACAGGATGTAACTCAGGATCAGTACAGGATAAGTAATGTAATGTATGTACACAGTGACTGCACCAGCAGAATAGTGAGTGCAGCTCTGGAGTATAATACAGGATATAACTCAGGATCAGTACAGGATAAGTAATGTATGTACACTGTGACTGCACCAGCAGAATAGTGAGTGCAGCTCTGGAGTATAATACAGGA
This sequence comes from Bufo bufo, assembly GCF_905171765.1. NCBI lineage: Eukaryota > Metazoa > Chordata > Amphibia > Anura > Bufonidae > Bufo > Bufo bufo. The sequence goes on along the minus strand of NC_053391.1, from coordinate 693,585,421 downwards.
TGTAACTCAGGATCAGTACAGGATAAGTAATGTATGTACACAGTGACTGCACCAGCAGAATAGTGAGTGCAGCTCTGGAGTATAATACAGGATGTAACTCAGGATCAGTACTGGATAAGTAATGTATGTACACTGTGACTGCACCAGCAGAATAGTGAGTGCAGCTCTGGAGTATAATACAGGATGTAACTCAGGATCAGTACAGGATAAGTAATGTATGTACACAGTGACTGCACCAGCAGAATAGTGAGTGCAGCTCAGACTGCCAGAGGACGCTCCTACTGCCCATACATTAGGTGCATTCTCCGGCCCCGCAGCGGCTATTATAGACTGGTGTAAAACACTGCTCTTTGATAAATGACTCCCAGTGACTTTCCTGTAGATCGTTCTATACGTGACCTGTATAGTGGAGATTAGTGGTGCCCGGGGCTTTAACTTGGTAACTATTAATGAATCATGTGATAGCGGAGATGTAACCCCCCCAGGTATTAGCCCCATCATTACCATTTTTCCGTCATAAGCCCCCCGCTCACTCAGGCTTTACTCACGGGGTCATCGCTGTGTGATTGCAGCCTTTGCTGCGCGTTCCGCATCACGCCGGCCCTGATGCATAGATAAATGCTGCAATTAACTTCACTTTAAAGGTTTGTCAATACCCAGCACGCTGCGAGGCGGAGGAGGCGATCAGGTGGCCGCAGTGCTGTGTAGGTAAAGAGCGCGGGGAGGGGGGTGAAATACTCCGCTTTGTATAAGCGACTCTTCTGGAATGTGAGGCAGGCGGCGCCGCTTCTCTTCGGCTGATAATCTTTTTATTATTTATTTTCTGTGAAGAAAGGAACGGTCGCCTGTACCCGAGAGGGACCCCGACCAGTGCTGACTTAAAGGGACACTCTGCTGTAGGGCACAGGGGTGAATGGGCAGTGCCACCGGCACTGGGACAATACCTTTTGCTGATACATTACTACTGGGACCAGGTACTGGAGCACTGGGTATATGAACTGGTACTAGAACTTGGCACTGGAAAACTGGGTTGATATAATGGTTCTGGGACATGGTACTGGAGCACTGGATTGATAGACTGGTACTGGGACATGGTACTGGAGCATTGTGTTGATGGACTGGTACTGGGACATGCTACTGGAGCATTGTGTTGATGGACTGGTACTGGGACATGGTACTGGAGCATTGTGTTGATGGACTGGTACTGGGACATGGTACTGGAGCACTGGTTTGATAGACTGGTACTGGGACATGGTACTGGGGCAGTCAGCTGGTGGACTGGTAATGGGACAAGGTACTTGAGCAGTGGGTAGATTGACTGGTATTGGGACATGGTAATGGAGCATTGTGTTGATGGACTAGTACTGGGACATGGTACTGGAGCATTGTGTTGATGGACTGGTATTGGGACATGGTACTGGAGCATTGTGTTGAAGGACTGGTACTGGGACATGGTATTGGGGCACTCAGCTGGCGGACTGGTACTTGGGGCACTGGGACAATAGCATAGAGTGCACCGGTACTGGGTCAGTGTGGTACTGTCACTGTCACTAAAGCTTTACTTTTATGTTTGTGTAACTGGGCGTTAGTTCTAGGCACTGGTATTGTGGTACTGGTCCTGGGAATGTGTAATGGGACACTGATTGTTGTCAGTTCCGCATTCTTACGCCTACCGGACAGTGGATCTGGTGGAGGACTGACTGGGGCTGTAGGTGTGTAGAGGTATGTCGGTCGCACTGGTTATAATGGTCGACGTGTTCTCAGTTGCGGGGGAGGGGTATAATAATATCAGTACAGTATCAGATTGGGGGGGGGGGGATAGGGATCCAGAGTAAAAGTGGGTTCAGAATGAAATCTGGCGTTCATATCCCCCTGACTGTGGCTGATATTAACCCCTCCGCCCCCGCCCCACTGACCGCCCCTCCCCCAGCCACAGCGCCCCCCCCCCCCCCCCCCCCCCCGTCCGTCCGTTAGGAATGTTGTAACTCTCCAAGGTTCTAAATAAAGTAACAGATTTGCTACAATGTAATAACACAGGATTTAAAGAGTGACAACCATGCAGCTCACACCTCTCATTAACCCCTCACTGCCTGCACATGCGTCACCGACTGCTAATAAAGGGGATCTCCGGGATATTAAAGCAGCCAGGGTGGCCGGCGTTACGGCTACGCTGTCCCATAAGACGAGTGTTCCGGAATAACCTTTTAATGAACTGATAATACCCAGAAAACCCCTTTAATATTCAGCTCCAGTCACATCCAGAGCTGTATTTACAATTCTGCTCGTTGCTACTTGGAAGCCATCAGTAGTTGAGTTATACAAATCCTTATACTCCAGTCACATCTAGAGCTACATTGACAATTCTACTATAACATCCAGAGCTGTATTCACAGTTCTGCTGGCTCCTGTCACATGATGTCTCCTAATTCAGTCACATCCAGAGCTGTATTTACAATTCTGCTGGTTGCCACTTGGAAGCCATCAGTAGTTTTAGTTGTTATACAATTTCTTATTCTCCAATCACATCTAGAGCTACATTCACAATCCTGCCGTCACACCACGTGTAACATCCAGAGCAGTATTCACAATTCTGCTGGTTTCCTGTTGGCTTAAAGGCTCAGTAAATATACAAAATGCAAAAGAGAAGACCCTCTAAGTCTATCCCCTATGAGAAGTCTTCGTTTGTTTTCCAGGAGATTAGCTCACAATTCTGTGTCTGGATGTAAGGCAGCTGGCCGGAGCAGGAGCTCTCCCCCACTCTTCCGCCAGGATCGCCAAGCCACGCCCATTGGTTAAGCCACACCCTCTGTGTTTTATCAGCCAGTGAATCAGGAGTAAATTGGCCCCTGATTCCTACCCCCCCTGCAGACACCGAGGGCAGGTTTATCCCCTTCACTTTTATCATTCTTTTCTAGGTTTACTGATGCCCTCTAGTGGCGCAGCCTCTGTACAGCACTGCTGGGCTGCTTTGTGGATTATAACAGCGCAGCTAATAGGGCGCTGACACATGCCAAGCTATAGCTATTGTGGATGCAGCTCTGGGTGTGACTGTAATATAAGATATGATGTAAAAGCAGAATTGTGAATGCAGCTCTGGATGGTACTGGAGTAGAAAAATGTGATGTAACAGTAGAATTCACAATGAGAAACAGCCGGCACTCCTTTCTGAGTCATACGCGGTGCACGCGTCCAGGGTCGGCGTCCCACAATCAAATGGAGAAAAGGACTTCCAGAAGAATTGACAGCATCTTGTGAGATGGTGCGGAGTATATTAAGGCCACCCCTGCGACCCGTCCCCATCTCTAGAACGGAGTGTCCAAAGTTCGGGAGAGCACCCTGCGCGTGCGGGACCACCTGACATTCATTTCTGTCAGAGCGCTGAATGTAGCCGAGTGTCATGCCCAAGAAGTCCCATAGGAAAGAATGGAGAGTGCACCCAGCAAGTGTGGCCAGCGCTCCATTGACTTCTATGTAACTGGCTCGGCTATTTTCGGCACTGCCATAGGAATGAATGGAGGGCAAGAAATGTCATTTAATAGAGATTGGTGTAAGTAGCACATTTCTAAAATCTGCCTGCATCCACCTAAAAACAGTCCTGGCCACTAGGGGTCTCCACTGCCTGTTTTCAGACAAGATCCGTCCCTGGAGACACAGAAGACGGCCGACAGGAATTGGTGTCCGAGCTAGCCGAGATCTGAGCCTGAGCTGCTTCTGAACCTCACATGAGCCTCCCGTGTGTCTGTAAGTGGGATCTCTCCCTCCTTATCTGTCAGCTCCGGAGCTGAAAACAAACATAGTGGGAAGTAAGGGAAAGGACGCCACAGCAGTACAGTGCTGGCAGAGGGGAGACTCCCATTGCTTGTGAGAGAAATGCATCTAGTTGTGCAGCTGAAACAGGGAATAATATGGCTGAAAAAAGACATTTAGGAAGCCCAAAAAAGCACAGCCATTATGCCATCTTTTTTGAAAACTTGTTATATGGTGCCGCCTAACACTATAAAAAAAAACATAGGATGGGGGGGGGGGGTAGAGGGAACAAGTAAAGAGTTTATTTAAAAGTTTAGCGCAGTTGTAGGGAATGATCAGCAGGACAGTGCGGTGCTTTTAGTGGGAGATACATTGTAACAGAAGGCTAGAGGGATATTTCTTTGGCCCAAGGCCATTGTCCTGTACGGTAGAGCATTATCTTTTTTACACATTTTATATGGTTTCGATGGTTTTCTTGTCATTGCGGTTGCACTTCATGTGGTTTGCGTTGTATGGAATCTGTTTTATTTCCCTGTGGGATTAATAAAGTTGTATCGTATCATTTTATTTCCGGAGAATGATGGGGGTCCGGGTCTGCGCTATATTACAGCCTTATAAACCATAGCTTGGTGGCTTCCACGAGGACTCGGCAGCTGTAAATAGGGGGACGCTATCCTCCCCTCCTCCCCCACCCATAAAGAGCGCTCACCTGTACGGAGAGCACCTGGGTCTTCATACAGCTGCTCATAACATCGGCTTAAAACGCTTTTTATGGCCACTTTGCAGTGTCTTTCCGTTACATTGTGTCAGTTTACAGCCCTGCGCGTACGTTGTAATTACTCAGTACACACATTAGCGGGACGCACGCGCTGCCCTTGATGGCCACACGTTCCTAAGCAGCTTAGCTGATGCATCCGTTGGCAAATATTCCATTTACCTACCCCAAGAAAACAAGTGGTAAATGTTACCGTCCCCACCCTGGAGCGACCAGACCCCAGGATGACGCGCTTGCTCTTAAAGGGAGATTGCACCAGTTTGGAAAGTCAGACTGCCCAGTGTGGAACGCCAGGACCATTAAATGCAGCGTCCTCACTGACCATGTGGAGCCCCCTACTGGCTGGATTGTGCTATGGTATAAATAGGTTTCCATGGCACTACAAGACCCAGCATTGCACCCAATGGTATTAGGCAGGCAGCTCTGGTTACTGGGAGAATCGGATCATGGACTCAGCGGGCCGGCAGTCTGCCAGCACTCCAGAGTCTGGCAGCTAAAGGCACCCAGATGCCCCCCTTCTGCCCGACGGATCAGACGCTGCAGGCTGCAGGGCAAGGTCATATTCACACGCTACAGAATGCATATTTTTCTTAAAGGGATATTCCAATCCCCCGCCTGACCAATGAAACTACAGACAGAAGACAGACTCTGCACCTCTCCATTATTCTCCCGATGGTCCATGCTTTACACTGCCGTCTGCCTCCAGAGAGCTGGAAAATAATTTGTAATGAAAACTAGGTTTTATGACATAGTGACAATCCTTCTGATTTTGTGTAATTTCCTGTAGTACCTCGTACAGGCCCCCAGGTGGCGCTGTACAGCTAGCTGTATGCATCATAGGAAACAGCGACACCTACTGGTGACAACATCGAAAAGTAACCGTTACCTTGTTTACCATGCCGAGGGGAAGCCGGGAGGGAGCAATGGAAAGTAGTTGTAGTTGTAGCATTCTTCTGTTGGTTCTTCTACTTTGGGCACACGGTTATACAGTGCCCCTCGAAATCAGACCTGGGTGGCAATGGAAGGGTTAAGGCTGTCGCACAGGGGTAGGCAACCTTCGGCACTCTAGCTGTTGTGAAACTACAACTCCCAGCATGCATACTTCCTCTACTCTTCTCAGAACTCTCATAAAAATGAATGGAGCCTGCTGGGAATTGTAGTGTCACCACGGCCGGGCTGCTGAAGGTTGCTGGCCCCTGCTGTGGCAGGTTTCCTTTAATAAACCTTTGTAAAGCGCTGGTTCCTGTGAACTCTTCCTTCCATCCTCCTCCTCCTGTCACAGACAATGTCAGGTCACTGATGTCACATCCTCCGGTCCCTATCCCATCACACTCACACAATACCTCAGGAGCAGCGCTCCCTCACACGTTTCTCTAAATTTGACATGATTTGAATGCTACATGTGTATTATATGTTACACTGCGGGGTGGAATAATAAATTATTTAAAGGGAAACTCCACTGGCCGAATAGGCCCCCGTGTAAAATTTCTCCCACTTTTAAACTACTTTTTGTGACGTAAGGTTTAATTTGGACTCTTCTTTACACTAAGCCTAGCACCTACCCCTTGTCCCTATTCCCTTTAGCACAGATATCAGCCCAAAACCCGTGTCCCAAGTCCTATTCCAGTACCTTCAGGTCCTGGCTCTATATCCAGGCCCAGTCCCTAACCCCGTCCCCAAGCACTGCCTCCCAAACTCTCACCACAGATCCTAGTCCTGTGGCTTGCTGCTGTTGAATGGAAACAGTCATCAAGGCTAATAGTTCCGGCGATATGCTCGGGTCAGCTGGACATGATCAGGATGGGTTTCCAATCTCTTTGGATGTATGCAAAAGTGTTGTCATCCACTGACAGCAAGCAGAGATCTTTAAAATGCTGAAGGATGGAAATAAACTCAAAGTTCATTAGGAACTATGAGGCATGAAGACATAAAACAGAACCGGCCCTTTAAGTGGAATGCTCTAGATAGAATGTTGACACATATTTCCACTTGATACAATGTATCGCTGTCCCCCCCTCCCTCCAGGGGAAGGGGCTGCATGCAGCTGCAGATGAAGAGGGGGATCATTTCTACCGTGTTCCCTTCGCATCTGGGGATCAGGAGGCTAAAAATATAATTTTATGTCGTCGTTGCCTTAATCTTGTGTTTGCGCCGCACATCTGTGAATTCTGCTGATCCTGATTTATTACTCTCAATCTCATATGGAAAGTTATTGACGAGTCCCCGAGCGCGGCCCCCTAGGGGGGCTGCAAATCACATGAGCTCAGACCCCTCAAAAGTGCACCGCAGCCGCCGCTGCTGATGTCACCCAGTCCCAACATGTTATCATTCAGATTAGATATCATCTGCCCCAAAAGATTATCCTGCACTGATCTGCAATCACATCGTGTCTTATACTCCAGTCACATCCAAAGCTGCACTCACAATTCTGCTTAGAAGTGACCTGGTAACCCCCTGCTGGTTCAGGGACTGGGCAGAGCTTTATCAGTTTACGTTGTGGGACACCAGGCATTGTGCAGAGTTATTATAGGTGTGAACACAGCCTGACATCTCAACTAAATGGTCGGGATGGGTCTGTCACAAAAGTATTGATGAACAGCTGAATTATGAATGCAGCACTGGAAGTGAATGGAGTATTAGACATGTTGCAACTCAGATACTGGTGGAACCCAAGTGGCAGTCAACAGAATTGTGAATGCAGCTCTGGATGCATATGGTGACCGAAGTGTAAAGAATGTTGGAACTCAACTACTGGTGTATTTCAAGGGGCAGAATTGTGCTTGCAGCTCTGCATGTGACTGGGGGAAAATGTAGTGTAACAGCAGAACTGCAAATGTAGTAGAATGATGGTGTACTCAACTACTGGCAGGATGCAAATAGCAGCCAGCAGAATTGTGAATGCAGCTCTGGATGTGTCTGGAGTATAACAAATGAGGCACTAACAGAATGCAGATAGCAGCCAGCAGAATTGTGAATGCAGCCCTGGATGTGTCTGGAGTATAACAAACGAGGCACTAACAGAATGCAGATAGCAGCCAGCAGAATTGTGAATGCAGCTCTGGATGTGTCTGGAGTATAACAAACTAGGCACTAACAGAATGCAAATAGCAGCCAGCAGAATTGTGAATGCAGCCCTGGATGTGTCTGGAGTATAACAGATGAGGCACTAACAGAATGCATGTAGCAGCCAGCAGAATTGTGAATGCAGCTCTGGATGTGTCTGGAGTATAACAGACGAGGCACTAACAGAATGCAGATAGCAGCCAGCAGAATTGTGAATGCAGCCCTGGATGTGTCTGGAGTATAACAGACGAGGCACTAACAGAATGCAGATAGCAGCCAGCAGAATTGTGAATGCAGCCCTGGATGTGTCTGGAGTATAACAGACGAGGCACTAACAGAATGCAGATAGCAGCCAGCAGAATTGTGAATGCAGCCCTGGATGTTTTTAGAGTATTACAAATTTTAACAAATGAGGCCTTGACAGAATGCAGATAGCAGAATTGTAAATGCAGCTCTAGAGGTTATTGGAATAAAAATGTGGAGATTTCTGAATGTAGCTCTAGATGTGACTAGAGTTTAATAAATGATGCATTGATAGAACCTAGATGGCAGCCAGCAGAATTGAAAATGCAGCTCTGGATGTGTCTGGAGTATAACAAATGAGTCATTGACAGAATGCAGATAGTAGCCGTCATAATTGTGAATGCAGCTCTGGATGTGACTGGATTGTAAGGCATGATTAAACTCAACTACTGACAGAATTGTGAATGCAGCTCCGGATGTTACACATTCATTGGCAGTGATGTGAGGTGATGCCACCGCTGAGCTGGATGAGCAGATTGTGAGGCAGTTTGTTGCATTGCAATTACAATGATTGGGAGCAGAGGGGGTCATTCGCTGCACGAACGCTGATGGTAGCATCATTACGGAACGCGTTACCGTCCCACTAGATAAACACAGGGATCAATGTGACATGATGAGCGCAGTCCTGATGGACGCGATGAGCGGGGGGGCTGCCGCATGCACTACACCGCCACTAAACCGTAATTACACTCATTGGTTTCACTGATGAGAATAAACGCGGCGTCCTGATACGGAGGCAGCGCTGTGATTGGTGTGAACGGGCACTGATGAGGGTGACGTGGGCGTTGGGGTCATCGCTCCTCTTGTGGCTACAAAACCAGGGCCTGCAATACAATACGGGGTTACTTAAAGGGCAACCCCCCAAAGGTCAGGCTGACAGCCATCATGGCGGCCTCTGCTCACCCACTCTAGGGTAGATGAGAGATCTCCGTGCTCGGGAAAGCTGGGTGGGAGCCCCTATAGCTTTTACATGCTGCATTGAAGGCCGTACCAGTTGTCACCCAGCTTTCCCAGAAACAGATAACATGAAAACTGTGGTTATCCTCACGTCCCCCCTCCCCCCGGGGTCGGTGCTCGGGTCGCAGCGGCTGCATATTTCATGTCTCGCGTCCTCGGCCCCATGTTTCTTTCATCAGGGTTTTATGAATTTTTCACCGCATTATATGAGAGCGCTACCAAGAATCTGACCGCTATATGAGAGCGCTACCAAGAATCTGACCGCTATATGAGAGCGCTACCAAGAATCTGACCGCTATATGAGAGCGCTACCAAGAATCTGACCGCTATATGAGAGCGCTACCAAGAATCTGACCGCTATATGAGAGCGCTACCAAGAATCTGACCGCTATATGAGAGCGCTACCAAGAATCTGACCGCTATATGAGAGCGCTACCAAGAATCTGACCGCTATATGAGAGCGCTACCAAGAATCTGACCGCTATATGAGAGCGCTACTAAGAATCTGACCGCTATATGAGAGCGCTACCAAGAATCTGACCGCTATATGAGAGCGCTACCAAGAATCTGACCGCTATATGAGAGCGCTACCAAGAATCTGACCGCTATATGAGAGCGCTACCAAGAATCTGACCGCTATATGAGAGCGCTACCAAGAATCTGACCGCTATATGAGAGCGCTACCAAGAATCTGACCGCTATATGAGAGCGCTACCAAGAATCTGACCGCTATATGAGAGTGCTACCAAGAATCTGACCGCTATATGAGAGCGCTACCAAGAATCTGACCGCTATATGAGAGCGCTACCAAGAATCTGACCGCTATATGAGAGCGCTACTAAGAATCTGACCGCTATATGAGAGCGCTACCAAGAATCTGACCGCTATATGAGAGCGCTACCAAGAATCTGACCGCTATATGAGAGCGCTACCAAGAATCTGACCGCTATATGAGAGCGCTACAAGAATCTGACCGCTATATGAGAGCGCTACCAAGAATCTGACCGCTATATGAGAGCGCTACCAAGAATCTGACCGCTATATGAGAGCGCTACTAAGAATCTGACCGCTATATGAGAGCGCTACCAAGAATCTGACCGCTATATGAGAGCGCTACTAAGAATCTGACCGCTATATGAGAGTGCTACTAAGAATCTGACCGCTATATGAGAGCGCTACCAAGAATCTGACCGCTATATGAGAGTGCTACCAAGAATCTGACCGCTATATGAGAGCGCTACCAAGAATCTGACCGCTATATGAGAGTGCTACCAAGAATCTGACCGCTATATGAGAGCGCTACCAAGAATCTGACCGCTATATGAGAGTGCTACCAAGAATCTGACCGCTATATGAGAGCGCTACCAAGAATCAGACCGCTATATGAGAGCGCTACCAAGAATCTGAGCACTATATGAGAGCGCCAAGGAGAATCTGACCGCTATATGAGAGCGCTACCAAGAATCTGACTGCTATATGAGAGCGCTACCAAGAATCTGACCGCTATACGAGAGCGCTACCAAGAATCTGACCACTATATGAGAGCGCTACCAAGAATCTGACCGCTATATGAGAGTGCTACCAAGAATCTGACCACTATATGAGAGCGCTACCTAGAATCTGACCGCTATATGAGAGTGCTACCAAGAATCTGACCACTATATGAGAGCGCTACCAAGAATCTGAGCACTATATGAGAGCGCCAAGGAGAATCTGACCGCTATATGAGAGCGCTACCAAGAATCTGACCGCTATATGAGAGCGCTACCAAGAATCTGACCGCTATACGAGAGCGCTACCAAGAATCTGACCACTATATGAGAGCGCCATCAAGAATCTGACCGCTATATGAGAGTGCCAAGGAGAATCTGACCGCTATATGAGAGCGCTACCAAGAATCTGACCGCTATATGAGAGCGCTACCAAGAATCTGACCGCTATATGAGAGTGCCAAGGAGAATCTGACCGCTATATGAGAGCGCTACCAAGAATCTAACCGTTATATGAGAGCGCTACCAAGAATCTGATTGTTATATGAGAGCGCCAGTGAGAATCTGACCGCTATATGAGAGCGCCAGCGAGAATCTGACCGCTATATGAGAGCGCTACCAAGAATCTGACCGCTATATGAGAGCGTCAGCGAGAATCTGACCGCTATATGAGAGCGCCTCTATTACTTTCTGTTGGCAGTCTCTGGACACGTGACAGTGTCACACAGCTTTCCCAGTAACCGTCTGAATCCAGTGTGGCCCCGGGAGGTGATGCGGTGAAGGGCCCTTGCAGCGTGCGGCATGTGGATGCAGAAGGGGGTCGCTATCTCCTGCCATCTCCGTCAGCGGGGGGCACTCTCATAAGTGAGTGCGCGGACAAATCCCCTGACATTCCCGGGGGCAGAGAAAGGAGCGGCGGAAGATTAATTCATATTCCCAGTTAATTGGCGGTTTATGGAGCGAGGACACTTTCCTGCTCCGCCGCCGCCGCCGATTTAATCACTTTGCCCCAGGTCTGCATCACAAATGAACCCCGCGCCACGTCCTGACCCCGGCCTTCTGAGACATTACTAATGGACGGGAACGTTCTCAACCCTCAACTCTCCTTGTAGACTTCGTGTTTCAATTCCTCACCATTTTCAAGATCTCTGCTTGCTGCCAATGAATGAGAACCCTGCCCTCAGCTGCAGATACAATTGTATCCAGTGTTGACAATGCTCTGGGAGCTAAACTGACTGATACACTGTAACAAACTAGCAGAGAGTGGCTGCTGATGTGTTTACATGACAGAGCATTGTCTAGACTGGATGCAAGTGTAACAGACCCTCAGCTGAGCACAGGACTGGTGTGTACATGAGCAGGAATGTTACTGACAGCAAGCACAGATTTGTGAGAATGGCTGGAGAACGTTTTGCTGTACAGAAATTGATTTTATTTCTTTAAAGCCAGAAGCCCCCTTCATAACCTCGGTTTGCTGTCAGTGAATGGAATCATTCCTTTGGTAAAGCAGAGCTGCAAACACAGGGACAAGAGTAGCACTTTGGAAGGAAGCAGAGATGTTTTTTTTTCTGAATTTTGGACGTCCCTTTGATAACTGCTGAGCTGGAAAAAAGTAGATGCTATAGGAGCCCCTGCAGTCCTCTCTGCTCTAGTAAACCAGAATTGTGAATGCAGCTCTGGATGTGACTAGAGTATAAGATATGATGTAACAGTAGATTAGTGAATGCAGCTCTGGATGTGACTGGAGTATAAGACATGTTGTAACAGTAGATTAGTGAATGCAGCTCTGGATGTGACTGGAGTATAAGGCAGGATGTAACAGTAGATTAGTGAATGCAGCTCTGGATGTGACTGGAGTATAAGGCATGATGTAACAGTAGATTAATGAATGCAGCTCTGGACGTGACTGGAGTATAAAACATGATGTAACAGTAGATTAGTGAATGCAGCTCTGGACGTGACTGGAGTATAAAACATGATGTAACAGTAGATTAGTGAATGAAGCTCTGGATGTGACTGGAGTATAAAACATGTTGTAACAGTAGATTAGTGAATGCAGCTCTGGATGTGACTGGAGTATAAGGCATGATGTAACAGTAGATTAATGAATGAAGCTCTGGACGTGACTGGAGTATAAAACATGATGTAACAGTAGATTAGTGAATGAAGCTCTGGATGTGACGAGTATAAGACATGATGTAACAGTAGATTAGTGAATGCAGCTCTGGATGTGACTAGAGTATAAAGCATGGTGTAACAATAGATTAGTGAATGCAGCTCTGGATGTGACTGGAGTATAAAACATGATGTAACAGTAGATTAGTGAATGCAGCTCTGGACGTGACTGGAGTATAAGACATGATATAACAGTAGATTAGTGCATGCAGCTCTGGATGTGACTGGAGTATAAACATGATGTAACAGTAGATTAGTGCATGCAGCTCTGGATGTGACTGGAGTATAAACATGATGTAACAGTAGATTAGTGAATGCAGCTCTGGACATGACTGGAGTATAAGACATGATGTAACAGTTGATTAGTGAATGCAGCTCTGGATGTGAGTGTAGTATAAACATGTTAGTGCCTGCAACTGAGAGATCTGTAGATCCCCCTTTTCATGTATGTAAAGTGACATTAGGTATAGGATTTTGGGGTCACATCACCGCCGGCATGTCTACAACGTTCGTGAGCCATAGATGCTGCTCCATGATGGGGGACAGTACTGACCCGGCCAGATGTCCCCAGCGCTGACCTCAGAGCAGCAGCTCACCAGAGACATCCCGTCATGGAAACGAACGTGTCTGAAGGGAATCACTTCTTGTACAGGGGTCCGGGGTCCAGCAGTCCTGGACTATGGCAGATGGAAAGCTTCTCAGCACCAAAGGATTCAAGGCCTTGTTCACTCTTTCTTTCTTTTTAAACCCCCAGCAGGACCCGTAAGGTGAAGTCCACTTATCTTCTTCCTGCCACTCGGTTATGGCTCTGTGGGTCAAGAGCTGGGACATAGACAACCCCTTTAATTATATTATCCTGTGTAAGATATCGATTGGTTTGGGGTCTGTCTTATCTGCGTATGATTTTTGACTCCGTGCAGCAAACAATTTCTGGGAAATGCAATTACCCTGACAGAGTCATCGCTCATCCATGAGGTCCCACAATGTCCAGCATCTGACGATTGTCTCGTTAGCCATTTCTGGGGCAATGATATTCCTGCACAAACTGTGTTCTCTCTATGCCCCTGACCTGGGAAGAGATTACTCATGATTTATTACCCGCTGTTCTCCTGCCAAAATTAGACAAAAAAACCTTAGGAGAACTGTTTCTGACTATCTTTTGGAGAACTTTTTAGCACTCAGTTCTTATATTACAATGATGTGGCTTTGACAACCTCTCAGGCATCATAGAGTGGTTGGTTGTCACCATGAAAAGATTCATTGAAGGGCATTTTTGGGGTCTGACTTTTTGTGATCCACACCTTTACTAAGAATGAGTGGCACCAAAATCTCATTCTTGGTCAGAGACCACATTTAACATGAGCTGACCTTCTCCATAGAAATGAATGAGAGTCTCTGAAACGACTTAGCTTTATCCTGTGGTCCCATTAATCTTAATGAAGATGGACTGAATGCACCTCTTTTGCTGTCTGTCCAAAATTGAGGATTTGGGGCTGCTCTTTCTTGACAATGGTTGTAAGCACGATTGGTAATAGTCCTCAAAATGTGTAATGAGGAGAAGCTAAACTGTCATAGAAAATAGGAATTATGGAGAAAAAAGGATAATGGCTAACAGGTTTACTCCTCTAAAGAAAGAAAGGAATCCTAGAACATGCAGAATATTCCCAGTGTACAGTACGGATGAAAACATGGCTGAGGTTCTCAAAGGAGGCATAAGGACCAGGAACCCTGAGAATGAGTCTAGTAAAGGTTGAGGACTAGGAGTGAGATGAATGAATTTGGTGAAGATTGAGGAGCACTAGGAACCTTGGTAATAATTCTAGAAACATAAGATATTAAGGAGTCTAGTTAAAAAAATATAGGACCAGGAATGAGATGAATGAGTCTAGTGAAGAAGAAAACAAGGAGCGAGATGCATCAGACTCGTGTAGAATAAGGACTAGAGGGAAGATGAATCAGTCTGGTTAAGAATAAGGACTAGGGATGAGATGAATCAGTCTGGTGAAGGACCAGTAATTAAATGAATGAGTCTAGTGAAGATGAAGACAAGGAGTGAGATGCATCAGACTGGTGAAGAATAAGAACTAGGGATGAGATGAATCAGTCTGGTGAAGGATGAGGAACAGGAATGAAATGAATGAGTCTAGGGAAGATGAAGACCAGGAGCGAGATGTATCAGACTGGTGAAGAATAAGAACGAGGGAGGAGATGAATCAGTACGTGAAGAATGAGGACCAGGAATTAAATGAATGTGTCTAGAGAAGATGAAGACAAGGAGTGAGATGCATCAGACTAGTGAAGAATTAAGAACTAGGGATGAGATGAATCAGTCTGGTGAAGGATGAGGACCAGGAATGAAATGAATGAGTCTAGGGAAGATGAAGACAAGAAGTGAGATGCATCAGACTGGTGAATAATAAGAACTAGGGATGAGATGAATCAGTCTGGTGAAGGATGAGGACCAGGAATGAAATGAATGTGTCTAGAGAAGATGAAGACAAGGAGTGAGATGCATCAGACTGGTGAAGAATTAAGAACTAGGGATGAGATGAATCAGTCTGGTGAAGGATGAGGACCAGGAATGAAATGAATGTGTCTAGAGAAGATGAAGACAAGGAGTGAGATGCATCAGACTGGTGAAGAATTAAGAACTATGGATGAGATGAATCAGTCTGGTGAAGGATGAGGACCAGGAATGAAATGAATGTGTCTAGAGAAGATGAAGACAAGGAGTGAGATGCATCAGACTGGTGAAGAATTAAGAACTAGGGATGAGATGAATCAGTCTGGTGAAAGATGAGGACCAGGAATAAAATGAATGTGTCTAATGAAGATGAAGACACGGAACGAGATGCATCAGACTGGTGAAGGATGAGGACCAGGAATAAAATGAATGAGTCTAAAGAGGGTTGAGGATTTGGAATGAAATGAATGAATCTAGTGAAGGATGAAGGCCAGGCATAAGATTCATCAGCCTGTGAAGGATAGGATAAGGAACAAGGAATGAGAGAGTCCAGGGAAGGATTAGGATCCAAAATAAGATGAATGAATTCATGAGAGTAGTAAATGATGATCACTGCAAATGAGATGAATGACCTGAATGAAGCAAATGTATATTGAGGACCTGGAATAAGAGAGTGCAATGAATGATGAGAACCAAGAATAAAGATAAGAATGATATGAATTAATCTAGTGAAGAGTGAGAATCAATAATGACAAAAATAACTAATGAATGATGAGTACTAGAACCAAAATGAATAATTCTAGTGAAGGCTGAGGACCATGAATGAGAGAGTCCAGTAAAAGACGAAGACCAGGAAGGAGGCGAATGAATGTGATGAAGGTTGATTATTACAAATGACATGCATGAGTCTAGTGTTGGATGGAGACCAGAAGATGAATCAGTCAGGAGAAGATTGAGGACCAGAAATGAGATGAGTCAGTCTGGTTAAGATTGAGGACCATGAATGAGAGAGTCTAGTGAAAGAGGAGGATCAGGAATAAGGGGAATTATGTCTAATAAAGTTGAGGACTATGAATGAATCTAGTGATGAATGAGGATGAGAAACTGGATGGCTGGATCTAGATAATCAGAGGAACCAGGAATGAGATGAATGTGTCTAGATACGAATGAGGACCTTGAATGAGATGAATGGTCCCACAGAAGGGTCTCATTGAGTAGATCGGGCTAAGTGCATTAAACTCTACAGCATTTTCCACTAGTGAGTTATCACTAATTAGTTCCATCTCATTAACTTCCACTCGTCCATATTAGTGGCTGCTTCCCTAAGGTAGTGTAATTACTTACTCTAATTAGCGCCATGCTTCCAGTTCTGATGTCATACTGACAATTAACTGACTCCGGAGCCAGGGAGCAGCAGCGACCGTCTTCTCCTCACCCCGCACGTCCATACCTGACCAGCAACGAGTCGTTTCATCATCCTGTACAGTGAACCAAATCCCAGCATAGTACCTTACCTACATCCTGCAACTTCCATTACCTGTGTGAAGCCTGCCAATTGGATTGTACAGATCTGATTGTATGATGATGAGGTGTCTAGGTTCTGGTCTTACACTACGAGCTCAGATGATAATCCAGTGCACAGGCGAGCAGACACAACACCTGCTTCTATATTTTATCATTTCCAGTAAATCCAGTTATATGTGATTGTACCGCCATACCCTGATGATAGAACACATATAATACAGTCTGAGTAATTAACCATTTATACTGCGGCTGCCAGGAAATAGAGCAGGAGAGCGTAGCGCCAAATCCCAGCTAAGATTCACGAGATGTTGGAGTTTCCAAAAGAGCGTTATTCGGGAAGAAGAGCAAAAAACCAAAAAAAAATCATTCTCATATATCAATTTTACTATGTACTGATATACCGTACATACCGTACATACCGTATACCATTATATAAATATAATTTACTACACTCACCCCTCCGCCTATCATATGAAAATGATACCACACTGTTCACATCTACATTCTAATACATAGGAGCAGTATTATAGTAGTTATATTCTTGTACATAGGAGGCAGTATTATAGTAGTTATATTCTTGTACATAGGAGGCAGTATTATAGCAGTTATATTCTTGTACATAGGAGGCAGTATTATAGTAGGTATATTCTTGTACATAGGAGCAGTATTATAGCAGTTATATTCTTGTACATAGGAGGCAGTATTATAGTAGTTATATTCTTGTACATAGGAGGCAGTATTATATTAGTTATATTCTTGTACATAGGAGCAGTATTATAGTAGTTATATTCTTGTACATAGGAGGCAGTATTATAGTAGTTATATTCTTGTACATAGAAGGCAGTATTATAGTAGTTATATTCTTGTACATAGGAGCAGTATTATAGTAGTTATATTCTTGTACATAGGAGCAGTATTATAGTAGGTATATTCTTGTATATAGGAGCAGTATTATAGTAGTTATATTCTTGTACATAGGAGCAGTATTATAGTAGTTATATTCTTGTACATAGGAGCAGTATTATAGTAGTTATAATCTTGTACATAGGAGCAGTATTATAGTAGTTATAATCTTGTACATAGGAGCAGTATTATAGTAGTTATATTCTTGTACATAGGAGCAGTATTATAGTAGTTATATTCTTGTACATAGGAGCAGTATTATAGTAGTTATATTCTTGTACATAGGAACAGTATTATAGTAGTTATATTCTTGTACATAGGAGCAGTATTATAGTAGTTATATTCTTGTACATAGGAGGCAGTATTATAGTAGTTATATTCTTGTACATAGGAGGCAGTATTATAGTAGTTATATTCTTGTACATAGGAGCAGTATTATAGTAGTTATATTCTTGTACATAGGAGGCAGTATTATAGTAGTTATATTCTTGTACATAGGAGCAGTATTATAGCAGTTATATTCTTGTACATAGGAGCAGTATTATATTAGGATTAAATTTACGTATGGATGCTATGTATTTTTATTGATGCTATGCTGGTACAGTAGTGCAGTACATATATTGGTATTTGATTTATGTATCTATATTATAGTACAAGACAATCATTATGATTCTTTACATTTTGTATATATACAGTACAGACCAAAGGTTTGGACACACCTTCTCATTCAAAGAGTTTTCTTTATTTTCATGACCATGAAAATTGTAGATTCACACTGAAGGCATCAAAACTATGAATTAACACATGTGGAATTATATACATAACAAACAAGTGTGAAACAACTGAAAATATGTCATATTCTAGGTTCTTCAAAGTAGCCACCTTTTGCTTTGATTACTGCTTTGCACACTCTTGGCATTCTCTTGATGAGCTTCAAGAGGTGGTCCCCTGAAATGGTTTTCACTTCACAGGTGTGCCCTGTCAGGTTTAATAAGTGGGATTTCTTGCCTTATAAATGTGGTTGGGACCATCAGTGGCGTTAAGGAGAAGTCAGGTGGATACACAGCTGATAGTCCTACTGAATAGACTGTTAGAATTTGTATTATGGCAAGAAAAAAGCAGCTAAGTAAAGAAAAACGAGTGGCCATTATTACTTTAAGAAATGAAGGTCAGTCAGTCAGCCGAAAAATTGGGAAAACTTTGAAAGTAAGGGCTATTTGACCATGAAGGAGAGTGATGGGGTGCTGCGCCAGATGACCTGGCCTCCACAGTCACCGGACCTGAACCCAATCGAGATGGTTTGGGGTGAGCTGGACCGCAGAGTGAAGGCAAAAGGGCCAACAAGTGCTAAGCATCTCTGGGAACTCCTTCAAGACTGTTGGAAGACCATTTCAGGGGACTACCTCTTGAAGCTCATCAAGAGAATGCCAAGAGTGTGCAAAGCAGTAATCAAAGCAAAAGGTGGCTACTTTGAAGAACCTAGAATATGACATATTTTCAGTTGTTTCACACTTGTTTGTTATGTATATAATTCCACATGTGTTAATTCATAGTTTTGATGCCTTCATAGTCATGAAAATAAAGAAAACTCTTTGAATCAGAAGGTGTGTACAAACTTTTGGTCTGTACTGTATATAGTACCGTACAGAGTTAATTTGGATTTTCAGTAGATTGGTTGTTTTTAGTGTAGCACAACAGGAAGTGACGCAGCACTCACCTGATATTTTAACCTGGTGTTTAGTAACTAAGTTCATGCCACGACTAAGGATGATACGCTTCATCTGAAACACGTAGGCCCTTGTTTACCGTTTTTTGTACATGTTTTAACATGATGAAATACAGGACTGTTATTTTTGACGAGTGCAGAGGAATTATATTCTGGATTTATCAATGTTGAAGGCGAGACAGCTTTTTTTTCCTCGGGGAGCACTGCTTTCATGGGCCAAGCAGAACACTACATTGCTGGAATCAAGACTGGAGAGTATGGCCTGTGACGCTCTATGTCTGGTATAGTACTGGCCATTTTGTACATTATACTTGTACATAGGAGGCAGTATTATAGTAGTTATATTCTTGTACATAGGAGCAGTATTATAGTAGGTATATTCTTGTATATAGGAGCAGTATTATAGTAGTTATATTCTTGTACATAGGAGCAGTATTATAGTAGTTATAATCTTGTACATAGAAGCAGTATTATAGTAGTTATATTCTTGTACATAGGAGCCGTATTATAGTAGTTATATTCTTGTACATAGGAGCAGTATTATAGTAGTTATATTCTTGTACATAGGAGCAGTATTATAGCAGTTATATTCTTGTACATAGGAGCAGTATTATAGTAGTTATATTCTTGTACACAGGAGCAGTATTATAGTAGTTATATTCTTGTACATAGGAGCAGTATTATAGTAGTTATAGTCTTGTACATAGGAGCAGTATTATAGTAGTTATATTCTTGTACATAGGAGGCAGTATTATAGTAGTTATATTCTTGTACATAGGAGGCAGTATTATAGTAGTTATAGTCTTGTACATAGGAGCAGTATTATAGTAGTTATAGTCTTGTACATAGGAGCAGTATTATAGTAGTTATATTCTTGTACATAGGAGGCAGTATTATAGTAGTTATATTCTTGTACATAGGAGGCAGTATTATAGTAGTTATAGTCTTGTACATAGGAGCAGTATTATAGTAGTTATATTCTTGTACATAGAAGCAGTATTATAGTAGTTATATTCTTGTACATAGGAGGCAGTATTATAGTAGTTATATTCTTGTATATAGGAAGCAGTATTATAGTAGTTATATTCTTGTATATAGGAGGCAGTATTATAGTAGTTATATTCTTGTACATAGGAGGCAGTATTATAGTAGTTATATTCTTGTACATAGGAGGCAGTATTATAGTAGTTATATTCTTGTACATAGGAGCAGTATTATAGTAGGTATATTCTTGTACATAGGAGCAGTATTATAGTAGTTATATTCTTGTACATAGGAGCAGTATTATAGTAGTTATAATCTTGTACATAGAAGCAGTATTATAGTAGTTATATTCTTGTACATAGGAGCCGTATTATAGTAGTTATATTCTTGTACATAGGAGCAGTATTATAGTAGTTATATTCTTGTACATAGGAGCAGTATTATAGCAGTTATATTCTTGTACATAGGAGCAGTATTATAGTAGTTATATTCTTGTACACAGGAGCAGTATTATAGTAGTTATATTCTTGTACATAGGAGGCAGTATTATAGTAGTTATAGTCTTGTACATAGGAGCAGTATTATAGTAGTTATATTCTTGTACATAGAAGCAGTATTATAGTAGTTATATTCTTGTACATAGGAGGCAGTATTATAGTAGTTATATTCTTGTATATAGGAAGCAGTATTATAGTAGTTATATTCTTGTATATAGGAGGCAGTATTATAGTAGTTATATTCTTGTACATAGGAGCAGTATTATAGTAGTTATATTCTTGTACATAGGAGGCAGTATTATACTAGTTATAGTCTTGTACATAGGAGCAGTATTATCGTAGTTATATTCTTGTACATAGGAGGCAGTATTATAGTAGTTATATTCTTGTACATAGGAGCAGTATTATAGTAGTTATAGTCTTGTACATAGGAGGCAGTATTATAGTAGTTATATTCTTGTACATAGGAGCAGTATTATAGTAGTTATATTCTTGTAGATAGGAGCAGTATTATAGAAGTTATATTCTTGTACATAAGAGCAGTATTATAGTAGTTATATTCTTGTACTTAGGAGCAGTATTATAGTAGTTATATTCTTGTATATAGGAGGCAGTATTATAGTAGTTATATTCTTGTATATAGGAGGCAGTATTATAGTAGTTATATTCTTGTACATAGGAGGCAGTATTATAGTAGTTATATTCTTGTACATAGGAGGCAGTATTATAGTAGTTATATTCTTGTACATAGGAGCAGTATTATAGTAGTTATATTCTTGTACATAGGAGCAGTATTATAGTAGTTATATTCTTGTACATAGGAGCAGTATTATAGTAGTTATATTCTTGTACATAGGAGCAGTATTATAGTAGTTATATTCCTGTACATAGGAGGCAGTATTATAGTAGTTATATTCTTGTACATAGGAGCAGTATTATAGTAGTTATATTCTTGTATATAGGAGCAGTATTATAGTAGTTATATTCTTTTACATAGGAGCAGTGTTATAGTAGTTATATTCTTGTACATAGGAGCAGTATTATAGTAGTTATATTCTTTTACATAGCAGCAGTGTTATAATAGTTATATTCTTGTACATAGGAGCAGTATTATAGTAGTTATATTCTTGTACATAGGAGGCAGTATTATAGTAGTTATATTCTTGTACATAGGAGGCAGTATTATAGTAATTATATTCTTGTACATAGGAGCAGTATTATAATAGTTATATTCTTGTACATAGGAGGCAGTATTATGGTAGTTATATTCTTGTACATAGGAGACAGTATTATAGTAGTTATATTCTTGTATATAGGAGGCAGTATTATAGTAGTTATATTCTTGTATATAGGAGGCAGTATTATAGTAGTTATATTCTTGTACATAGGAGGCAGTATTATAGTAGTTATATTCTTGTACATAGGAGGCAGTATTATAGTAGTTATATTTTTGTACATAGGAGGCAGTATTATAGTAGTTATATTCTTGTACATAGGAGGCAGTATTATAGTAGTTATATTCTTGTACATAGGAGGCAGTATTATAGTAGTTATATTCTTGTACATAGGAGCATTATTATAGTAGTTATATTCTTGTACATAGGAGCAGTATTATAGTAGTTATATTCTTGTACATAGGAACAGTATTATAGTAGTTATATTCTTGTACATAGGAGCAGTATTATAGTAGTTATATTCTTGTACATAGGAGCAGTATTATAGTAGTTATATTCTTGTACATAGGAGCAGTATTATAGTAGTTATATTCTTGTACATAGGAGCAGTATTATAGTAGTTATATTCCTGTACATAGGAGGCAGTATTATAGTAGTTATATTCTTGTACATAGGAGCAGTATTATAGTAGTTATATTCTTGTACATAGGAGCAGTATTATAGTAGTTATATTCCTGTACATAGGAGGCAGTATTATAGTAGTTATATTCTTGTACATAGGAGCAGTATTATAGTAGTTATATTCTTGTATATAGGAGCAGTATTATAGTAGTTATATTCTTGTACATAGGAGCAGTATTATAGTAGTTATATTCTTGTACATAGGAGCAGTATTATAGTAGTTATATTCTTCTACATAGGAGGCAGTATTATAGTAGTTATATTCTTGTACATAGGAGGCAGTATTATAGTAATTATATTCTTGTACATAGGAGCAGTATTATAATAGTTATATTCTTGTATATAGGAGGCAGTATTATAGTAGTTATATTCTTGTACATAGGAGGCAGTATTATAGTAGTTATATTCCTGTACATAGGAGCAGTATTATAGTAGTTATATTCTTGTACATAGGAGCAGTATTATAGTAGTTATATTCTTGTACATAGGAGGCAGTATTATAGTAGTTATATTCTTGTACATAGGAGGCAGTATTATAGTAGTTATATTCTTGTACATAGGAGCAGTATTATAGTAGTTATATTCTTGTACATATGAGCAGTATTATGGTAGTTATATTCTTGTACATAGGAGACAGTATTATAGTAGTTATATTCTTGTACATAGGAGCAGTATTATAGTAGTTATATTCCTGTACATAGGAGCAGTATTATAGTAGTTATATTCTTGTACATAGGAGCAGTATTATGGTAGTTATATTCTTGTACATAGGAGGTAGTATTATAGCAGTTATATTCTTGTACATAGGAGCAGTATTATGGTAGTTATATTCTTGTACATAGGAGGCAGTATTATAGTAGTTATATTTTTGTACATAGGAGGCAGTATTATAGTAGTTATATTCTTGTACATAGGAGGCAGTATTATAGTAGTTATATTCTTGTACATAGGAGGCAGTATTATAGTAGTTATATTCTTGTACATAGGAGCATTATTATAGTAGTTATATTCTTGTACATAGGAGCAGTATTATAGTAGTTATATTCTTGTACATAGGAACAGTATTATAGTAGTTATATTCTTGTACATAGGAGCAGTATTATAGTAGTTATATTCTTGTACATAGGAGCAGTATTATAGTAGTTATATTCTTGTACATAGGAGCAGTATTATAGTAGTTATATTCTTGTACATAGGAGCAGTATTATAGTAGTTATATTCCTGTACATAGGAGGCAGTATTATAGTAGTTATATTCTTGTACATAGGAGCAGTATTATAGTAGTTATATTCTTGTACATAGGAGCAGTATTATAGTAGTTATATTCCTGTACATAGGAGGCAGTATTATAGTAGTTATATTCTTGTACATAGGAGCAGTATTATAGTAGTTATATTCTTGTATATAGGAGCAGTATTATAGTAGTTATATTCTTGTACATAGGAGCAGTATTATAGTAGTTATATTCTTGTACATAGGAGCAGTATTATAGTAGTTATATTCTTCTACATAGGAGGCAGTATTATAGTAGTTATATTCTTGTACATAGGAGGCAGTATTATAGTAATTATATTCTTGTACATAGGAGCAGTATTATAATAGTTATATTCTTGTATATAGGAGGCAGTATTATAGTAGTTATATTCTTGTACATAGGAGGCAGTATTATAGTAGTTATATTCCTGTACATAGGAGCAGTATTATAGTAGTTATATTCTTGTACATAGGAGCAGTATTATAGTAGTTATATTCTTGTACATAGGAGGCAGTATTATAGTAGTTATATTCTTGTACATAGGAGGCAGTATTATAGTAGTTATATTCTTGTACATAGGAGCAGTATTATAGTAGTTATATTCTTGTACATATGAGCAGTATTATGGTAGTTATATTCTTGTACATAGGAGACAGTATTATAGTAGTTATATTCTTGTACATAGGAGCAGTATTATAGTAGTTATATTCCTGTACATAGGAGCAGTATTATAGTAGTTATATTCTTGTACATAGGAGCAGTATTATGGTAGTTATATTCTTGTACATAGGAGGTAGTATTATAGCAGTTATATTCTTGTACATAGGAGCAGTATTATGGTAGTTATATTCTTGTACATAGGAGCAGTATTATAGTAGTTATATTCTTGTACATAGGAGCAGTATTATAGCAGTTATATTCTTGTACATAGGAACAGTATTATAGTAGTTATATTCTTGTACATAGGAGCAGTATTATAGTAGTTATATTCTTGTAAATAAGAGCAGTATTATAGTAGTTATATTCTTGTACTTAGGAGCAGTATTATAGTAGTTATATTCTTGTACATAGGAACAGTATTATAGTAGTTATATTCTTGTAAATAAGAGCAGTATTATAGTAGTTATATTCTTGTACTTAGGAGCAGTATTATAGTAGTTATATTCTTGTACTTAGGAGCAGTATTATAGTAGTTATATTCTTGTACATTCTGTAGGATGTAGTTTTATACACTTTTTCTGTAGTTACTATATAGAAATGTAAGTACTTGAGCAGAAATAAATAACTTTATTTAGCATTCATGTGATTAAACCAATCATTCCCCCCCCCAGCCCACTTACATTACATGGTTTGAGGTTTGGGGGGGGCGAGGGGGGGTGACACAAAGGCACTTAGATTCTTCTGGGGTAAAAAAAAATAACATAAATTCATCATTATAACAAACACTTTCCTTCTTTCTAATCCTCCTATTTCTATTCTGAGGCTTTCTTTCTGCATTTTGGGATGAGATGTTTAGTATTGTGTCCTGATCAGTCTGGAGCTGAAGATCTCGGCGCTGCTGTTACTTTAGGAATCCGTTAAGCTGGTTCAGGAGGAATGTGAATCCCCTCTGCTTTATATATATATGTGTGTGTGACAGCTGCTGTGTGCATTTAGAGGAGTGGTGACAAGTGTTTCATTATAGCCTAGGTCATAGCGTGCCAGTGGAGTACTACAAGTCTCAGCTAGCTTTTTGCTCTGCAGGCGTAGACACTGTAACTGTACCACCATATTTAATGTCAGATTTGGAGAGACAGATTGACGAGGTGCACTTGAAGTCCTTGCAGTAACTGGATGCACATAGTATAGTCAGCATTACAGGACTTTGCTGAGCATGCGTCCCTCTGAAATTCTTCACAATCTGGGACTTCAGGTCGCCTAGCAACCACTTGTTTTCCTGTCTAGGTGACCACCAAGTGAAACATGCAATCAGATAGTATAGATTACCTGTAGACAACAGCGCCCCTAGTGGCCGCACCATGAATCCTCTGCCCTATCATCCCACCTGCTGTGTATTTTGGAGAGGAAGACGGGATACATAGAGAGTGCTTAGATTTTATCGTGGTCGCCAATAGAACTTGATGTAGGGAACGTTTCTTCACCTGTTGTGTAAGACGCGTCTCGTGGAGATGTCTCGGTATGGATAGTTCACAAAGGCATTGTCCCCACACCACAGCTCCAGTGTGACAATGTAGGTCAGGTTCAATGTAGCGTCCCTCTAAGGAGAAGGAGGCTCTGCTCGGAGCACACGCAGATGGGACCCTACATGTCACCCGCCTCTTTCCTGTACACAACTTCATAGGAAGTCTGTGTGCTCAGCCAGAGCTTCACCTTCATTTCCTCTCCCTGCTCTCCTGTCATATCCAGTCTCTCAAACTCATGGACTCGACACGTCTGTGACAGCAGCTGCCGGGAGACGACGATGATGGGCTGTGGAGCCTCCATAGACATTCAGGTAACTTTGTTTTTTGTAGTGAGACCCCAGGGTGGGAGGAAGATGTAGGGGTCACCGTTGGCGCTCACCCCCAAGCCGTTTTCTTGGAATATCTTCCCAGGACTGTAGAATGCGCTGGGACAGTATATGATACAATGTTGCGGTTGTCTTCTTCTACTTTGTGTTGTGTTGCAGTTTTAGACTTTTGTTTCCTCTCGTCGGTATATCGGATCTTTGGATTTATGTGTTCCACCCGGATCTGCTCTGGCGTTGGAGTCGCAGATACTGTAGGACACTGAGTGGTCCCTGAAGGTTTTTTGGTTGTTGTTTTTCTATCGGTTTGGAAAATGTTATGTTTTTATTGGATAGCAAATAATGGACATTAAAGAGGATCCATCACTGGCTACTAATCACACAGCAGACACCAAACCTGGTGCTTGGGACCTTCAGAACTGCGGCGGCCATCTATCAGGACTGATATAGGAGGTCTGTTACTTGTTTAGGTCCTTCAAGACCATCTTGAGATGTGAAGATCGGTAGATGCCGGACGACCCAGAACTCAGAACGTACGTTTTTGTCCTAAGTAAATCAGTAAACAGCTGGTTGTGACCTTAGCTTGTGTTGTGGGCGGATATTACAGGGATGTCGGTCACATTGTGTAATGCATATGTAATAAGGATATGGTGGTTTTGCTGCTGCTCTACACTTCTCTGATCGTTCCTAGCTCCATAAGTCAGCTCAGGGCGAGTCCGAGACGATCAGACGTCGAGTATAATAGAATGATATCTCTCCCCTAACTCCTACTGCTCCTCTATGATTGTCCACACATGACTTTCAGCTATGCACCTCAAGGCTTGATAAATCAGCCTGAAACCGACACCTCAAGACCCAAACTCAACCTGAAACCAGTCTGTTGTCAGGGCAGGCGGCATAGGATCAATATGGACGTCAGGGACAGGCCAGGTCAGACATCAGTGGGTTAGAATACAGTAGAGGTT
This sequence comes from Bufo bufo, assembly GCF_905171765.1. Classification (NCBI taxonomy): domain Eukaryota; kingdom Metazoa; phylum Chordata; class Amphibia; order Anura; family Bufonidae; genus Bufo; species Bufo bufo. Next base: position 693,558,231 of record NC_053391.1, on the reverse strand, counting down.
GGTACATGGACAGACAACAGGCTACAGCAAGGAAGGGAACCTATTGTTCAGGCACCCTTTCACAGGGGAATGTGCCTTAAGTTGCCAGCCATTGGTGTGGGCATGCTGTCCCTTAGAGAGCAGGAGGGAGAGCACCTGCACACCCTACGGGCAGAAGAGGAGAGGCAAGCAGGCTGCAGCATGCATCGAGCAAACCTGACGGCCAGATCCACCGTGAAGAAGACATCTTAAGGCCCAAAGTCAACCATAAATTTATACTTTAAGACCCAAAACTTACCTTAAAACCACCAACTTAAAACTGTAATCTGAAAATGGCCCAAAACCCAACCTGAAACCCACCACTCAGTCAGAAAGTCACACCTCAAAACCTAAAACTTACCCTAATACCCTAACCTGAAATGACCATTAAAGGGATACTGTCAGGCCTTCTGAGCATAATTGGCTCTTTATATGCCCCCCTAGGTCTTATAATAAGTTCCCAATTCATATAAGTATTATCCCTGTGCGCATTATAAAACGTTAAAAATAATCTTTATAATCACCTCTCCTTTCTGCCCAAGGGGCGTTCTTTGTGGCGCATTTGTGCCCAGCCGCGTCCCAACTGCCGGATCCTTAGACACGCCCATCTCATTAGTATTCACTTCGCTGGGCGGTATTTTCCAGTCCCCGACATTCGGAGATCATGCGCATGCGCCCGGCACCCTCGCTCGCCGGGATCACATTGCGCCAAGTGAATACTAATGAGATGGGCGTGTCTAAGGATCCGGCAGTTGGGACGCGGCTGGGCACAAATGCGCCACAAAGAACGCCCCTTGGGCAGAAAGGAGAGGTGATTATAAAGATTATTTTTCACTTTTTACAATGCGCACAGGGATAATACTTATATGAATTGGGAACTTATTATAAGACCTAGGGGGGCATATAAAGAGCTAACTATGCTCAGAAGGCCTGTCAGTGTCCCTTTAAGGACTCAAACTCAACCAGAAGCCCAAACCTCAAAACAAACCCTGAAACCTGACAAGTCAAGGACCAGAGCTGAAGACCCCAAAAATCCACTGCAAAACTCCCACCTCAGAAAATCAACCCAAAAACTCAATAGTCAAAACCCAACCCTACGGCTTGTGACTGATAATCGGCCTGACAGCCATATCTCAGAACCAAAAAAACATTCTGATGATGAGATTTTTGACAACCTGTTTTCGAATTGCAAGTGAAACAGCGCCAAAGACCACCTCTATGAGAAGACCATTTGCCGTATCTGGATCACTGGTTTCACTTTATTCTGTGCCTGTGGAGGTCCCCCCCCCCCCCATGAAAACCCACATCAGGTTGAGTAAAGTAGCACAAAGAGCCTTCCTCTTGTTGGAGGACCCAACATGTCCATGCTTTACATGACTGGTCCATTGATTTCAATGAGAGATGTGTAATGCTTCATTTGTCCTGTGGGGGAGCTGCAGGGAAATTGAACATTTGCGGTTTCCTCACAGATTACAGCTAATTGCTGGGGGCTCTCAGTAGGGCACTTTATGATCATTGTATGAGGTCTGAATAGGGCTTTACAGATGAATTTATAATTTAGAGGTTTGTCCTGGTCGTCGAGGATGACAGATATCAGTGTTACAATTTACAAACTCAAGAACGTTCCTATCATTAATTGTATAATACTAATGACAATGCTCCACAGGATAAATCCAAAGATGATATCCAGTCTCTTTACTTCTCCTGAACTGACGCTGAGTTACATGATGTCATCCTCCAGTCACATCCAGAGCTGCATTCACAATTCGGCTGCTTGACTCTCAATTGTCAGTCCTTAGGCCTCTTTTGAGAAATTGAGTTTTCACCCTGCATGATGTCTGTATATTACATGACCAGTCCATTGATTTCAATGAGAATTGTGTAATACTTCATTTGTCCTGTGGGGGAGCTGCAGGGAAATTGAACATTTAGCGGTTTCCTCACAGATTGTTTATTGCACATTAGTCTGATGTAGAAATCGGCTACCTAGCCCATTATGCAACGCAGCAGGATTCCTTTGAAGCTTGGGAGCCCTGCTGAAAAGAAGGCAGCTCTGGATGTGACTAGAGTATAAAACATCATGCAGCCACTTAGTAATAACAGAATACAACCAATCACAGTGTAGCTTCAGCTGCATTGATAAATGTTACACTGTGGGTTGCTGTGGGAAACGAGGGAGGGGGGATACATTGTATCCAGGTGCTTGGGTCACATGACACCCCTGTTCTCGCCTGTATTTACCTTCCCAGGAGTGGGAGACTCACAGACAAATCCCAGTTCTGACACCCGAATGTTACCCCGATCCAGACTTACAGGGACCTGACAGAATTTACATCCGCAGACACAGGGCCCTTTATTTTCCCCAGGACTGGGCCCCCCCACTGTACTGACCTGATGGAGGGGTCACCCATGGGCAAAAGTAGAATAAATGTCAAAACAGCGCCACGTGTTTCAGGTCAGTTCTATCATCATTATTTTACAATACAGGCGCCATGTGTAGAAATGACAACATGCTGCCGCGTTTTCAGTTTGTAATTTCTTTAGAAATAAATTGGGGGGGGGGGGGGGGGGGGGCACGAAGACAAGGAAAAATGTAATTCTTCCTTAGCCCTCCGCCAATGTATAATAACCTGGTATTCTGGAGTCTGGGGGTAGTCTGAAAGCCCCCTCCTGCCTCTACAGAGACTCAGGCTGCTGCTCCATCCCTGCACCATGCTTTATACTACAGCTTGGCTCGCATATGATCAGTGACTGGAATCTAGCTGCATTGGAGCATGTGGTAGTCTCACATCCAAATCCTGTCTCTAATGATTTGTGCTTGCCCCATGCTTTACACTGCCTGACTGCTCTATTAACTATAATCAGTGACTCCTTGACCCTCAGGTAGTCTGACATCCATCTCTTATCTCATTAGATGCTTCAGTACCCTGGTTTGTTCTTGCCTTTTGCTTTACACTGCAGCTCTGCTTGGTCAGATTGGCTCCTGTGTAGAATCAACAGCTCAGCAGGAAGTCAGTACATGGAGAGATAACTTTATTACTTTATTACAAATATAAATCCCCCCTCCCCCCCCCCGGCACACTGGCTCCCCCCACTGTCCATCTTGTAGTGGCGGAGGCCCCCCATTTCTCATTTCTGGCGCACCAAGTTGTTCAGCAAATCCTAGAGCACCGGAAGCGGGGGGGGGGGATCCTACAAGACGTCCTGTCAGCAGCCTAAATATCTTAGGAAGTGCGGAGTCCGCTCCACTGTCACTGCCGACCCTTCATTTCATCCCTTAATGAGCTCACATGTCAGGAAACAGAAAGTTCTGGATTTCTATACATTCTACGGTGTGGCCCCATTTGCTGACCGGGCCCCTAAGCCCCCCACTGCAGCTCTCAGTCATCTACAAGGGTTTGTTCAGATAAGTTCAGCAACTTTGTGATACACTTTGTGTTTCCATTCTTAAGATTTTTCAAGATCTTTGCTTGCTGGCAATGAATAGGGACTTTTATAAACATCTCTGAGGGTTTGTTACAATTGTATCCAGTGGACAATTGTTACATGTCCAGGTCTCTGCTGAGATATCACAGGCTTCAGATACAGCATTTGAGAGAAAAACGTGGCCCTATGACAACACTCACTGCCCCAGTCTGCAGAAGGTTGGAGTTATCCCAGGGGCCCTCCCTGCGCTTTCATGGAGAAATGATCGCTGAGCTCGGCTTCAGTTGGGGTCCAGCGTCCCTATGATAACACTTCTGGCACAGGCCTGTGTTCTCCAGGCAGGGCCTGCTGCTTTCTTCTCTGTATGTATGAAATGCCTGTTGGCACTATGGCACCCCGACGTCAGCAATGTCACAGCGCCTCCTGGTCTAACAGCTAGCCGTGATGTCATCAGAGCAGCCACCAAGCATGAGGCCACGCCTATCAGTGGACCGGGAGGCTGACAATCGCCCCACAGGGAATCTCCTCGTCTCCACTAAACAATGAGGGGAAAATCACAACCATTGTGTAAGAATCCGAATTGTCTGCACTTCAAAGGGCAACGAATGTCAGGAGAAGGAAAAGAGGGCGAGGAGCGCGCAAATCTAATCTACGGGTCACAGGGGAAGAGCTGAGACTAAATATCTATCTAATATCTAACCATCCGCTATCTATGTATCTATCCATCTTATCTGCTACTGTGGATTCTTTCTTCATACTCACCAGTATGGCCATAGCTCAGGGATGGCCAATCTGCGGCTCTACAGCTGTTGCAGAACTACAACTCCCAGCATGCCCAGTCTGCCTACAGCTATCCGCCTACAGCAGGGCATGGTGGGAATTGTAGTTCTGCAACAGCTGGAGAGCCGCAGGATTGCCAGCCCTGCCATAGATCATTGTGTACAGAAGTATTCCACCTACCGGAGGAGCTGCCAGAAGAGATCAGAGCATCGCAGGACGTAATCGCAGGAGTCTAGAAGTGTAGTTAGGGAGGAAAGTCACCTGGGAGCTCCTCATTGTTTACTGCTTACGTTTGATGACAGGTACCATCGACTGCGATAATAAACTACTGCAGTATGAATCATCAGCCTGGTAATGACACCAGCAGATACTGAGGATTACACCCAGTATACAGGACAGGAGAAGTGGTACTGTGCAGTGTCTGTATATACAGGATAAGAGCAGATACTGAGGATTACACCCAGTATACAGGACAGGAGAAGTGGTACTGTGCAGTGTATATATATATATATATACATACAGAATAAGAGCAGATACTGAGGATTACACCCAGTATACAGGACAGGAGAAGTGGTACTGTGCAGTATATATACAGAATAAGAGCAGATACTGAGGAACTCTTTTTTAATTTTATACAAAAATACAAAAACGTTGCCATAAAATTTTCCAAACAAGGTATAAAGTATATACACTTACCCTACTGGCCCAGCTACATGCATACTATCTCATTCATACCTACTAAAAAAAATGGAGAAAATGAAACCTAGCCTAACGTAAACATCCGATCCGGCTGAGCCCCGACTATATACAAATTTATACAAATTGCTCAGAACAGAAAATAAATTACAACTTCTTACAATAAAAAATACTAAACATAAAATAATCATAATAGAAATATCAAATAACTATAATAATAATAATAAAAAAAAAATGTAATTATTTTTTTTATATATATATATTTTTTTTATACATTATTTTTTTAAATATTTTTTTTATATTACACACATATATGGGAAAACACAAACCTATACTAACCCTACCAATCTATCTATCCCATCACCTTCACCCAGGGCCAACCTCCGCCTCTTGTCCCTCCATGAGGGCAGCCCTTCCTCCACCACCCACACCCAGCCCCTCGCCTCATGTCCTCCTATGTCCGCATAGTCCAGGGCTGGATGCAGGCCTCCCCACACAAAAATATGAACCCCCCCCCACCCCATCCCACTTACCCTATCATACAATATATACATCTTATAACAACCATATCAATCTATACAAACCAATATTAAAATCCACCCGAAGGCCCAAGTTCAGTCATTTGCAAACCTTTCTTCAAAAACTCATCTTAAATACAAAACAAAAACCTAATGTGAAAGCCTCAGCCCAACACCAGGAAAAGTGCTACTGAGGCTAAGGCACATCAAAGGTGAAGCCTCTCCAGAGGTAAGAGACCCCATCCGTACCCACCTTCTCGCACTCAAGAGAGCGAACCTTCGCCAGGTCACCTAGAATGTTCCTACACACCTCTTCCACAGGGAGGACTTTCTGCTGGGTTGAAACTAAACACCGTGCGTTCCATGTGAAGTACCTGATCACTATGCTAACTATAAAAGCTGTGCATGGGTCCCTTCTTCCCAAACCTTTGAATGCTCCATAAGCCCATTCCGCATAGGAGAGGTTGGCTAGCCTAGGCCAGCCAATGGATGCACCCACCCGTTTGTATACCTCTGTATTAAAGGGACACTGAAGCAGGAAGTGCTCCATACTTTCCAGTATGTCGCCACACTCCTCCCGGGGACAACCCCTTTCATCAGAGTTCCTGTACTTCAAGTTGTCCCTTACATACAGCTTCCCGTGAAAGCAGCGCCAAGCCAAGTCCCAAAACTTCAAGGGGATCCTTGCCGAATTTAACAACTGTAACCCCTTGTCTAGATCCCGGCTTGGGCAATCCTTAAGGGCCAGGGGCTTCCAGAAGTGGGTCAACAAGACCCTCTCGTCAAGGGATCTCCTTGACTGGGTCTTGATTTCCCTCACTCCCAAACCCCACTGGCGGATCACCTTCAGAATCGGGGTGACATAAGCCGGAAGATATCCGTGAGGTGTACGCAAATCCTTCACTTGCCCTCCTGTCTCCCACTCCTGGAAGAAAGGCCGAAACCAACCCCTGCAAGAGACTACCCACGGAGGAGCCCTCTCTTTCCAGAGGTTTGCCAGGTTGATCTTAACAAAGGTGTTCACAAGGAACACCACTGGGTTGACCATACCCAACCCCCCTAATCTCCTCGTACGGTATGTCACCTCTCTCTTGACTAGGTTCAGCCTATTCCCCCATAACAGTTGAAAGAACAGACTGTAAACCCGAGTCCAGAGAGGTTCTGGCAAGACACATACACTGGCCAAATAGATAAGCAAAGGGAGAAGGTAAGTCTTGATCAGGTTCACCCTTTCCCTGAGGGTCAAAGACCAACCCTTCCACTGGTCAACCTTCTGAGCGGCGATCGTGAGCCTGCTGTCCCAATTTTGGGTGGGATAATCCCCATGGCCGAATTGAACGCCTAGGACTTTGGCTGACGACTGGGGCTCTGGGAGGGTGTCCGGGAGACCGAAAGATGGATCACCCCCTCCCAGCCAGAGACTCTCACACTTATCCCGGTTAATCATGGACCCGGAGACTTCCGAGTAGCGTTCTACCTCCGACATCACGTATTCCGCCTCCCCTCTCGAGGACACGAAAACAGTGACATCATCGGCATACGCCACCACCCTCAGAGTGGCTTCTGGCTCCTCCAGACTCATCCTGACTCCCGCTAACGGTCCCCAATCAATCCTCCTAATAAAAGGATCAATCGCAAACACGTATAAGAGCGGGCTCAATGGACAACCCTGGCGGACTCCAGACCCGACCTCAAAAGGGCTGCCAGACCAACCGTTCACCAGCGGGAAACTCTCTGCCCCTGCATACAAGATCTTTAACCAATCGACAAACCCTCCCGGCAGGCCATATTTCAGAAGGACTGCCCAGAGGTACTCGTGGTTAACCCGATCAAAAGCCTTTGCCTGATCTAAAGCCAGCATGTACCCCTTCCAGTTACCCGCCCTACTCTGCTCCACTGCCTCTCGGACACCGAGCACAGCACTAAACGTGCTTCGGCCTGGAACTGAGCAATGTTGGGTCTCCGAAAGGAGCCGGGGCGCAAACTGCACCAACCGTTTAAACAGTATCTTGGCCAGGATCTTTCTGTCCGTATTGAGAAGCGCTATGGGACGCCAATTCTCAATACGGCTCGGATCTTTACCCTTTGATATAAGGATCAGAGCTGACCTCCTCATTGACTTCGGCAGAGTACCCGAGGAAAGGCACTCATTGAATACCTTAGTCAAGAGGGGAACCAAGGAGTCCTTAAAGGTCTTATAAAACTCGGATGTTAAGCCATCCGGGCCTGGCGACTTCTTTAGGGCAAGCCCTTCGATCGCCAGGCTGACTTCCTCTTCTCTGATTTCTTCTATCAAAACGCCAAGAGAGAGGTCTACTCTTGACTCAGGGATGGTTTCAGCCAGGAAAGCCGAAATCCTGTCCCGATTCAGATCCTTCTTCCTCAAGAGGCACGAGTAGAAGGACTTGACGATTTCCAAGATCCCTGATCTGGACCTATCCAGAGATCCCGTACCATCGACTAGTCCCGTCACCAACTTACTTTTCACTGACATCTTACAGTTTCTGTAAGGGTCGGGCGAGCGGTACTTCCCGAAATCCCTCTCAAAAACCAAAGATGTGTGCCTATCGTACTGGCACCTCTTAAGCAAAGATTTCACCCTGGAGATATCCTCTCGGCTACCTCCAGTCGAGACCAGTTGTTCGAGTTTCCTCCTCAGACCCTGATACAAGCGGTACCTGTCCAGGGACCTGAGGCTCGAGAGCTGGCGGAAGAATTTTGCCACCCGATCTTTGAATATCTCCCACCACTCAGACTTAGTGTCACAAAGATCCAGCAACTCTACCTGACTCTGAAGGAAGTCCTTAAAGGATTGTCTCACCTCTGCTTCCTCCAGGAGGGCCGAATTTAGCTTCCAATAGCCTCTTCCCATTTGGGGGGATTCTGCAACATTCAAAGAGAACATAATTAGACAGTGATCAGAGAATTCCACCTCTACCACCTCTAAAGGTGAAAAAGTAGTCTCCTCCTTTAAATAAAACCTGTCTATTCTAGACCTAATCTGACTACCTCTATAATAAGTGAAACCACCGTGGCCTGGGGTGTGCCTAATGTGGACATCCACCAGGCGAGCCTCGCTAGCTATGCTATTCAGGGATACACTATCATAAGCCAGCCGGTTTCTGGCGCCTCCCCGGTCTTGGGACCTTGTGACTGTATTAAAGTCCCCGCCAAAGACCACCTGCCGACTCGTAAAAAGGAAAGGTTTGATCCCCATAAAGAGACGCTTCCGATCCCACCTGGTTTGGGGACCATAGATGTTTATCAGGCGAAGCTCTTGACCCTTCATGAGGACATCTAAAATCAAACACCTCCCCATTTCTAACTCAATCACTCGTCGGCTTTCTACTGGTGCGGTAAAAAGAACCGCCACTCCGCTATGCGGCTCAGCCGCAAGAGACCAATATGATGGACCACACCTCCACTCCTTTTTTGCTTTATACACAGCCGCCAAATCTGGCAGCCTGGTCTCTTGCAAAAATAAAATGTCAGCTTCAACCCGGCTGAGAAAATCAAAGGCTGCAAACCTAGCCGCATCCGATTTAATACTGGCGACATTAATGGTCGCCAGCGTCAACGGAGTGAGTGCCGCCATACAGAGTGATTAAGTTAGACGGCCTTCTTCCTTCCCTTCCCCTTCTTGTTCTTCTTCTTACCCCTCTTGGGGCTACCCCCTAAGGTGGCACGATCTCTTTTGAGAGAGACAGTGGTGTCCATCTCATTAGTCACCACCGCCTCCCCCTTCGCACCACCCTTGTCATTCCCATTCCCAGTGTCTGGACCCGCCCCACCTCCCGAGGACCTTGCATCCTCACCGGAGGGAGGCGCGGGCCCTTCCAGAGGCTCCTTCTCTTGCCCCTCCGGCCCCCCACCTTGAACCTCCTCCCCGGAAGAAGAGGAGGCGGAGATCTCATCCAAGGTGAGGTACCGGTTGGAAAGATCCAGGGGAAGAGAGTCAGGATCAGAGAGGTCCAGGGGGGAGCTGGCTTTGCCTTCCACAGGCACTCTAGTCGGGCTAGATCTTTTTTTGGTCAGACGTTTCCTTCTTATTCTTTTAGACTCTGTCTCACTCCCCTCTGTTGCACTCTCGTAGCAAGAGGACAGAGTCACCTCGGAACGGTCTTGTCTCCTGAGTTCCTCATTCCCCTCGATATCCCCCAGGGTCTCAGCTCTAGGAGAGGCATTCTCCTGGGAGGGCTCAGGCATCACCCCAGGACGGGGTTCCACCTGCCCCCTCTCCATTTGACGCCTCTCCCTCCGTCTCTGCTGGGACGGGCCGTCTTTTCTCTTCATCGACCCCACTGCCCTGTCGCCTTCGCCAGCACTCGCCTCGGCGGTGGGGGCCTCCCGGCTCGCCTCCGCGCGTGCACGAGCCACGTTGGCGACAGAGCGAGGGCAACGACTGAACGGGTGCCCTAGCTCACCACACAGGTTGCATCTAATCTGCCCACAAGATGCAGCTAGATGGCCTTCACCCCCGCACAACGCGCACCTCTGCACTTGGCAGCTGGCGCTGAAGTGCGAAGGGCTGCCGCACTTGTAACACAGCTTAGGCTGCCCCCTGTAGAACACCATGATCCTATCCCGACCAAGGAAAGAAGATGATGGTATGTGGGAAACCGACCCCCCTGAATGTTTCAACTTAATCTGAAACATCCAGGCACCCGACCAGATGCCAAACTCATCCAGGTTCTTGCTAGGAAGACCCTGGACGTCCCCGTACCTGCTCAACCAGGTCAAGATGTCAACACAAGAAAGTGACTCGTTACGGGTGAGAACGGTCACCTTCTTGACCTCATTCTGGCGGGTTATCGCTTGCACAAAAAACCCCTGCCAGTCCGGCTGGTCTTTTGCCAGTTCATACCCAGACCAGAAAAGTTCAAGACCCTCTGGCCGGGCAAAACTGACATCAAACTCCCGGGTGCCATACGGATGTATCAGGGCAAAGATGTCACATGCCCTGATGCCCATCCGAAAGAGAAGCTCTGCCACCCTCTTTCTGGTAGGGCACGCTTCATTGCCTCTCCACTTCAGACAGACAACATTCCGCCTGGTTGACCCGGGGCCGGTTGTGGGTGAGGACCAGGTGGTCTCGCCCCCGCCTTGCTCTCGGAAGGCACGCAGGCCATGCCTGTCTATCCAGAAGGATAGATCCACCTGCTGCCCCCCTACTGTAATGGAATTCTCCCCTCTCCCAAGAGCCTCTAGAAGTTGCCGATGCAAGTTACCGTCACCAGACATTGGTAATGGGGAGGACAATGGGGACCGCCCCTCCCCCCCTGCGCCGGCAACCACACCAGCATAACTTCTGCCAGGCGTAACCGACGCAGGAGGGGCAGCCGGACCGGGCCCACCCCCACCCCCCCCAGACCTATCTACAGCAGGTGCCACTCCAGACCCCTCTGAAGGGGCTACATGAGGCGCACCGGCCACTTGTACAGTGGGAGGCCGACCTCCAACACTCACCCCTCCATCAGGGCCCAGGGCAACACCACTAACAGAAACTGTATTTACACAAGTGACCACTTCTTCAGTGGCCACTACCGCACTCTCCCCTCCCCCCACACACACTGCTGGGCCAGAGGGGACCGAGGTCACATTATTTGTTTTGTCCAGCATTTCCTTGCTGGACACATCTTTAACAGTCTTTCCTGATTTTTCAGTCTTTCCTGATTTTTCGGGCCGGCGGGCTGTAGAACCACTGGTCCCAGCCACGCCGGCCTTATCCACTTGACGGACAGTGCAGGAGGGAGGGGCGGTGGGCACCACACTCGCATCAGGACCGCCCCCTCCCTCTCTGCCTACACACACACTGCTCTGAGCTCTTCTCTGGACATCCGAAGCCCCACCCCCTCCACCCCCGACCACTCCCACTGCGCCTCCATTTCCCGCCGCCACGACAATACCAGCGGAAGGGACTGAAGCGGAGCAGACCGGGGCAGAGGAGACCGGAACCCCGGCAAGGACTTGGGCATCCAAACTGGGAGAGGCGGAGGCAGCCACCTCGCACCCTCCCCCTGCAACTCCGGATCGGGACACCGCTGTACCCGCGGTAACACCCCCTCCACCCACAGCCGTCCCCACCACCCCCGCCCCCCCCGCCATGCCAAAACCGGCAGGGGGGGCTGCAGGGCGCACGGGAGCGGCGAAGCAGACCGGGGCAGAGGAGGCAGACCCCAGGACAGGGATCCCGGCAACGACCTCTGCAAGGGGGTCAGTGGCAGCCACACCGCCCCGCCGCACCTCCACCCGGCACTTGTCCAGTGCCCCAGCAGAGGCGGGCGGAGCCATCCGACCACCAACCATGTCCCCCTCGCCGCCCCGCCCCGGGAGCCTTCCTGTCTGGCCCCTCCAGCTTTTCCTCACCGCCCCCGTTACCGCAAACAGGGACGGCGTCCTGCGCCATCTTTGCCACATCTGTCTCCCCACTCCTACACACCGATCCCACAGCAGAGACCGGGCCAGGGAGGATGGTGGGTTTCGTGCCCTGAGCTGGCTTTTCAGCTGGCCCAGGGCACGCAGGGTGGGTCACATAGACATACCTCACCTCTGGCTTTAATGTCTTTGTCTTTCTCTTCTTTCCCATCGGCTCATCTTCAGGCAATTCGTCACCAAAGCAAATGTCCTCACGAATTTTGGGGGACTCCAGGTGGCGTATCTCGGCCATAAGCTGCCCCCCAACTCCGCTGTTCTCACTGTACTCGCCTTCCTCGTCAGAACTAGTGGGGGGCAGGCATACCTGCTCTGCGGTGATGCCAGTTTCCGCAGGCTGCCCCCCCATGTCCGACTCTTCCTCCTCACTAGAGGAGTCATCTTTTTGCTGCTTTAGGTTTCCAGCCATTTCATTGAACCTTTCATCGTTCATGAGTTTTTCCTTGAAGGGACCACTGTTATCCAGAATGGCCCCCATTCTTTCCTGCAGCTCTTTAATCACTTCTTTTAAGACTTTTATTTTTCTTGATATTTCTGGCCTGTTTTTTCTGGCCGCTTTGTCCACCTTCCCCCTCTCAAGCTTTAGGTTCTCCCTCACCTTCTTGAGGGTCCTATTCGCTTCCTCGTACTCCCGGAGGTAGGCCGTGATCCGGGAGCTGTAAACGGCGATTAGTTCCCGGGGCTTCATGTTGCCCCAGTCAGCCTCAACCGGAACCGTCCCATCCCCAGGAGCACTCCGCGCACCTCTCGAAGGGCTACTGTCCGCCCTCCTGGAACTGCCGGCGATGGACACGGCTTCACCTCCGGGGGCTGCAGGGGCCGCTGCACCACGACTCCTGCTGGATCTTCTGACCCCCAAGGCGGGAGATGGAACTGAGGCCGGTAGCTCACCTCCCCTACCTCCCGCCGGCCTACCCCGGGAAGCAGGATCCTGGGTCTTCAGTCGCTTCATTGCCCAGGACCCCACCACCTCCCTGGGGAGAGAGGCAGGGCATGGGCTGGGATAGATGGAAAAATCCCTGGAAGCGGCTGGACAATTAGCAGGAGCTCCTCCAAACACGACCACACCCGTCCACTGGCTCCTGCACACACGACCACACCCGTCCACTGACTCCTGCACACACGACCACACCCGTCCACTGGCTCCTGCACACTGAGGAACTCTTTTAATTTTATACAAAAATACAAAAACTTTTCCATAAAATTTCCAAACAAGATATAAAACAAAGGTATAAAGTATATACACTTACCCTACTGGCCCAGCTACATGCATACTATCTCATTCATACCTACTAAATAGAGAAAATGAAAAGAGAAAAAGAAACCTAGCCTAACCTAAACATCCGATCCGGCTGAACCCTGACTATATACAAATTTATACAAATAGTTTATAACCGAAAATAAATGACAACTTATCACAAAAAAAAATAATCAACACAAATGAAATAATCATAATAGAAATCATAATAGAAATATCAAATAACTTTTTTTTTTTTTTTATAATAATTTTTTTTTTTTTTATATATTATTATTATATTATTTTTTATTATAATTTTTTTATTTTTATTTTTTAATACACACACACACACACATTTATGAGAAAACCTATACTATCCCTACCAATCTATCTATCCCATCACCTTCACCCAGGGCCAACCTCCGCCTCTTGTCCCTCCATGAGGCCAGCCCTTCCACCACCACCCACACCCAGCCCCTCGCCTCATGTCCTCCTATGTCCGCATAGTCCAGGGCTGGATGCAGGTCTCCCCACACAAAAATATAAACCCCCCCACCTCATCCCACCCAACCTAACTACACCCCACTTACCCTATCATACAATATATACATCTTATAACAACCATATCAATCTATACAAACCAATATTAAAATCCACCCGAAGGCCCAAGTTCAGTCATTTGCAAACCTTTCTTCAAAAACTCATCTTAAATACAAAACAAAAACCTAATGTGAAAGCCTCAGCCCAACACCAGGAAAAGTGCTACTGAGGCTAAGGCACATCAAAGGTGAAGCCTCTCCAGAGGTAAGAGACCCCATCCGTACCCACCTTCTCGCACTCAAGAGAGCGAACCTTCGCCAGGTCACCTAGAATGTTCCTACACACCTCTTCCACAGGGAGGACTTTCTGCTGGGTAGAAACTAAACACCGTGCGTTCCATGTGAAGTACCTGATCACTATGCTAACTATAAAAGCTGTGCATGGGTCCCTTCTTCCCAAACCTTTGAATGCTCCATAAGCCCATTCCGCATAGGAGAGGTTGGCTAGCCTAGGCCAGCCAATGGATGCACCCACCCGTTTGTATACCTCTGTATTAAAGGGACACTGAAGCAGGAAGTGCTCCATACTTTCCAGTATGTCGCCACACTCCTCCCGGGGACAACCCCTTTCATCAGAGTTCCTGTACTTCAAGTTGTCCCTTACATACAGCTTCCCGTGAAAGCAGCGCCAAGCCAAGTCCCAAAACTTCAAGGGGATCCTTGCCGAATTTAACAACTGTAACCCCTTGTCTAGATCCCGGCTTGGGCAATCCTTAAGGGCCAGGGGCTTCCAGAAGTGGGTCAACAAGACCCTCTCGTCAAGGGATCTCCTTGACTGGGTCTTGATTTCCCTCACTCCCAAACCCCACTGGCGGATCACCTTCAGAATCGGGGTGACATAAGCCGGAAGATATCCGTGAGGTGTACGCAAATCCTTCACTTGCCCTCCTGTCTCCCACTCCTGGAAGAAAGGCCGAAACCAACCCCTGCAAGAGACTACCCACGGAGGAGCCCTCTCTTTCCAGAGGTTTGCCAGGTTGATCTTAACAAAGGTGTTCACAAGGAACACCACTGGGTTGACCATACCCAACCCCCCTAATCTCCTCGTACGGTATGTCACCTCTCTCTTGACTAGGTTCAGCCTATTCCCCCATAACAGTTGAAAGAACAGACTGTAAACCCGAGTCCAGAGAGGTTCTGGCAAGACACATACACTGGCCAAATAGATAAGCAAAGGGAGAAGGTAAGTCTTGATCAGGTTCACCCTTTCCCTGAGGGTCAAAGACCAACCCTTCCACTGGTCAACCTTCTGAGCGGCGATCGTAAGCCTGCTGTCCCAATTTTGGGTGGGATAATCCCCATGGCCGAATTGAACGCCTAGGACTTTGGCTGACGACTGGGGCTCTGGGAGGGTGTCCGGGAGACCGAAAGATGGATCACCCCCTCCCAGCCAGAGACTCTCACACTTATCCCGGTTAATCATGGACCCGGAGACTTCCGAGTAGCGTTCTACCTCCGACATCACGTATTCCGCCTCCCCTCCCGAGGACACGAAAACAGTGACGTCATCGGCATACGCCACCACCCTCAGAGTGGCTTCTGGCTCCTCCAGACTCATCCTGACTCCCGCTAACGGTCCCCGATCAATCCTCCTAATAAAAGGATCAATCGCAAACACGTATAAGAGCGGGCTCAATGGACAACCCTGGCGGACTCCAGACCCGACCTCAAAAGGGCTGCCAGACCAACCGTTCACCAGCGGGAAACTCTCTGCCCCTGCATACAAGATCTTTAACCAATCGACAAACCCTCCCGGCAGGCCATATTTCAGAAGGACTGCCCAGAGGTACTCGTGGTTAACCCGATCAAAAGCCTTTGCCTGATCTAAAGCCAGCATGTACCCCTTCCAGTTACCCGCCCTACTCTGCTCCACTGCCTCTCGGACACCGAGCACAGCACTGAACGTGCTTCGGCCTGGAACTGAGCAATGTTGGGTCTCCGAAAGGAGCCGGGGCGCAAACTGCACCAACCGTTTAAACAGTATCTTGGCCAGGATCTTTCTGTCCGTATTGAGAAGCGCTATGGGACGCCAATTCTCAATACGGCTCGGATCTTTACCCTTTGATATAAGGATCAGAGCTGACCTCCTCATTGACTTCGGCAGAGTACCCGAGGAAAGGCACTCATTGAATACCTTAGTCAAGAGGGGAACCAAGGAGTCCTTAAAGGTCTTATAAAACTCGGATGTTAAGCCATCCGGGCCTGGCGACTTCTTTAGGGCAAGCCCTTCGATCGCCAGGCTGACTTCCTCTTTTCTGATTTCTTCTATCAAAACGCCAAGAGAGAGGTCTACTCTTGACTCAGGGATGGTTTCAGCCAGGAAAGCCGAAATCCTGTCCCGATTCAGATCCTTCTTCCTCAAGAGGCACGAGTAGAAGGACTTGACGATTTCCAAGATCCCTGATCTGGACCTATCCAGAGATCCCGTACCATCGACCAGTCCCGTCACCAACTTACTTTTCACTGACATCTTACAGTTTCTGTAAGGGTCGGGCGAGCGGTACTTCCCGAAATCCCTCTCAAAAACCAAAGATGTGTGCCTATCGTACTGGCACCTCTTAAGCAAAGATTTCACCCTGGAGATATCCTCTCGGCTACCTCCAGTCGAGACCAGTTGTTCGAGTTTCCTCCTCAGACCCTGATACAAGCGGTACCTGTCCAAGGACCTGAGGCTCGAGAGCTGGCGGAAGAATTTTGCCACCCGATCTTTGAATATCTCCCACCACTCAGACTTAGTGTCACAAAGATCCAGCAACTCTACCTGACTCTGAAGGAAGTCCTTAAAGGATTGTCTCACCTCTGCTTCCTCCAGGAGGGCCGAATTTAGCTTCCAATAGCCTCTTCCCATTTGGGGGGATTCTGCAACATTCAAAGAGAACATAATTAGACAGTGATCGGAGAATTCCACCTCTACCACCTCTAAAGGTGAAAAAGTAGTCTCCTCCTTTAAATAAAACCTGTCTATTCTAGACCTAATCTGACTACCTCTATAATAAGTGAAACCACCGTGGCCTGGGGTGTGCCTAATGTGGACATCCACCAGGCGAGCCTCGCTAGCTATGCTATTCAGGGATACACTATCATAAGCCAGCCGGTTTCTGGCGCCTCCCCGGTCTTGGGACCTTGTGACTGTATTAAAGTCCCCGCCAAAGACCACCTGCCGACTCGTAAAAAGGAAAGGTTTGATCCCCATAAAGAGACGCTTCCGATCCCACCTGGTTTGGGGACCATAGATGTTTATCAGGCGAAGCTCTTGACCCTTCATGAGGACATCTAAAATCAAACACCTCCCCATTTCTAACTCAATCACTCGTCGGCTTTCTACTGGTGCGGTAAAAAGAACCGCCACTCCGCTATACGGCTCAGCCGCAAGAGACCAATATGATGGACCGCACCTCCACTCCTTTTTTGCTTTATACACAGCCGCCAAATCTGGCAGCCTGGTCTCTTGCAAAAATAAAATGTCAGCTTCAACCCGGCTGAGAAAATCAAAGGCTGCAAACCTAGCCGCATCCGATTTAATACTGGCGACATTAATGGTCGCCAGCGTCAACGGAGTGAGTGCCGCCATACAGAGTGATTAAGTTAGACGGCCTTCTTCCTTCCCTTCCCCTTCTTGTTCTTCTTCTTACCCCTCTTGGGGCTACCCCCTAAGGTGGCACGATCTCTTTTGAGAGAGACAGTGGTGTCCATCTCATTAGTCACCACCGCCTCCCCCTTCGCACCACCCTTGTCATTCCCATTCCCAGTGTCTGGACCCGCCCCACCTCCCGAGGACCTTGCATGCTCACCGGAGGGAGGCGCGGGCCCTTCCAGAGGCTCCTTCTCTTGCCCCTCCAGCCCCCCACCTTGAACCTCCTCCCCGGAAGAAGAGGAGGCGGAGATCTCATCCAAGGTGAGGTACCGGTTGGAAAGATCCAGGGGAAGAGAGTCAGGATTAGAGAGGTCCAGGGGGGAGCTGGCTTTGCCTTCCACAGGCACTCTAGTCGGGCTAGATCTTTTTTTGGTCAGACGTTTCCTTCTTATTCTTTTAGACTCTGTCTCACTCCCCTCTGTTGCACTCTCGTAGCAAGAGGACAGAGTCACCTCGGAACGGTCTAGTCTCCTGAGTTCCTCATTCCCCTCGATATCCCCCAGGGTCTCAGCTCTAGGAGAGGCATTCTCCTGGGAGGGCTCAGGCATCACCCCAGGACGGGGTTCCACCTGCCCCCTCTCCATTTGACGCCTCTCCCTCCGTCTCTGCTGGGACGGGCCGTCTTTTCTCTTCATCGACCCCACTGCCCTGTCGCCTTCGCCAGCACTCGCCTCGGCGGTGGGGGCCTCCCGGCTCGCCTCCGCGCGTGCACGTGCCACGTTGGCGACAGAGCGAGGGCAACGACTGAACGGGTGCCCTAGCTCACCACACAGGTTGCATCTAATCTGCCCACAAGATGCAGCTAGATGGCCTTCACCCCCGCACAACGCGCACCTCTGCACTTGGCAGCTGGCGCTGAAGTGCGAAGGGCTGCCGCACTTGTAACACAGCTTAGGCTGCCCCCTGTAGAACACCATGATTCTATCCCGACCAAGGAAAGCAGATGATGGTATGTGGGAAACCGACCCCCCTGAATGTTTCAACTTAATCTGAAACGTCCAGGCACCCGACCAGATGCCAAACTCATCCAGGTTCTTGCTAGGAAGACCCTGGACGTCCCCGTACCTGCTCAACCAGGTCAAGATGTCAACACAAGAAAGTGACTCGTTACGGGTGAGAACGGTCACCTTCTTGACCTCATTCTGGCGGGTTATCGCTTGCACAAAAAACCCCTGCCAGTCCGGCTGGTCTTTTGCCAGTTCATACCCAGACCAGAAAAGTTCAAGACCCTCTGGCCGGGCAAAACTGACATCAAACTCCCGGGTGCCATACGGATGTATCAGGGCAAAGATGTCACATGCCCTGATGCCCATCCGAAAGAGAAGCTCTGCCACCCTCTTTCTGGTAGGGCACGCTTCATTGCCTCTCCACTTCAGACAGACAACATTCCGCCTGGTTGACCCGGGGCCGGTTGTGGGTGAGGACCAGGTGGTCTCGCCCCCGCCTTGCTCTCGGAAGGCACGCAGGCCATGCCTGTCTATCCAGAAGGATAGATCCACCTGCTGCCCCCCTACTGTAATGGAATTCTCCCCTCTCCTAAGAGCCTCTAGAAGTTGCCGCTGCAAGTTACCGTCACCAGACATTGGTAATGGGGAGGACAATGGGGACCGCCCCTCCCCCCCTGCGCCGGCAACCACACCAGCATAACTTCTGCCAGGCGTAACCGACGCAGGAGGGGCAGCCGGACCGGGCCCACCCCCGTCCCCCCCAGACCTATCTACAGCAGGTGCCACTCCAGACCCCTCTGAAGGGGCTACATGAGGCGCACCGGCCACTTGTACAGTGGGCGGCCGACCTCCAACATTCACCCCTCCATCAGGGCCCGGGGCAACACCACTAACAAAAACTGTATTTACACTACTAGAAGTGACCACTTCTTCAGTGGCCACTACCACACTCTCCCCTCCCCCCACACACACTGCTGGGCCAGAGGGGACCGAGGTCACATTATTTGTTTTGTCCAGCATCTCCTTGCTGGACACATTTTTAACAGTCTTTCCTGATTTTTCAGTCTTTCCTGATTTTTCGGGCCGGCGGGCTGTAGAACCACTGGTCCCAGCCACGCCGGCCTTATCCACTTGACGGACAGTGCAGGAGGGAGGGGCGGTGCGCACCACACTCTCATCAGGACCGCCCCCTCCCTCTCTGCCTACACACACACTGCTCTGAGCTCTTCTCTGGACATCCGAAGCCCCACCCCCTCCACCCCTGACCACTCCCACTGCGCCTCCACTCCCCGCCGCCACGACAATACCAGCGGAAGGGACTGAAGCGGAGCAGACCGGGGCAGAGGAGACTGGAACCCCGGCAAGGACTTGGGCATACAAACTCGGAGGGGCGGAGGCAGCCACCTCGCACCCTCCCCCTGCAACTCCGGATCGGGACACCGCTGTACCCGCGGTCCCACCCCCTCCACCCACAGCCGTCCCCACCACCCCCCCGTCCCCCACCGCCATTCCAAAACCGACAGGGGGGACTGCAGGGCGCACGGGAGCGGCAAAGCAGACCGGGGCAGAGGAGGCAGACCCCAGGACAGGGATCCCGGCAACGACCTCTGCAAGGGGGGCAGTGGCAGCCACACCGCCCCGCCGCACCTCCACCCGGCACTTGTCCAGTGCCCCAGCAGAGGCGGGCGGAGCCATCCGACCACCCACCATGTCCCCCTCGCCGCCCGCCCTGGGAGCCTTCCTGTCTGGCCCCTCCAGCTTTTCCTCACCGCCCCTGTTACCGCAAACAGGGACGGCGTCCTGCGCCATCTTTGCCACATCTGTCTCCCCACTCCTACACACCGATCCCACAGCAGAGACCGGGCCAGGGAGGATGGTGGGGTTCGTGCCCTGAGCTGGCTTTTCAGCTGGGTGGGTCACATAGACATACCTCACCTCTGGCTTTAATGTCTTTAATATCTTTGTCTTTCTCTTTTTTCCTATTGGCTCATCTTCAGGCAATTCGTCACCAAAGCAAATGTCCTCACGAATTTTGGGGGACTCCAGGTGGCGTATTTCGGCTATAAGCTGCCCCCCAACTCCGCTGTTCTCACTGTACCCGCCTTCTTCGTCAGAACTAGTGGGGGGCAGGCATACCTGCTCTGCGGTGATGCCAGTTTCCGCAGGCTGCCCCCCCATGTCCGACTCTTCCTCCTCACTAGAGGAGTCATCTTTTTGCTGCTTTAGGTTTCCAGCCATTTCATTGAACCTTTCATCGTTCATGAGTTTTTCCTTAAAGGGACCACTGTTATCCAGAATAGCCCCCATTCTTTCCTGCAGCTCTTTAATAACTTCTTTTAAGATTGTTATTTTTCTTGATATTTCTGGCCTGTTTTTTCTTTCCGCTTTGTCCACCTTCCCCCTCTCAAGCTTTAGGTTCTCCCTCACCTTCTTGAGGGTCCTATTCGCTTCCTCGTACTCCCGGAGATAGGCCGTGATCCGGGAGCTGTAAACGGCGATTAGTTCCCGGGGCTTCATGTTGCCCCAGTCAGCCTCAACCGGAACCGTCCCATCCCCAGGAGCACTCCGCGTACCTCTTGGAGGGCTACTGTCCGCCCTCCTGGAACTGCCGGCGATGGACACGGCTTCACCTCCGGGGGCTGCAGGGGCCGCTACACCACGACTCCTGCTGGATCTTCTGACCCCCGAGGCGGGAGATGGAACTGAGGCCGGTAGCTCACCTCCCCTACCTCCCGCCGGCCTACCCCGGGAAGTAGGATCCTGGGTCTTCAGTCGCTTCATTGCCCAGGACCCCACCACCTCCCTGGGGAGAGAGAGGCAGGGCCTGGGCTGGGAAAGGTGGAAAAATCCCTGGAAGTGGCTGGACAATCAGCAGGAGCTCCTCCAAACACGACCACACCCGTCCACTGACTCCTGCACACTGAGGATTACACCCACTATACAGGACAGGAGAAGTGGTACTGTGCAGTGTATATATATACAGAATAAGAGCAGATACTGAGGAACTCTTTTTTAATTTTATACAAAAATACAAAAACGTTGCCATAAAATTTTCAAAACAAGGTATAAAGTATATACACTTACCCTACTGGCCCAGCTACATGCATACTATCTCATTCATACCTACTAAAAAAAATGGAGAAAATGAAACTTAGCCTAACGTAAACATCCGATCCGGCTGAGCCCCGACTATATACAAATTTATACAAATTAATCAGAACAGAAACTAAATTACAACTTCTTACAATAAAAAAATAATAAACATAAAATAATCATAACAGAAATATCAAATAACTCTAATAATTTTTTTTTTTTTTTAATTTTTTATTATTATTTTTATTTTTTTTTATTTTAATTAATTATTTTTTTTTTTTTTTTTTTTTTACACACATATATGAGAAAACAAACCTATACTAACCCTACCAATCTATCTATCCCATCACCTTCACCCAGGGCCAACCTCCGCCTCTTGTCCCTCCATGAGGCCAGCCCTTCCACCACCACCCACACCCAGCCCCTCGCCTCATGTCCTCCTATGTCCGCATAGTCCAGGGCTGGATGCAGGTCTCCCCACACAAAAATATGAACCCCCCCACCCCATCCCACCCAACCTAACTACACCCCACTTACCCTATCATACAATATATACATCTTATAACAACCATATCAATCTATACAAACCAATGTTAAAATCCACCCGAAGGCCCAAGTTCAGTCATTTGCAAACCTTTCTTCAAAAACTCATCTTAAATACAAAACAAAAACCTAATGTGAAAGCCTCAGCCCAACACCAGGAAAAGTGCTACTGAGGCTAAGGCACATCAAAGGTGAAGCCTCTCCAGAGGTAAGAGATCCCATCCGTACCCACCTTCTCGCACTCAAGAGAGCGAACCTTCGCCAGGTCACCTA
This sequence comes from Bufo bufo, assembly GCF_905171765.1. Taxonomy (NCBI): domain Eukaryota; kingdom Metazoa; phylum Chordata; class Amphibia; order Anura; family Bufonidae; genus Bufo; species Bufo bufo. The sequence goes on along the minus strand of NC_053391.1, from coordinate 693,536,035 downwards.
GAATGTTCCTACACACCTCTTCCACAGGGAGGACTTTCTGCTGGGTTGAAACTAAACACCGTGCGTTCCATGTGAAGTACCTGATCACTATGCTAACTATAAAAGCTGTGCATGGGTCCCTTCTTCCCAAACCTTTGAATGCTCCATAAGCCCATTCCGCATAGGAGAGGTTGGCTAGCCTAGGCCAGCCAATGGATGCACCCACCCGTTTGTATACCTCTGTATTAAAGGGACACTGAAGCAGGAAGTGCTCCATACTTTCCAGTATGTCGCCACACTCCTCCCGGGGACAACCCCTTTCATCAGAGTTCCTGTACTTCAAGTTGTCCCTTACATACAGCTTCCCGTGAAAGCAGCGCCAAGCCAAGTCCCAAAACTTCAAGGGGATCCTTGCCGAATTTAACAACTGTAACCCCTTGTCTAGATCCCGGCTTGGGCAATCCTTAAGGGCCAGGGGCTTCCAGAAGTGGGTCAACAAGACCCTCTCGTCAAGGGATCTCCTTGACTGGGTCTTGATTTCCCTCACTCCCAAACCCCACTGGCGGATCACCTTCAGAATCGGGGTGACATAAGCCGGAAGATATCCGTGAGGTGTACGCAAATCCTTCACTTGCCCTCCTGTCTCCCACTCCTGGAAGAAAGGCCGAAACCAACCCCTGCAAGAGACTACCCACGGAGGAGCCCTCTCTTTCCAGAGGTTTGCCAGGTTGATCTTAACAAAGGTGTTCACAAGGAACACCACTGGGTTGACCATACCCAACCCCCCTAATCTCCTCGTACGGTATGTCACCTCTCTCTTGACTAGGTTCAGCCTATTCCCCCATAACAGTTGAAAGAACAGACTGTAAACCCGAGTCCAGAGAGGTTCTGGCAAGACACATACACTGGCCAAATAGATAAGCAAAGGGAGAAGGTAAGTCTTGATCAGGTTCACCCTTTCCCTGAGGGTCAAAGACCAACCCTTCCACTGGTCAACCTTCTGAGCGGCGATCGTGAGCCTGCTGTCCCAATTTTGGGTGGGATAATCCCCATGGCCGAATTGAACGCCTAGGACTTTGGCTGACGACTGGGGCTCTGGGAGGGTGTCCGGGAGACCGAAAGATGGATCACCCCCTCCCAGCCAGAGACTCTCACACTTATCCCGGTTAATCATGGACCCGGAGACTTCCGAGTAGCGTTCTACCTCCGACATCACGTATTCCGCCTCCCCTCCCGAGGACACGAAAACAGTGACGTCATCGGCATACGCCACCACCCTCAGAGTGGCTTCTGGCTCCTCCAGACTCATCCTGACTCCCGCTAACGGTCCCCGATCAATCCTCCTAATAAAAGGATCAATCGCAAACACGTATAAGAGCGGGCTCAATGGACAACCCTGGCGGACTCCAGACCCGACCTCAAAAGGGCTGCCAGACCAACCGTTCACCAGCGGGAAACTCTCTGCCCCTGCATACAAGATCTTTAACCAATCGACAAACCCTCCCGGCAGGCCATATTTCAGAAGGACTGCCCAGAGGTACTCGTGGTTAACCCGATCAAAAGCCTTTGCCTGATCTAAAGCCAGCATGTACCCCTTCCAGTTACCCGCCCTACTCTGCTCCACTGCCTCTCGGACACCGAGCACAGCACTAAACGTGCTTCGGCCTGGAACTGAGCAATGTTGGGTCTCCGAAAGGAGCCGGGGCGCAAACTGCACCAACCGTTTAAACAGTATCTTGGCCAGGATCTTTCTGTCCGTATTGAGAAGCGCTATGGGACGCCAATTCTCAATACGGCTCGGATCTTTACCCTTTGATATAAGGATCAGAGCTGACCTCCTCATTGACTTCGGCAGAGTACCTGAGGAAAGGCACTCATTGAATACCTTAGTCAAGAGGGGAACCAAGGAGTCCTTAAAGGTCTTATAAAACTCGGATGTTAAGCCATCCGGGCCTGGCGACTTCTTTAGGGCAAGCCCTTCGATCGCCAGGCTGACTTCCTCTTCTCTGATTTCTTCTATCAAAACGCCAAGAGAGAGGTCTACTCTTGACTCAGGGATGGTTTCAACCAGGAAAGCCGAAATCCTGTCCCGATTCAGATCCTTCTTCCTCAAGAGGCACGAGTAGAAGGACTTGACGATTTCCAAGATCCCTGATCTGGACCTATCCAGAGATCCCGTACCATCGACCAGTCCCGTCACCAACTTACTTTTCACTGACATCTTACAGTTTCTGTAAGGGTCGGGCGAGCGGTACTTCCCGAAATCCCTCTCAAAAACCAAAGATGTGTGCCTATCATACTGGCACCTCTTAAGCAAAGATTTCACCCTGGAGATATCCTCTCGGCTACCTCCAGTCGAGACCAGTTGTTCGAGTTTCCTCCTCAGACCCTGATACAAGCGGTACCTGTCCAGGGACCTGAGGCTCGAGAGCTGGCGGAAGAATTTTGCCACCCGATCTTTGAATATCTCCCACCACTCAGACTTAGTGTCACAAAGATCCAGCAACTCTACCTGACTCTGAAGGAAGTCCTTAAAGGATTGTCTCACCTCTGCTTCCTCCAGGAGGGCCGAATTTAGCTTCCAATAGCCTCTTCCCATTTGGGGGGATTCTGCAACATTCAAAGAGAACATAATTAGACAGTGATCGGAGAATTCCACCTCTACCACCTCTAAAGGTGAAAAAGTAGTCTCCTCCTTTAAATAAAACCTGTCTATTCTAGACCTAATCTGACTACCTCTATAATAAGTGAAACCACCGTGGCCTGGGGTGTGCCTAATGTGGACATCCACCAGGCGAGCCTCGCTAGCTATGCTATTCAGGGATACACTATCATAAGCCAGCCGGTTTCTGGCGCCTCCCCGGTCTTGGGACCTTGTGACTGTATTAAAGTCCCCGCCAAAGACCACCTGCCGACTCGTAAAAAGGAAAGGTTTGATCCCCATAAAGAGACGCTTCCGATCCCACCTGGTTTGGGGACCATAGATGTTTATCAGGCGAAGCTCTTGACCCTTCATGAGGACATCTAAAATCAAACACCTCCCCATTTCTAACTCAATCACTCGTCGGCTTTCTACTGGTGCGGTAAAAAGAACCGCCACTCCGCTATACGGCTCAGCCGCAAGAGACCAATATGATGGACCGCACCTCCACTCCTTTTTTGCTTTATACACAGCCGCCAAATCTGGCAGCCTGGTCTCTTGCAAAAATAAAATGTCAGCTTCAACCCGGCTGAGAAAATCAAAGGCTGCAAACCTAGCCGCATCCGATTTAATACTGGCGACATTAATGGTCGCCAGCGTCAACGGAGTGAGTGCCGCCATACAGAGTGATTAAGTTAGACGGCCTTCTTCCTTCCCTTCCCCTTCTTGTTCTTCTTCTTACCCCTCTTGGGGCTACCCCCTAAGGTGGCACGATCTCTTTTGAGAGAGACAGTGGTGTCCATCTCATTAGTCACCACCGCCTCCCCCTTCGCACCACCCTTGTCATTCCCATTCCCAGTGTCTGGACCCGCCCCACCTCCTGAGGACCTTGCATCCTCACCGGAGGGAGGCGCGGGCCCTTCCAGAGGCTCCTTCTCTTGCCCCTCCGGCTCCCCACCTTGAACCTCCTCCCCGGAAGAAGAGGAGGCGGAGATCTCATCCAAGGTGAGGTACCGGTTGGAAAGATCCAGGGGAAGAGAGTCAGGATTAGAGAGGTCCAGGGGGGAGCTGGCTTTGCCTTCCACAGGCACTCTAGTCGGGCTAGATCTTTTTTTGGTCAGACGTTTCCTTCTTATTCTTTTAGACTCTGTCTCACTCCCCTCTGTTGCACTCTCGTAGCAAGAGGACAGAGTCACCTCGGAACGGTCTAGTCTCCTGAGTTCCTCATTCCCCTCGATATCCCCCAGGGTCTCAGCTCTAGGAGAGGCATTCTCTTGGGAGGGCACAGGCATCACCCCAGGACGGGGTTCCACCTGCCCCCTCTCCATCTGACGTCTCTCCCTCCGTCTCTGCTGGGACGGGCCGTCTTTTCTCTTCATCGACCCCACTGCCCTGTCGCCTTCGCCAGCACTCGCCTCGGCGGTGGGGGCCTCCCGGCTCGCCTCCGCGCGTGCACGAGCCACGTTGGCGACAGAGCGAGGGCAACGACTGAACGGGTGCCCTAGCTCACCACACAGGTTGCATCTAATCTGCCCACAAGATGCAGCTAGATGGCCTTCACCCCCGCACAACGCGCACCTCTGCACTTGGCAGCTGGCGCTGAAGTGCGAAGGGCTGCCGCACTTGTAACACAGCTTAGGCTGCCCCCTGTAGAACACCATGATCCTATCCCGACCAAGGAAAGCAGATGATGGTATGTGGGAAACCGACCCCCCTGAATGTTTCAACTTAATCTGAAACGTCCAGGCACCCGACCAGATGCCAAACTCATCCAGGTTCTTGCTAGGAAGACCCTGGACGTCCCCGTACCTGCTCAACCAGGTCAAGATGTCAACACAAGAAAGTGACTCGTTACGGGTGAGAACGGTCACCTTCTTGACCTCATTCTGGCGGGTTATCGCTTGCACAAAAAACCCCTGCCAGTCCGGCTGGTCTTTTGCCAGTTCATACCCAGACCAGAAAAGTTCAAGACCCTCTGGTCGGGCAAAACTGACATCAAACTCCCGGGTGCCATACGGATGTATCAGGGCAAAGATGTCACATGCCCTGATGCCCATCCGAAAGAGAAGCTCTGCCACCCTCTTCCTAGTAGGACACGCTTCATTGCCTCTCCACTTCAGACAGACAACATTCCGCCTGGTTGACCCGGGGCCGGTTGTGGGTGAGGACCAGGTGGTCTCGCCCCCGCCTTGCTCTCGGAAGGCACGCAGGCCATGCCTGTCTATCCAGAAGGATAGATCCACCTGCTGCCCCCCTACTGTAATGGAATTCTCCCCTCTCCTAAGAGCCTCTAGAAGTTGCCGCTGCAAGTTACCGTCACCAGACATTGGTAATGGGGAGGACAATGGGGACCGCCCCTCCCCCCCTGCGCCGGCAACCACACCAGCATAACTTCTGCCAGGCGCAACCAACGCAGGAGGGGCAGCCGGACTGGGCCCACCCCCATCCCCCCCAGACCTATCTACAGCAGGTGCCACTCCAGACCCCTCTGAAGGGGCTACATGAGGCGCACCGGCCACTTGTACAGTGGGCGGCCGACCTCCAACATTCACCCCTCCATCAGGGCCCAGGGCAACACCAACACCACTAACAAAAACTGTATTTACACAAGTGACCACTTCTTCAGTGGCCACTACCACACTCTCCCCTCCCCCCACACACACTGCTGGGCCAGAGGGGACCGAGGTCACATTATTTGTTTTGTCCAGCATCTCCTTGCTGGACACATTTTTAACAGTCTTTTCTGATTTTTCAGTCTTTCCTGATTTTTCGGGCCGGCGGGCTGTAGAACCACTGGTCCCAGCCACACCGGCCTTATCCACTTGACGGACAGTGCAGGAGGGAGGGGCGGTGCACACCACACTCTCATCAGGACCGCCCCCTCCCTCTCTGCCTACACACACACTGCTCTGAGCTCTTTTCTGGACATCCGAAGCCCCACCCCCTCCACCCCTGACCACTCCCACTGCGCCTCCACTCCCCGCCGCCACGACAATACCAGCGGAAGGGACTGAGGTGGAGCAGACCGGGGCAGAGGAGACCGGAACCCCGGCAGGGATTTGGGCATACAACCTGGGAGGGGCGGAGGCAGCCACCTCGCACCCTCCCCCTGCAACTCCGGATCGGGACACCGCTGTACCCGCGGTCCCACCCCCTCCACCCACAGCCGTCCCCACCACCCCCGCCCCCCCGTCCCCCACCGCCATGCCAAAACCGGCAGGGGGGGCTGCAGGGCGCACGGGAGCGGCGAAGCAGACCGGGGCAGAGGAGGCAGACCCCAGGACAGGGATCCCGGCAACAACCTCTGCAAGGGGGTCAGTGGCAGCCACACCGCCCCGCCGCACCTCCACCCGGCACTTGTCCAGTGCCCCAGCAGAGGCGGGCGGAGCCATCCGACCACCAACCATGTCCCCCTCGCCGCCCGTCCCGGGAGCCTTCCTGTCTGGCCCCTCCAGCTTTTCCTCACCGCCCCTGTTACCGCAAACAGGGACGGCGTCCTGCGCCATCTTTGCCACGTCTTTCTCCCCACTCCTACGCACCGATCCCACAGCAGAGACCGGGCCAGGGAGGATGGTGGGGTTCGTGCCCTGAGCTGGCTTTTCAGCTGGCCCAGGGCACGCAGGGTGGGTCACATAGACATACCTCACCTCTGGCTTTAATGTCTTTGCCTTTCTCTTTTTTCCCATCGGCTCATCTTCAGGCAATTCGTCACCAAAGCAAATGTCCTCACGAATTTTGGGGGACTCCAGGTGGCGTATCTCGGCCATAAGCTGCCCCCCAACTCCGCTGTTCTCACTGTACCCGCCTTCTTCGTCAGAGCTAGTGGGGGGCAGGCATACCTGCTCTGCGGTGATGCCAGTTTCCACAGGCTGCCCCCCCATGTCCGACTCTTCCTCCTCACTAGAGGAGTCATCTTCCTGCTGCTTTTGGTTTCCAGCCATTTCATTAAACCTTTGATCGTTCATGAGTTTTTCCTTGAAGGGACCACTGTTATCCAGAATGGCCCCCATTCTTTCCTGCAGCTCTTTAATCACTTCTTTTAAGATTTTTATTTTTCTTGATATTTCTGGCCTTTTTTTTCTTTCCGCTTTGTCCACCTTCCCCCTCTCAAGCTTCAGGTTCTCCCTCACCTTCTTGAGGGTCCTATTCGCTTCCTCGTACTCCCGGAGGTAGGCCGTGATCCGGGAGCTGTAAACGGCGATTAGTTCCTGGGGCTTCATGTTGCCCCAGTCAGCCTCAACCGGAACCGTCCCATCCCCAGGAGCACTCCGCGTACCTCTTGGAGGGCTACTGTCCGCCCTCCTGGAACTGCCGGCGATGGACACGGCTTCACCTCCGGGGGCTGCAGGGGCCGCTGCACCACGACTCCTGCTGGATCTTCTGACCCCCGAGGCGGGAGATGGAACTGAGGCCGGTAGCTCACCTCCCCTACCTCCCGCCGGCCTACCCCGGGAAGTAGGATCCTGGGTCTTCAGTCGCTTCATTGCCCAGGACCCCACCACCTCCCTGGGGAGAGAGAGGCAGGGCCTGGGCTGGGATAGATGGAAAAATCCCTGGTAGCGGCTGGACAATCAGCAGGAGCTCCTCCAAACACGACCACACCCGTCCACTGACTCCTGCACACACGACCACACCCGTCCACTGACTCCTGCACACTGAGGATTACACCCGGTATACAGGACAGGAGAAGTGGTACTGTGCAGTGTATATATATACAGAATAAGAGCAGATACTGAGGATTACACCCAGTATACAGGACAGGAGAAGTGGTACTGTGCAGTGTCCATATATACAGAATAAGAGCAGATACTGAGGATTACACCCAGTATACAGCACAGGAGAAGTGGTACTGTGCAGTGTATATATATACAGAATAAGAGCAGATACTGAGGATTACACCCAGTATACAGGACAGGAGAAGTGGTACTGTGCAGTGTATATATATACAGAATAAGAGCAGATACTGAGGATTACACCCAGTATACAGGACTGGAGAAGTGGTACTGTGCAGTGTATATATATACAGAATAAGAGCAGATACTGAGGATTACACCCAGTATACAGGACAGGAGAAGTGGTACTGTGCAGTGTATATATACAGAATAAGAGCAGATACTGAGGATTACACCCAGTATACAGGACAGGAGAAGTGGTACTGCGCAGTGTATATATATATACAGAGTAAGAGCAGATACTGAGGATTACACCCAGTATACAGGACAGGAGAAGTGGTACTGCGCAGTGTATATATATATATACAGAATAAGAGCAGATACTGAGGATTACACCCAGTATACAGGACAGGAGAAGTGGTACTGTGCTGCTTCTTCCTCACTTTTTTGCCACAGATTGACATTTGGTTGCTCGGGGGTTAATGGTATCAGACACATTAGTGCCCTGCACATTCCCTTCATCCCATGTTTCCTGTGCGGCTGATTTACCCTTTAGAAAATGTCACACTGTGTCCAGCAGAGTAGATAAGAGGTACCAGGAGGGGCATGCCTGGCGCTGCCAGTTTTTGCAGACTCCTGCCAGGTGCTGCGACAAGTCTGTGACTCGAGATCCCCCGCATTTCGCCCGATGGGCGCGCTGCCACCAGCCAATTAAGTTATCAAGTGTGATTAAAATGAGAATATGCGTGGCTGGTATGGAGCAGGCACTGTCACCGCTCTATAATGAGAGCACAGGCCCGAGGGGTCTGCACACCCACAGATGAACACTGGCACAGGGCAGAAATGCTGGGTACATCGCTAGAGGGCTGAAACATGGATAAAATGGGAAATACACTCTTTGCAAAAGTGTTCAACCCCCAATGCTTTAGTATGCTGGTATAACCACCTTATCAGCATTGATGTATCCAGACTGCAGAGCCGCCAGCTGTGGTACTAGAACCGCACATGGGAAATATTCACTGACTCCACCAGCAGAATAGTGAGTGCAGCTCTGGAGTATAATACAGGATGTAACTCAGGATCAGTACAGGATAAGTAATGTATGTACACAGTGACTGCACCCGCAGAATAGTGAGTGCAGCTCTGGAGTATAATACAGGATGTAACTCAGGATCAGTACAGGATAAGTAATGTATGTACACAATGACTGCACCAGCAGAATAGTGAGTGCAGCTCTGGAGTATAATACAGGATGTAACTCAGGATCAGTACAGGATAAGTAATGTATGTACACAGTGACTGCACCAGCAGAATAGTGAGTGCAGCTCTGGAGTATAATACAGGATGTAACTCAGGATTAGTACAGGATAAGTAATGTATGTACACAGTGACTGCACCAGCAGAATAGTGAGTGCAGCTCTGGAGTATAATACAGGATGTAACTCAGGATCAGTACAGGATAAGTAATGTATGTACACAGTGACTCCACCAGCAGAATAGTGAGTGCAGCTCTGGAGTATAATACAGGATGTAACTCAGGATCAGTACAGGATAAGTAATGTATGTAGACAGAGACTGCACCAGCAGAATAGTGAGTGCAGCTCTGGTGTATAATACAGGATGTAACTCAGGATCAGTATGGGATAAGTAATGTATGTACACAGTGATTGCACCAGCAGAATAGTGAGTGCAGCTCTGGAGTATAATACTGGGTATAACTCAGGATCAGTACAGGATAAGTAATGTAATGTATGTACACAGTGACTGCACCAGCAGAATATTGAGTTCAGCTCTGGAGTATAATACAGGATGTAAATCAGGATCGGTACAGGATAAGTATTGTATGTACACTGTGACTCCACCAGCAGAATAGTGAGTGCAGCTCTGGAGTATAATACAGGATGGAACTCAGGATCAGTACAGGATAAGTAATGTATGTACACAGTGACTGCACCAGCAGAATAGTGAGTTCAGCTCTGGAGTATAATACAGGATGTAACTCAGGATCAGTACAGGATAAGTAATGTATGTACACAGTGACTGCACCAGCAGAATAGTGAGTGCAGCTCTGGAGTATAATACAGGATGGAACTCAGGATCAGTACAGGATAAGTAATGTAATGTATGTACACAGTGACTGCACCAGCAGAATAGTGAGTGTAGCTCTGGAGTATAATGCAGGATGTAACTCAGGATCAGTACAGGATAAGTAATGTATGTACACAGTGATTGCACCAGCAGAATAGTGAGTTCAGCTCTGGAGTATAATACAGGATGTAACTCAGGATCGGTACAGGATAAGTAATGTATGTACACAGTGACTGCACCAGCAGAATAGTGAGTGCAGCTCTGGAGTATAATACAGGATGTAACTCAGGATCAGTACAGGATAAGTAATGTATGTACACAGTGACTGCACCAGCAGAATAGTGAGTGCAGCTCTTGAGTATAATACAGCATGTTACTTGTGGTTTAAATAAGTCATGGGATGGTGATCAGAAGTGGGGTACATTGCTCCCTGTTCCATGCTCAGGATGACTCTAGTGATTACAGAACCGCTGAGCTTGCAATCTGCAGTGATACGGAGCCTGTAGTGTTAGTAGTGACTCGCGAACAGATGTTGATGGATTTTATGTGCAGTTTTTATAGGACTGTAAAGTTCTTTCCTCTGATATAATAGGAGAGGGGGTGATTTGGATACAGGATGTGCCCGTCGTCCATATAAAACTGCCCTGTCGTAAACTTTATAATTATTTATCCTGCAAGTAAAGTGAGGTCGTTGTCGCAGTCACGTTGTGCGGATCTCTGCTGCCAGTGATATATACTGATTGTTAGATTCACAGCAGGCAATAGACGTGGGGTCAAGTAGCTTGTGAGCAAAATGCTTCATTCAGTGACAGAAAGCAGAGTTCTTGAACGTGGTGAAAAACAAACCAAATTTTTGTAGAAAGCATACTGGACAGGCCATCTCTGGTAATTTTCAGTTAGCCCTGCGGATGATCAAAGGGTTAATCCCATTTTGAATAAAGGGCTAGATGGGTGTTATCAGTTAGGGGTGTGTCCAGTCTGACAGATTGTCCATTCAGTGGTGCCAAGGGCACGCCCCCAGCTGGTGACACCTAGTTGTATCTTTGCTTCTTAACTTCTAGTAGGAATAATAGAGGAATGGTGCCACTTGAAGTCATAAGAATAGTTGCTCCTGAATTGTCATCTTATTAGGGATTCATTTTTGACTGAGGTGTGTCAGGAGAGGTGATGGGCCCCTGCACACATCAGTGCAGCCCCTGCACACATCAGGGCTGCCCCTGCACACATCAGGGCAGCCCCTGCACACATCAGGGCAGACCATGCACACATCAGGGCAGACCATGCACACATCAGGGCAGACCATGCACACATCAGTGCAGCCCCTGCACACATCAGGGCAGACCATGCACACATCAGGGCAGCCCATGCACACATCAGGGCTGCCCCTGCACACATCAGTGCAGCCCCTGCACACATCAGTGCAGCCCATGCACACATCAGGGCAGCCCATGCACACATCAGGGCTGCCCCTGCACACATCAGGGCTGCCCCTGCACACATCAGGGCAGCCCCTGCACACATCAGGGCAGACCATGCACACATCAGGGCAGCCCATGCACACATCAGGGCAGCCCATGCACACATCAGTGCAGCCCCTGCACACATCAGTGCAGCCCCTGCACACATCAGTGCAGCCCATGCACACATCAGGGCAGCCCCTGCACACATCAGGGCAGACCATGCACACATCAGGGCAGCCCATGCACACATCAGGGCTGCCCCTGCACACATCAGGGCAGCCCCTGCACACATCAGGGCAGCCCCTGCACACATCAGGGCAGACCATGCACACATCAGGGCAGCCCATGCACACATCAGGGCTGCCCCTGCACACATGCCCGTTCAGTGGAGGGAATCTGTGCTCTAGGAAAGGATATTATCCTAATGGAACATCCACATCCAAGCTTAATGCAAGGGTTAATTGGTAGGTCTATGGGTGAGGACTGTGAAGTCATAATGTCAACATTGTGATGTCACCATATTAGCACTGTCATGGCATCTTGTTGGTGCTGTGATATATTAACCATGTCATGATGTCTCTATGGCGGCACTATGATGTTACCATGTCAGCACTGTGACGTTACCAAGTCTCCATGTCAGCACTATGATGTCACTAGGTCTCCATGTCAGCACTGTGATGTCACCAGGTCTCCATGTCAGCACTGTGATGTCACCAGGTCTCCATGTCAGCACTGTGATGTTACCAAGTCTCCATGTCAGCACTATGATGTCACTAGGTCTCCATGTCAGCACTGTGATGTCACCAGGTCTCCATGTCAGCACTGTGATGTCACTAGGTCTCCATGTCAGCACTGTGATGTCACCAGATCTCCATGTCAGCACTGTGATGTCACCAGGTCTTCATGTCAGCACTGTGATGTCACTAGGTTTTCCATGTCAGCACTATGATGTCACCAGGTCTCCATGTCAGCACTGTGATGTCACTAGGTCTCCATGTCAGTACTGTGATGTCACTAGGTCTCCATGTCAGTACTGTGATGTCACTAGGTCTCCATGTCAGCACTGTGATGTCACCAGGTCTCCATGTCAGCACTATGATGTCACTAGGTCTCCATGTCAGCACTGTGATGTCACCAGGTCTCCATGTCAGCACTATGATGTCACTAGGTCTCCATGTCAGCACTGTGATGTCACCAGGTCTCTTTGTCAGCACCGTGATGTGATCAGGTCTCCATGTCAGCACTGTGATGTCACCAGGTCTCCATGTCAGCACTGTGATGTCATCAGGTCTCCATGTCAGCACTGTGATGTCACCAGGTCTCCATGTCAGCACTGTGATGTCACCAGGTCTCCATGTCAGCACCGTGATCTCACCAGGTCTCCATGTCAGCACTGTGATGTCACCAGGTCTCCATGTCAGCACCGTGATGTCACCAGGTCTCCATGTCAGCACCGTGATGTCACCAGGTCTCCATGTCAGCACCGTGATGTCACCAGGTCTCCATGTCAGCACTATGATGTCACTAGGTCTCCATGTCAGCACCGTGATCTCACCAGGTCTCCATGTCAGCACTGTGATGTCATCAGGTCTCCATGTCAGCACTGTGATGTCACCAGGTCTCCATGTCAGCACTGTGATGTCATCAGGTCTCCATGTCAGCACTGTGATGTCACCAGGTCTCCTTGTCAGCACCGTGATGTGATCAGGTCTCCATGTCAGCACTGCCGTAGACGCATAGTATTCTGTTACACACTGGTGCAGCCGCTGCCAGCTCTCCTCCACCTGGTAAACAACGGCTCCTGATTTAGACCTATCTCTCACTGTCTGTTTTTAGAAAAACTGAGCATCTGAGTGGGTGAGACTGGCATTATCATGAATTCTCCCAATGCCCAGGCTGCCAGCATGCGGAGACAGAGCATTAATTAACTTACAGTGTAGGGGCAGGATCTGCAGAGCATCGCTCTACTCCATCTATCCATGAACTATCCCCCTGCTGGTCTGATCCATGACCCTCCCACACAAGTTGTGACCCAGCTTTCCCAGAGTCCTGAATGGTAAATCTGCCCAGTTACCCAGCAGTAAGGCTGAGAAGATATCATTGTGTAACTAGGCAGATACTCCGGGAAAGCTGGGTTACAGCCCCCCCGCCCCCTAGACTGTATTACAGCGGTACAGCGGCGTTTCCGTAGTCTGGGAGCCGAGATTCTGCGCTTTGATGTGTAAAACCAGATTGACAGATGCAGATGCTCGGAGGTATCAGAGGTTTTTCGGGAATGATGTTTCCTTATGAAAAAACGAGTCGAAATCTAAGGGGGAAGAAATCTGAATTAATCCCATTAACCCGTTAACGACCACAACACATTGTGAATCATTTTAAGCATTTTGGGGTTCATATAAATTATTCCTTAAAGGAGTGTCCCAGGATACAAACCTATCCCCTATCCCAGGGATGAAGTACAAGTATCTGATCGGTGGCGGTCTGACCACTGGGACCTTAATGATCACGAGAACATGGACCCCCATGCCCCCATTTAAATGGAGCATTCATTTATACACAGACATGGTGGTCCATCCATTCGGGGGCATAGGACCCCCGTTCTCGTGATCGGTGTGGAAACCCTAGCAATAGATTTTAGGGTGCCTAGTTTTCAGTATTTTTTAGCTTTATGTTGTGACACGTCTTTTAGCTATGGTGTAAATAACACAAGTAGATACAATGTAAAAAGCATCTTTTGTGCTCTGCGGGGGAGGAGCTTACACAGTCCCCACCCCTGCAGGGAGCTAAATCCTCCCTCTTTTGCAATAAGTCCCTGTAATCTGGTGTCTGAAAAGCAAATCTCACACATAGATGGGAAAGTAGATATGAATTTTTGGAAAGATGGGTTATGGCCACCATTACTGCTTGCACCCAGCTTCCCCAGGGACGAGTCTGATTAATTATCGTGATGCCTAGATGGATTTGCTGTTGGGAAAGTTGGGTTGCAAGAAGTATTGCCACCATTGTAGCAGCAGGGACTGAATAACTAGATGGATTGCCATTCAGGGACCAGGGAAAGCTGGGTGCCTGACCAGGTGTGGTGTCAGCTTTAGTGGTTGTCACCCAGCTTTCCAAGTAAAAGATATGACTCAGGCTTTGCTGGCACACAGTTTCCTGGCGAGCGTCTGGGCACACAGCCCCCGCCAGTCATCCTCAGGACACGCCACTTTGGTTTTGTCAGGGATTAGGTACGTCAATTGGCAATTCCTCCTCTCATCGCCTCTCAGTGAGTGCAGACGAAGTAAGTGGCCATAGAAGACGCCGGGGCTGAGACCTGGGAGGGAGCCGTCAGCATATTACAGCCCCCCCTTCCCGAATCCAGCACCACTGCTCCATGACCTTCTAAGATGTCAGGCGAGCAGGATGTGCCATTATCAAAGGGCTCCTTCTGTCTTCTGTGTACAAGCAGGGCTAGGTCACGATGTAAACAAGAAGGTTTCTATTCACTGACAGCAAGCAGAGAAGTCAAGGAGTGTATTCACAATAAACTGAGAAAACCCAGGGGAAAGGATTACACTGTTCACAGCTCACCTGTTCCTTCATATCTGCTTATCTGACTACTATTCACAGGCAACAGCAGCACAGAGTATTTATGCAGGGTAGGCTTCTATAGGCTGATGCAGGCAGTGTACTGACCAGCCACAATATATATATATATATATATATATTTATTTATACACACACACGTGTAATACATATAGTGAATATAGACGCTATCGGGTTAGTGTCAGTCTTCACTGCCTTTCTGGCATTCTATTCATGAACAAGGGAGCTCTGGATGAACAGAGCTACAGTTCCTGTGTGTTTTGGGGGTGTAGAAAGTTACTATAAATGGTGAGATGAACGCCTGCGATAGGATGTTTCGCTTTTCTTTGGCGCCCATCTGATTTTCCGTCTCCACGGAAACCAAACATTAGCACTCACGGAGCTCCTGCTGCTGGGCCTGGAAACTTGCAGATACAAATCGCCTTTCCGCGTCCGCCGTCGCTTTCATACGTGAACTCTATTTTCTTGCACACAAAAGTGTAAGTGTGAATCGCCCGCTTCCTGCAATTATTCTCCGCGCTGCCACTTTCTTGCCTTTCTTCGGTTCAAGGTCATGGCGCAGGCGATCTGCTCTGGTGGCTGCCATTTCCTGCGCTCCGCGGAGTCGGCGGACGGTTGTGCTGGTCTCGCTGGAGCTGCGGACAGAGGGAAGCGGATGGCGGATATTTCCATGGCTCTGCTTGTGGTATTTAACAATGGGACATCAACAGGAAGCGTCCTTGACACGGCCGGGAGCCTCCTCTTATTTATACGGCCTCTTGGAAGTGGCAGGAGCTGCCAGAGCCGGCGGAACCCAGAGCAAGCGGCTCCGAGGACTTTATCTAAACTTTATAACAACTTGGGGGAAAACTCCGCCGTAGCCTAGAACTAGAAAAGAGCTGGGCCCCGTAGCAAATGTATGAATTCGGTGGGGCCCCTAAAGCATGAACATTTACCAGCAATGTGTCAAAGATGAGGCAAGTTATCAACCAGGCCCCAGACTCCTAAATTAGCAGATCAGACCAGGGCAGGCCCTCATCCACATGCCTTAGTTATCAGACCCCAGACCAAACCCCTAAATTATGAGACCCCAGACTCCTTAATTATCAGACCCCAGACCAAACCCCTAAATTATGAGACCCCAGACCAAACCCCTGAAGTATCGGACACCAAACCAGACCCCTTAATTATCGGACCACAGACCAGACACCTAAATTATCAGACAACAAACTAGACGTCTAAATTATTGGACCCCAGACCAAACCCTTAGGCTGTTTCACACGGGCATTGCGGGTGCGTTGCGGGAAAAGATGCGGGTGCGTTCCGGGAACATGCGCGATTCTTCAGCGCGAGTGCAAAGCGTTTAAATGCATTTTGCACGCCCGTGAGAACAATCGGCATGTTTGGTACCCAGACCCGAACCCGGACTTCTTCACAGAAGTTCGGGTTTGGGATCGGTGTTGTGTAGATTTTATTATTTTCCCTTATAACATGGTTAGAAGGGAAAATAATAGCATTCCTAATACAGAATGCGAAGTAAATTAGGGATGGAGGGGTTAAAAATAAAAATAAAAAAATTAAACTCACCTCATCCACTTGTTCGCGCAGCCCGGCTTGTCTTCTTTCTTCTTCTTTGAGGACCTGGGAGGATCACTGCGCTCATCACATGGTCTATCACATGGTCAATTACCATGGTGATAGACCATGTGATGAGCGTAGTGATGTCACCAAAGGTCCTTTTCCTCCCAGGTCCTCAAAGAAGAAGAAAGAAGACAAGCCGGGCTGCGCGAATAAGTGGATGAGGTGAGTTTAATTATTATTATTATTTTTTTTTTTTAACCCCTCCATCCCTAATTTACTTGTTGTATTTACCATGTTATAAGGGAAAATAATAATGATCAGGTCTCCATCCCGATCAACTCCTAGCAACCATGCGTGAAAATCGCACCGCATCCGCACTTGCTTGCGATTTTCACGCAGCCCCATTCACTTCTATGGGGCCTCCGTTGCGTGGAAAACGCAGAATATAGAGCATGCTGCGATTTTCACGCAACGCACAAGTGATGCGTGAAAATCACCGCTCATGTGCACAGCCCCATAGAAGTGAATGGGTCCGGATTCAGTGCGGGTGCAATACGTTCACCTCACGCATTACACCCGCGCGGAAAACTCACCCGTGTGAAAGGGGCCTTAAATTATGAGACCCCTTAATTATCAGACCCCAAACCCGATCCCTAAACCCCCAGACCTCACTGTACATACCTCGATCTTCTTGACGTCCAAGAGCCGCCTGGCTAAAACTTCGGCAATGAGCAGCACAAGGACGTTGCCTGCTCCTCCACACGCAATTTGCTGACTGAGAAGCCGGGGCCCCACTGAGCCGGTGGGCCCTGTAACAGCTATGCTGGCTCCCAAACGGATGCTTAGAACATCTTACATGGTAACCTACCTCTGATGTTACATCACTGTAAAAGCATTGCTTTAGTTACCCTGTACTGATCCTGTTACATTGTGTTACATTGTATATTATACTCTAATCACATCAAGATCTGCATTTAGAATTCAGATGTTCACCAATAACCAGAGAGAAGAGCATTATGACCACCCTGCGCCCAGTTGTTAGGTCATACCGTCAGTATTTAGTTTAAAGTAATGGCAGAATGATGATTACAGCACTGGAAGTAACTCGGCTACAGCACATAACAATAACTGAGAATCAGTGTCTGTAACACTACTCAACTACATTCACAACTGCAGATGTAGCAGAGCTGAGTTGTCAATTGAAAGAATGTAGCACAGTGATCCATAGGGTTAATAGAGAGAGGCAGTGTGCGGATTTACAACCAGAGAGGTGGCAATAATGAAAACCCTCATAAAAGTAATGGACAAATCTTTCCTCATCTGTCATTAGTATTTATGATTGTCATCAACTCCAGCGAGAAGAAATGGTGAAAACGGAAGCCAAGAGAGATCTGCAGGCCGAATAATACCGTAAAAATATCGCCTCATAGTACTGAAAGCCAATGACTCCTGATACCTAAACTGATTACGGTAGTTATATTCTTGTACATAGGAGGCAGTATTATAGTAGTTATATTCTTGTACATAGGAGCAGTATTATAGTAGTTATATTCTTGTACATAGGAGCAGTATTATAGTAGTTATATTCTTGTACATAGGAGGCAGTATTATAGTAGTTATATTCTAGTACATAGGAGGCAGTATTATAGTAGTTATATTCTTGTACATAGGAGGCAGTATTATAGTAGTTATATTCTTGTACATAGGAGCAGTATTATAGTAGTTATATTCTTGTATATAGGAGCAGTATTATAGTAGTTATATTCTTGTACATAGGAGGCAGTATTATAGTAGTTATATTCTTGTACATAGGAGCAGTATTATAGTAGTTATATTCTTGTACATAGGAGCAGTATTATAGTAGTTATATTCTTGTACATAGGAGCAGTATTATAGTAGTTATATTCTTGTACATAGGAGGCAGTATTATAATAGTTATATTCTTGTACATAGGAGCAGTATTATAGTAGTTATATTCTTGTACATAGGAGGCAGTATTATAGTAGTTATATTCTTGTACATAGTAGCAGTATTATAGTAGTTATATTCTTGTACATAGGAGGCAGTATTATAGTAGTTATATTCTTGTACATAGGAGGCAGTATTATAGTAGTTATATTCTTGTACATAGTAGCAGTATTATAGTAGTTATATTCTTGTACATAGTAGCAGTATTATAGTAGTTATATTCTTGTACATAGGAGGCAGTATTATAGTAGTTATATTCTTGCACATAGGAGCAGTATTATAGTAGTTATATTCTTGTACATAGGAGCATTATTATAGTAGTTATATTCTTGTACATAGGAGCAGTATTATAGTAGTTATATTCTTGTACATAGGAGAAGTATTATAGTAGTTATATTCTTGTACATAGGAGCAGTATTATAGTAGTTATATTCTTAACCATATTTCTTTTTATTGAGGTAAGAAAACAAGGCCACATGCCTACATAAGACATCAGTATCATAACATTAAAAGTTACAGTAGTTATCCAGCGTACAAGTCATGAGTAGACAATACTAGCGATTATCATCATCATCATCACCATAAAACAAACATCAAAAGGAGGAAAAAAGGGGGAGGAGGGGGAGACAATGGGTTAGGTGGGGGAGGGGGCAGAGAAGTGAGGGAATCCTGCTCTATCATGTGAAATTCCTGTGTGATTTCCATGGGGACCATAGCTTTAGGAAACAATGGCGAGAGTTTGTTTCCCAATGCGCCAGTTCCTCAAAGCGGTAGACATGATCTACCTTGTCCGTCCACATATCTAGATTTGGTGGGGAATCAGTTTTCCACAAAAGGGGGACCAGTAATCTCGCAGCTGTGATCAGCATTGTAGGGAGATTATTCTTAGCAGGGGTTATCGTGCTATTAGGGCACCACAGTAGGATGAGTTTGGCATCTAATAGGACTTTAGTTTTGCAAACGCTATTAATCATTGATTCTATCAATTTCCAAAACTAGGGTTGTCCCGATACCGATACTAGTATCGGTATCGGGACCGATTCCGAGTTTTCTCGGCGGTACTCAGCCGCCGATACCCCGCCCCGATACACTGTACTCTTACACCGGGCCCCGCCGCTCACCGAAGTATTTATAAACGTGAATCCTTATCCTGTTCCCCTTTCCCATGTCCCCCCTGTATCCCCATAGCACTTACTTAAGCTTCCATAGCAGGCAGAGCAGACGGCAGCAGTAACGTCACTCACTGACGTCGCGCGTCTGCTCCGCCCACTTTATGAGTGAAGCAGGCGGAGCAGGCGCGCGACGTCAGTGAGTGACGTTACTGGTGCCGTCCGCTCTGCTTAAGTAAGTGCTGTGGGGATACAGGGGAACATGGGAGAGGGCAGCGTTAGTTCAACTTAACAACAGGATAAGGATTCACGTTTATAAATACTTCGGTGAGCGGCGGGGCCCGGTGTATTGGGGGACACTGTTATGAGGGGGATCTGTGGATGACATATAGCAGTGTCATCCACAGATCCTCCCCATAACAGTTCCATCCACAGATCCCCCACCAAATAACAATGCCATCCTCAGATCCCCCCACCCCATAACAATGCCATCCACAGATATCCCACCCCATAGCAGTACCATCCACAGATCCCCATAACAGTGCCATCCACAGATCCCCCATAACAGTGCCATCCACAGATCCCCCATAACAGTGCCATCCACAGATCCCCATAACAGTGCCATCCACAGATCCCCCATAACAGTGCCATCCACAGATCCCCCATAACAGTGCCATCCACAGATCCCCATAACAGTGCCATCCACAGATCCCCATAGCAGTACCATCCACAGATCCCCATAACAGTGCCACCCACAGATCCCCATAACAGTGCCATCCACAGATCCCCATAACAGTGCCATCCACAGATCCCCATAACAGTGCCATCCACAGATCCCCCATAACAGCACCATCCACAGATCCCCATAACAGTGCCATCCACAGATCCCCCATAACAGTGCCATCCACAGATCCCCCATAACAGTGCCATCCACAGATCCCCATAACAGTGCCATCCACAGATCCCCATAACAGTGCCATCCACAGATCCCCCATAACAGCACCATCCACAGATCCCCATAACAGCGCCATCCACAGATCCCCCATAACAGTGCCATCCACAGATCCCCCATAACAGTGCCATCCACAGATCCCCCATAACAGTGCCATCCACAGATCCCCCATAACAGTGCCATCCACAGATCCCCCATAACAGTGCCATCCACAGGTCCCCCATAACAGTGCCATCCACAGATCCCCCACATGACAGTGCGTCATCCACAGATCCACAGATCCCCCAAAACGGTCACATGACATTTAAAAAAAGTATCGGTATTCGGTATCGGTGACTACTTGAAAAAAAGTATCGGTACTTGTACTCGGTCCTAAAAAAGTGGTATCGGGACAACCCTATCCAAAACGGTTGAATCTTATGGCAGAACCACCAGATATGTGATAATGAACCGGTTTCCATGCCACACCTCCAGCACACCTCGGATACCTCAGGATTAAGTTTGTGCAAGAATTCAGGAGTTTTGTACCATCTACTTAGTAGCTTAAAAGAATTCTCCTGAATTCTTACACAGCGACTGAAGCCATGAGAGTGGGCTAAAACAAAGGCCCTCTCTGGTTCCGTCAGGATCATAGAAAGCTCTCGCTCCCATGAAGTCACATAACCGAGCTCTGGAGGTAAAGAGGAGAGCAGTTCCTTATACATCTGGGATAATGGCCTAAGAGGAGGCCTAGGGGCCAAGACTTTCTTTTCAAGCCAGGAAGGGGAGCTATTACCAGCAAAGTTCACTACGCATAACTTAGTATCTCTCTTAAAGTCTGCTAAGTGGAAAAAAGGAGCTGACTTGATTTCGGGGCGATCCATTATTAAATCCCATTGCAAACTACCATCCGGGAGAAGGACATCCCGCAGGGACAAACCAGCGAGCCTTGACCAAATCCCGGAGGGGTTTGACACAGAAGGATGGATATAGCTCTGTAACAATTTAAGAGGCATACAGGGATTGGGAAAGCTAAACTGCTGGGATTTGACCATTTTAGACCATTCTACTAGCATTCCTTTCCAAACCGGGGAGGAGGCGTAGTGATTAGCTGAAAAGGGCCTAACACCCCATAGAGTGAGCTGATCTTGGCTGGTGAGTAGTACAGATTCGAGCCGTGAGCAAAGGGAGCTAGGTTTGTGGGTCAGGGCAGATATACATCTACATAACTGAACAGCAGTATAATATGACTTTACATCAGGCATCCCAAAGCCTCCAAACTTCTTATCTCTTGTAAGGACAGAATAGGCAATGCGTGGAGACTTACCATTCCAGAGGAAGCGCGTGAACACTCGGCGGACTTCTGAGAAGTATGAGTTTGGCAGCCATATGGGAATGGCTTGCAGCAAATAAAGAAATTTGGGGAGAATGAAAGTTTTCAGATAGTTTTTCCTCCCTATCCACGAAACAAAAGGGAGTTTCAGATTCTGTAGGTGAGTGCGAACCTCCTGCAGGAGTGGAGCATAGTTAAGGGAGGCTAGGTCTTGAATATTGGCCGAAACCCGTGTTCCTAAAAATGTAATGTCTCTGGAGGCCCAGGTAAATGGGGTGGCACGTTTTAGACTATTGACTACAGATTGGGGACATGAAATATTAAGTGCCATGGATTTCCCATAATTTATTTTAAAATTGGATACAAATCCAAAATCCTCAAAAGTATTCAACAACTTGGGCAAGGCCTCTGCAGGGTTGGAGGTCATGACTAAAAGGTCATCCGCGAATGCTGCAGTAACATGGGTTTGCGGGCCAATCTGAAGGCCTTTAATAGCAGGATCTGACCTAATTTTACACAAAAGGGTCTCC
The DNA here is from genome assembly GCF_905171765.1 of Bufo bufo. NCBI lineage: Eukaryota > Metazoa > Chordata > Amphibia > Anura > Bufonidae > Bufo > Bufo bufo. The sequence continues at coordinate 693,513,959 of NC_053391.1, read as the reverse complement.
ATGACCAATACAAATAGTGCCGGGGAGAGGGGGCACCCCTGTCTTGTCCCGTTGGTGATGCGAAATGGTGGGGACAATGCTCCATTGACTTTGACCATGGCAGAGGGGGCCGAATAAAGGGTGTTAACAGCATTAATAAACTGGTCCGGGAGGCCAAACTTCGACAGGGTCCGCGACATAAAGAGCCAGCTGACCCTGTCGAAGGCTTTTTCCGCATCCGTACTCACCAGGACTAAAGGCTTAGAGGATCTCTTGGCCCAATTCACCAGATGTAGAAGCCGTACCGTGTTCTCCGACCCCTGTCTGCCATGGACAAAACCTACTTGTTCCTCATGTACAATGTCAGGGAGGACATCCTGAAGCCTGGTAGCCAGAATGTTCGCCCACCACTTCACATCATTATTGAGTAAAGATATTGGCCTATAGTTACTGCAGCATGTTGGATCTTTGTTTTCCTTATGGAGGACAGTAATGTGCGCCATTAAGGAATGAGGAGCAAGAGACCCCCCTGTCAGAAGGTAGTTGCACAAGTTCCTGAAACGTGGGATTAACACATCCTGAAAGGATTTATAATATGCAATGGAAAATCCATCCGGTCCGGGGCTTTTGCCCGATGGGATAGACATAAGGACCTTGCGCACCTCCGAGTCTGAAATAGGTTTAGTCAGGAGGGAAGTTTTTAATGGGGATACAGAGGGAAGATCTAGAGACTGTAAGAATTTGTCAGTAGCCTCGGATAAATCTCCTGGTGTAGTCCCATTAGGGGGTGGCAAATTATATAAGGCCTCATAGAAGGCACAAAATGCTTTAGCAACATCTGGAGTGGACTTATGTATTTTGCCCTTGGAGTCTTTAATAGAGGAAACAAAGGAGTCAGAGAACTGCTTCTTGGCAATTGCCGACATCAGTCCGTTTCCTCTATCCCCATGTGCATAGGCCTTAAATCGGGAACGAAGGACCAACTTTGCTGAGGTGACATTCAATAGATTTTTTAGTTTTGTTCTGGCTTCAGTTAGTTCTGCTAGGGTGCTTATAGCCTGAGATTCCTTATGGGAGGATTCTAAACGGGTTATGTTCGCCAATAAGGCGTCCAGGGCTAGTGTCCTTTGTTTTTTCAAAAAAGCTCCCAAAGCTATAAGCTCCCCCCTGAGGACCACCTTATGGGATTCCCATAGTATAGAAGGAGAAGGAGGCGACTCTGGGGTATCATTAAGCGTGAAAAATTCAGATATTGAGGCCTTAATTTTATCTGCATGTCTGGGGTCTAGAATCAGGGTATCATTGAGACGCCACAAGCGCTCCTTTCTCTGCGGTCCAAACAGGGAAAAATTAACAATGACAGGGGCATGGTCGGATAATGTTATATTACCTATCCGGGCTCCAGAGACATTACGCACGTGAGAACTGGACAGGAAAATGTAATCCAATCTGTGGAAAGACAGTTTAGCATGTGAATAAAAAGTATAATCTCGGCCATTGGGGTTTAGGGCCCGCCAGACGTCTAATACTTTAAGTTTCCTCAGGGAAATTTTTAATCTTCTCAGGAGCCTGTAAGATACTGAGGGTCTGCCCGCCGAGGTGTCCACCGCTGGCTCCAGGGCAACATTGAAGTCGCCCCCCAAAACTAGTAAGCCCTCAGAGAAGGAGGACAACGCATTAAGGGTCTGAACGAGCCATGGTACTTGGCCTTTATTGGGAGCGTATAAGTTAGCAAAGGTCACTGGAGATTCGCCCAGTAAACCCTTTACAAAAATGTACCTGCCCTCAGGGTCCGCTGAGATAGCTGAGTGCTTAAAGGGGAGGCATTTATGCACAGCTATACTAACCCCTCTACTGGTGGAATCATGAGTACTGTGAAACCACTGGACAAATTTCTTGGGGGGAAGTTTAGGAACTTTGCCTGTTCTGAAATGGGTCTCTTGCAAAAAGGCCACAGAGACCTTATCTTTCAGAAGGAGAGATAGAGTTTGAGACCTTTTACATGGCTCGTTCAGCCCGTGCGCGTTTAGTGAGGCGACCACTATAGAAGACATTTCTGAATACATTCAGGTGAGTAAATGCATAATACATCCATGGAAGTATGGAAGAGCACACAGATGATATGAGCAGGAGAAGGGAAAAAAGGTAGGGGAAGTACAAAAGAACAAAAAATGAGTAAGAGAACATTAAACATGTCAAGTTGACAAGTGAGTGACTCAGACAAGACACCCGTCCGAGGAGGGTTAGGCACTCTACCTATCACCAGCCAAGACAGGATTGGACTGGCGAGGGGGCAAGTAAAGCACCTGTGGTCTGAACAAAAGAGACCAAAAATAGAAAAAGTGTCCAGCATCTTAATCCGTCCGGTCATCACCCTGCAATGAGGAACGAAGTGTAATACTCTAGTGGTAGTATCCTATAGCGACATAGACAAGGTGCAAAAACATTCAGATATGACACAATAATAAGCCCAATTAAAAGGTAGGCCATAAAAATAAAACCGTAAAAATGCTGAAAACATAGAAAATGTAAAGAGGCTAAGTCTGCCTTTAGAACCTGTATATCGTAGAGGTGAGCAACAGTCATCTCCATTTCTGGGGAGGTGGAAATATCAGCAAGGAATGCTTCTAAGTGCTTCTAATCAGGTGGGATCTCTGTCAATCCTGCTGCGGCCCGAGCGATCCGACTTGCCTGTAGACGCCGTCTGCCATGCGGATACACGAGGTGGTGTGGGAAGAGCGCCATCTTGGTCAGCTGGCAGCCATGAGGGAATTTCCACCGGAGGAACGTCCAGAGACCGCCAGACAGAATCCAGGTCTGCAGGTGAACGCACGGTGAGTAGCTTGCCATTTCTGGAAATTGCCAACCCAAAGGGGTATAGCCAGCGGAATGGGGTCGAGGTTTTCCTTAGGATTTCCAGGAGAGGTCTGAGGAGACGTCTTTTGGTCAGAGTGGATGGCGCAATGTCCTGGAACATCTGAATCGGGGTATTTTCATACTCCAACACTTCCATCTCTCGTTGCCTTTTTAGGAGGGCCGCGGTGTCTACATAGCTCAGTAGGCCGCAAATTACGTCACGTGGTGGCTCTTGTGGTTTAGGCCTAGGGCGCAGCGCCCTGTGTATGCGCTCCACCACGATCCCCTCCGCTCTGTCTGGCCCAAGCATTTTGGAGAACAGCTCACGCGCCACAGTCGGTAAGGCCTCCGTCGCAATCGACTCAGGTAGGCCGCGTATGCGTATGTTGCGCCGGCGACTCCGGTTCTCCTGGTCTTCTAGTTTTAGGAAGGCCTCATTCAGTAGGGCTTTGTGGGAGGCCAATACTTCTGATGCTTTGCCTTGATAGGCTATAATGGCGTCCTGCGTGCCCTCTAGCGTGACCACTCTCTGGCCTAGGTGCTTCATATCGTCTTTGATGTCCGCCAGATCTTGTTTAAGAGGTGTAAGGGCCGATTCAAGGACCCGGCGGAGGGTCCGTTCTGATAAAGGCGGGTCTCTGGGCCTCCTGTCTGAAACATCAGAGCCGCTACCCGCATCAGATAGCTCTCCTGCGTCAGAGTCCTGGGCAATAGACGTCGCCATATTGGCGCCTTTCTGCGCGGCAGCTCTCGGTGCTTTTCGTAGGAACTTCTCCATCTCAGGCTGTCTGGAGCGCAGTGGGGTAGACTCTGAGCTTCCTCTGTTCTTTTCTTTGCCAGGTTTCCCCATAATCAGGTAAAATATAGGCTTTTATAGGGTAAATGAGCCGGAATGCTGGAGGAGCTCAAGCTCGTGCGGCCATTCAGCTGCGTGGCTAGGCTCCGCCCCCTCTATAGTAGTTATATTCTTGTACATAGGAGCAGTATTATAGTAGTTATATTATTGTACATAGGAGGCAGTATCATAGTAGTTATATTCTTGTACATAGGAGGCAGTATTATAGTAGTTATATTCTTGTACATAGGAGGCAGTATTATAGTAGTTATATTCTTGTACATAGGAGCAGTATTATAGTAGTTATATTCTTGTACAAAGGAGCAGTATTATAGTAGTTATATTCTTGTACAAAGGAGCAGTATTATAGTAGTTATATTCTTGTACATAGGAGCAGTATTATAGTAGTTATATTCTTGTACATAGGAGCATTATAGTAGTTATATTCTTGTACATAGGAGGCAGTATTATAGTAGTTATATTCTTGTACATAGGAGGTAGTATTATAGTAGTTATATTCTTGTACATAGGAGGCAGTATTATAGTAGTTATATTCTTGTACATAGGAGCAGTATTATAGTAGTTATATTCTTGTACATAGGAGCAGTATTATAGTAGTTATATTCTTGTACATAGGAGGCAGTATTATAGTAGTTATATTCTTGTACATAGGGGGCAGTATTATAGTAGTTATATTCTTGTACATAGGAGCAGTATTATAGTAGTTATATTCTTGTACATAGGAGCAGTATTATAGTAGTTATATTCTTGTACATAGGAGCAGTATTATAGTAGTTATATTCTTGTACATAGGAGGCAGTATTATAGTAGTTATATTCTTGTACATAGGAGGCAGTATTATAGTAGTTATATTCTTGGACATAGGAGCAGTATTATAGTAGTTATATTCTTGTACAAAGGAGCAGTATTATAGTAGTTATATTCCTGTACATAGGAGCAGTATTATAGTAGTTATATTCTTGTACATAGGAGCAGTATTATAGTAGTTATATTCTTGTACATAGGAGCAGTATTATAGTAGTTATATTCTTGTACATAGGAGCAGTATTATAGTAGTTATATTCATGTACATAGGAGCAGTATTATAGTAGTTATATCCTTGTACATAGGAGCAGTATTATAGTAGTTATATTCTTGTACATAGGAGCAGTATTATAGTAGTTATATTCCTGTACATAGGAGCAGTATTATAGTAGTTATATTCTTGTACATAGGAGGCAGTATTATAGTAGTTATATTCTTGTACATAGGGGGCAGTATTATAGTAGTTATATTCCTGTACATAGGAGCAGTATTATAGTAGTTATATTCTTGTACATAGGGGGCAGTATTATAGTAGTTATATTCTTGTACATAGGAGCAGTATTATAGTAGTTATATTCTTGTACATAGGAGGCAGTATTATAGTAGTTATATTCTTGTACATAGGAGGCAGTATTATAGTAGTTATATTCTTGTACATAGGAGGCAGTATTATAGTGGTTATATTCTTGTACATAGGAGGCAGTATTATAGTAGTTATATTCTTGTACATAGGAGGCAGTATTATAGCAGTTATATTCCTGTACATAGGAGCAGTATTATAGTAGTTATATTCTTGTACATAGGAGCAGTATTATAGTAGTTATATTCTTGTACATAGGAGCAGTACTATAGTAGATATATTCTTGTACATAGGAGGCAGTATTATAGTAGTTATATTCTTGTACATAGGAGGCAGTATTATAGTAGTTATATTCTTGTACATAGGAGCAGTATTATAGTAGTTATATTCTTGTACATAGGAGCAGTATTATAGTAGTTATATTCCTGTACATAGGAGCAGTATTATAGTAGTTATATTCTTGTACATAGGAGGCAGTATTATAGTAGTTATATTCTTGTACATAGTAGGCAGTATTATAGTAGTTATATTCTTGTACATAGGAGGCAGTATTATAGTAGTTATATTCTTGTACATAGGAGCAGTATTGTAGTAGTTATATTCTTGTACATAGGAGGCAGTATTATAGTAGTTATAGTCTTGTACATAGGAGCAGTATTATAGTAGTTATATTCTTGTACATAGGAGCAGTATTATAGTAGTTATATTCTTGTACATAGGAGCAGTATTATAGTAGTTATATTCTTGTACATAGGAGCAGTATTATAGTAGTTATATTCTTGTACATAGGAGCAGTATTATAGTAGTTATATTCTTGTACATAGGAGACAGTATTATAGTAGTTATAGTCTTGTACATAGGAGCAGTATTATAGTAGTTATAGTCTTGTAGATAGGAGGCAGTATTATAGTAGTTATATTCTTGTACATAGGAGACAGTATTATAGTAGTTATAGTCTTGTACATAGGAGCAGTATTATAGTAGTTATAGTCTTGTAGATAGGAGGCAGTATTATAGTAGTTATATTCTTGTACATAGGAGGCAGTATTATAGTAGTTATATTCTTGTACATAGGAGGCAGTATTATAGTAGTTATATTCTTGTACATAGGAGGCAGTATTATAGCAGTGTTATAATAGTTATATTATTTTACGTTTGAGGCAATATTTTAGTAGTTGTCTTTTATAGTTATTTTCTTACATGTGCCATTTTATTTGGAAGACAATATACCGGTATGTGGTGGGGTGGTCGTCTGTGGCTGATCGAGGTGTCAGTGCTTTATCCTCTGGGTGTATCGGGAGCATCATAATTCATTTCTTCCTCTTCCTATGAAAGCTCCTTCCTGTCCTCATTGTGCAGCCTGACAGATAAGAACAACCAGGGCCCAAGGTGCGGGGTCCTTACTATAATTTTATTCCTTTGCTCAGTGGTCATTAACCCCTGGACTGGTGGGCACTGTGATATATCAGGTTTAGTAGAGGGGATGAGGTTAGAATAATAGAGTCATTAAGGTTTTGGAGCCCAAACCCTTTCCCTATCCCACTCCATCTGCGCTGTATTAGTGGGTTATATCTTAGTTTTATGTACTTTCACATTTATCTCTGCTGTCCGGCTCCTACAGGATCTAATAGGTGTTTTTAACTTGAGCTTCTGTGATTGTGTATTTACAGTAAAGACTGACACAGAATAAAAAAGCGTGTGGCATTTGGTTCTGTAGATACAGTAGGTGAATGACCGCTCTTCTGACATCTGCGGAGTGGGTGCTGGGGGTCCTGAGGCTTATACAACGTGTATGTAGACCCCTATAGAGTGCTGGGGGCATAATCCAGCAGCATGGCCGCCTCACAATAAAGTGGCGCCATTCTCATAGCTCCTGCTCTGTACCGTCCCCAAATACAAGTGTCTCACGTTACAGCTTCAGCTGTGACTAGAGGATTAGCCACATGTAAAACACATGGGTGCAGATATATTTACACAAGCAAATCAGATTCTACAGATGTCATATTTCCCGGGTGGATTAATCGTCCCACCATGCTCAGCTTTCACAGATCTCTCCATAAAGATTGTTGTTTTTTTTTTTACTACTTTCTGTCTGTGTCAGTCTTCACTGTAAGTCTAGTATTCAATTCCCTTAAACAGCAAGCTAAAAAGGAACAGAACGAAGGGTTAGTCCTTGACTGAGTAGTTCAGCGAGTTATGTGAGGAATCTAAAGAAACACATGTAGCAGTATAGACTCCTCAGATATTTTAGTGTCAGTTTTCACTGCAGTACTGGCATTCTGTTCATGAGTAAGTAAATTCTGGATGAGCAAATCTACAGATCATCCCTTGGAATCGACTTCGATATGCTTTCATCGGTGTATGGCGCCATATTTTCCCTCCTGTCATCGCTCAGACAGGTAAAAAGGGGTGATATTCACCAATTTGCCCCCCAAATGGCGGGAGGGAGCTGAGGAGAGGTGCAGTAATGAAGGATTCTCTCCTGTGGAGGTAAAGTTCACTTGTAGATGCGCAGGTGGAGCAGACTTTGTCTTACAGGGTTACAGCTCCTCTTACTTCTATGTAGGAGACATGAGGACCATACCTGGAGGGTGAGGAATGCTTCAGTAAAGGCTCCTCCATCTGCGCACGGTCTGTGCTGGACGCGGGTGATGCCGCTCTTTCCGTGTCGTGCCGCGGCCCCTCACATGTTCATCAGAAATTAATTTGATGTTCTGTATCCAAATTCTTTCCAAGTCACTGAACCCTGATTGCAAGATCTGCGGATTTCACCGGCCGCATGACGAGGAACTGACCCAATTTTCAGGACTGATGAGCAGGTAGATGTCCTGACAACATATGTTCTGCGACCCCCGCCGACGCAGATATGGGGGCGACGAGGCAGCGGTACGGAGATTTAACCCTTAGTGCGGCGCAGAACTGTGCTTACATCAGCAGACAGTATCACACAGGATAGGATTAGATACACAGCTCCGTAGACAGTATCACACAGGATAGGATTAGATACACAGCTCAGCAGACAGTATCACACAGGATAGGATTAGATACACAGCTCAGCAGACAGTATCACACAGGATAGGATTAGATACATAGCTCAGCAGACAGTATCACACAGGATAGGATTAGATACACAGCTCAGCAGACAGTATCTGACAGGATAGGATTAGATACAACGCTCAGCAGACAGTATCACACAGTATAGGATTAGATACACAGCTCAGCAGACAGTATCACACAGGATAGGATTAGATACACAGCTCAGCAGACAGTATCACACAGGAGAGGATTAGATACACAGCTCAGCAGACAGTATCACACAGGATAGGATTAGATACACAGCTCAGCAGACAGTATCACACAGGATAGGATTAGATACTCAGCTCAGCAGACAGTATCACACAGGATAGGATTAGATACACAGCTCAGCAGACAGTATCACACATGATAGGATTAGATACACAACACAGCAGGCAGTATCACACAGGATAGGATTAGATACACAGCTCAGCAGACAGTATCACACATGATAGGATTAGATACACAGCTCAGCAGGAAGTATCACACAGGATAGGATTAGGTACACAGCTCAGCAGACAGTATTACACAGGATAGGATTAGATACACAGCTCAGCAGACAGTATCACACAGGATAGGATTAGATACACAGCTCAGCAGACAGTATCACACAGGATAGGATTAGATACACAGCTCAGCAGACAGTATCACACAGGATAGGATTAGATACACAGCTCAGCAGACAGTATCACACAGGATAGGATTAGATACACAGCTCAGCAGACAGTATCACACAGGATAGGATTAGATACACAGCTCAGCAGACAGTATCACACAGGATAGGATTAGATACACAGCTCAGAAGACAGTATCACACAGGAGAGGATTAGATACACAGCTCAGCAGACAGTATCACACAGGATAGGATTAGATACACATCTCTGCAGACAGTATCCCACCTGTTAGGATTAGATACACAGCTCAGCAGACAGTATCCCACCTGTTAGGATTAGATACACAGCTCAGCAGACAGTATCACACAGGACAGGATTAGATACACAGCTCAGCAGACAGTATCACACAGGATAGGATTAGATACACAGCTCAGAAGACAGTATCACAGAGGAGAGGATTAGATACACAGCTCAGCAGACAGTATCACACAGGATAGGATTAGATACACAGCTCAGCAGACAGTATCTGACAGGATAGGATTAGATACAACGCTCAGCAGACAGTATCACACAGGATAGGATTAGATACACAGCTCAGCAGACAGTATCACACAGGATAGGATTAGATACTCACCTCAGCAGACAGTATCACACAGGATAGGATTAGATACACAGCTCAGCAGACAGTATCCCACAGGATAGGATTAGATACACAGCTCAGCAGACAGTATCACACAGTATAGGATTAGATACACAGCTCAGCAGACAGTATCACACAGGATAGGATTAGATACACAGCTCAGCAGACAGTATCACACAGGAGAGGATTAGATACACAGCTCAGCAGACAGTATCACACAGGATAGGATTAGATACACAGCTCAGCAGTCAGTATCACACAGGATAGGATTAGATACATGTTTCATGGCCATAGATGTAGCAGTGCTGGTCATAGTCAGTTTGCGGGGTGGTGGGGTGCAGTGTTGGTGCCCGCGGTGAGATGTGGGTGCAGTTTGGGGGCTCTCATCTTCCCACTGTCACCTCGTATTATCGGCTGTGGTTGGGTGACAATTGATGGATCGCGCTGTGACATGTGGCCCTGGAGCGGGCACATCAAGAGGCCCCAAACTAGGTCAAGGTCACTGCGGAGGTGACATGGAGTGGCCACAGCTAAGGCTCCCGTATGGGTTGTTATCCAGCTTTCCCAGACTGCTGAATTGTAAATCTGCCTAGAGACATATGAAGGGATGTGCTGCTCCGTAGCCGGGAAAGCTGGGTGTCTGTTATATTATTATCATCCAGGAGTGATGCATTATAGGAAGTGTAACACCCTTCAATAATCCTCCACAATGTTCACTGTAATAGACGCCAGAGCTCCGCTATTAGGGAAGCATTGCCAGTGACGGCTAGCAGCTTTGGTTGGGACTGCAGTATAAGCCATGGCCTAATAGCTGAAGGCAGCTTTGGATATAACTGGAGTTTCGAATTCAGCTTTGCATGGGAATAGAGTAGAACACAGTGTAATGACAGAATGCAGCTATTGATGTGACTGGAGCTTAAGACTTATTACAATTAGCCGAATTGTCGTTGAGGCTTTGGATGTGACTTGAGTATAACACATGGATGTAACAACAGAATTATGAATGTAACTTATCACTGACCCAGCACAAAGAGACAGATCTGAGCTATAAAAGCCAAAGGATCCTTACGACCGGAGCTGAATATAGACACAGACCCACTGCAAGCAGAGATCTTGAAAATGGAAGGTTTCAGAATCTTTCAGCATGCCGTAAGTCTGGATTAGCCCTTTAAGACCACTATGATACAAATCAGCCTTTGGGGGCATGAAGAGGGTAGCCCTTGGGTGGAGCGAGGTCTGCGCGCTCAGATCTCTCGGCAGGGCTGGGGAGCGCGCGGCTGGCAGCAGCTCTCGTCTCTCCATACACTCAGATAACGGGATGAAACATTTACAGCTGCAGGAAATGAAAAACCTATAAACTGCTGCGACACGCCCGGGGGTAGGACACACGCGGGACGATATGCTGCTCCAGCTGTAAACCCCACACGCAGTCGTAGTGTTACAAAGAGGCGTTTTCTGTTGTAAATAATAGCGTTGAATTTCCCAGTCCTTCGTAGTAACAAATAGATTTTTCCTGAATGGCGTTAAAAAATGTAAAAAAAATGTCATACCTCATCCGTTTGAGCACGAAAAGCCAGCTGCCGCCATATGAATCGAAGATCCCGCGCAACATCCTGTGCGCGGTGACGTATGACGTCCCCACGCTGCACGGGCCACGCGAGATCTCCAGTCAAGATGGCGGCGGTGGCCGGCTCTTCGCTATCAAATGGATGAGGTTAGTATGATCCTTGTTTATTTATTTTACACTGTAATATCAATGTCACATTCCGCAATCAGTGATGAACGCGGCATCTAAGGGGTACAATGACGGGGAGTAGCGCTATCACCATTGCACCCGCTTCTTACAAAGGAGTGCGCTTCGTGCCGAAGTAATTCGGAAAATTTGGCGAAGCAGCTGAATACGTCGTATTTACAAAATAGAACAACATGTAATGTTTCGTGTTCTCTTCATGATGACCTTTGTGGTTTTTTTGTTTTTTTTTGTGCTTGCACGACATAGTCTGGGGGCGCGAACGGGTCCACGATGAAGCTGCAGGGCGCTGCAGATCTCCTCCATCTTGTTTTGCACCTTTCGCTCCGTCAGGAAGTTATTAATCAGACAATCACTTAGTGAGACCGACACATGGAGGTGACGCTGAGGCATCCCGGCCCCTAATCAGCAGGATGAGCCTGTGGCTGCACATTTCCCAAGCTATTACCCTGGAGCTCGCCTTCCTGACCTCCGGAATCGCAGCAGAGACGACCGTAACTGCCATTAAAAATATGTCCTCCTGCAAACAACCGTAGTTTATTAAGGCGGATCGCTCTCTGACCTATACAGTTCAGTGGAGCCATGCACATATCCATGTGCCCAAACGCAAGTCCTATGTCCTGTCCATGGACCGTGGCATGTGATGGGCACCATGTCTCTTAGGCACTATGCTGCTGATTGCAGGAGCCCGGTCATTTAGGGGTTAACTCTGCATAAGGCAGGTGACATCCTGACCTGGCTACAGGGGGCAGCATATCACTGATTCGGTTTATCCAAGCACTCTCACTACCTCCGCTATGGGGAGGGGTTGCTCTTTCACTTTTCACCTCGGGCGTCAGGAAGTCTAGAAGCACCAGCGAGGGTTAATTGTGGGTCCATAGTGGGTATACAGGGTCAGGGGGCTCATCTTTGTGTCTCTGCATCCTGGGATCTCTGGGACCCTCACCCATTGCAACCACAGTCAATTCCATCCTCGACGTGGAACGTCCATTCTAGCAGATGTAGTCATCCAGATTGTGTTTCTTGCTCCTTATTCCTACGTCTTCCACCCGTTATGACATCACCACTTATGACATCACATTTCTCACTTCATTCATGATGACATGCTTAGTCTCCATCAATCCAAAATCTTAAAAGGTGCACTAATCCACCTCAATAGAAGTGAGCGTGCTCAACGGTCACTAACTTTTCACACGACTTTGCACAAGTCAATAGTATCAGCAAACATAAGAAACTTTGTAATATATCTTATCAGAGAAAAATGGTTTATTTTTATAAGTTATATATAGTTTTATAGTTATAAGTTATATAGTTATATAGTTATATATAAATATATATATTTATATAGTTATAAGCCGTTTCTTCCCCTCCCCCCTCTTTTCTAAAATGAGACATCCATGTTGGATGGCCGCTGCTCACTGAAGGATCAGATTAGATCATCCCATATAAGTCTATGGAGAGGGGAGGGGGGAGAAGTGAGCAGGAAATGAGTGAGACAGACTCAGCCAGAGAGACTTCACAGCTAAATAGACAGTTACTATCTAGGCCCAAGTGTTTTATTCACCTCGGCGCTGGTCAGTACTGGTCACTGATCCTGGGCCTGCTTCTGGTTGAGTTAGAGAAGGTTAGGAAGCAGATACTCCTCTACTTTCTGTGTGTAGTGGATGAGAGCTAGTCTCCACCCACCATGTGTGAGAGAACTGTAAACTAGAGATACAGCCGGCTGAGGAGAAAACTGCTAAAATGCCAGTATAATGGGTAGAAATGATGTTGCTCCGCATGTACACACACTGTACCATTGATTACTACAGAGGTTGTTGAACAGATAGGTATGCTTTAACCTTCCAGGTCCACTTTCAAGCTGTCTGAGACCTATAGTGACTTCATCACCTATGATATCATCAGTGATGTCATCAAATTTTGTAGAACCCTATAAGGGGAATACCAATTTCATATAAATGTAATCACTGAGTAGCTTTAGCAAGCATCTGTCTCTATCTCTATGTCTGTCACCTATTATGACATCATCAGTGATGACATCACAGAAAACACCTCATCTCCCATTATGTCATCAGAGTCTTCATTGAACCTTCTAGCCTTAAAGGGGGTCCTTAATAACCTGGCTTTATATGCCCATGCTAGGAAATGTAGATATGACTCTTTCTCTCTATCCACCTATTACTCACTTAATGTGATAGCATTAGCTATGACATCATCAGACCTATGACATCACCATTTGACTGAACTGTCACTGTATCAGACATTAATCCATAATATACCTCACGTCATCGTTCTTCTCACTTGTAACATCATCAGATTATTGTAACAGCGCCCCCTGGTGCCACAAAATAATGAAAAAACCCTGCTTACTAAATTCTCTGTTAAATGTTCTCAAGAAGATCAGCAGACGTTGAGAAGCCCCCGAGAAGGCTGGATTATTCTGTGGTTTACCATTACGCGGTTTGTAAGTAGTCTGTGGCTGCAAAGGATTTTGGGAAGTCTTTGTGAGTTTTGCTTTGTTAGTTCTCATGGCAAAACGACCGTGCGCTCCATAAACAGCAGCCATTACCACGTTCTGGACCATTACCTCTGATAGATAAATAGGTTTTTCATAAAAAATTCTTTATTAGAACAGCGAGCGGTGGGTTTACTTTGCTAATACGCCATCATCCCTGCGCCGCACCCCATCGCCTCAATTATACATGCTTCATTATCTTGGGTCTCGTGCCACCGGCTTCTTCTGATGACCCTTTCCATGCCAGGAGAACCTTCAGAACTTTTTCCATAGTGACTGCAGTGTGTCTAGTATTCAACTGAATTCCCTCACCATGGAAAAACCTACATTTTCTGTCCCTAGGACCAAAGATAAGGACCATGGAGGTAGCCCGCTGGAAAGAGGGGGCACATTACAGGTTGTTCTTACTCCTGTTTCATGGGGTGGTGGGAACCTGCACAAAGTTGTGGTCTCCACAAGTGTTACAATGCTAGCAAATAGGAAAGCTGAAGATGTACTGGAGTCATGGAAATAGGAGGAGGACAAGAGGACCTCCTGTTGGGGATGGTTAGGAGTGTGGTGATGTCAGGCAGCTGCAGAAAGGCATCTCATTTTTATGATTCCTATGGCACCCCCGGTCCTCTATGTATGCCCTTTGAATGTCTGTGTTTTCCTTGTTATGCCTTCTTGGGATGTCTATAGGACTATGCGACCTGCCTAAAGACCAGGAGATTGCATTCCTTATTATGACTTGAGTGTACAGAAGACTCTTCCTCCATTCTTGGAATGTCCATGAGAATGTGCTCTCTTCTGAAAGATCAGGAGATGGTATTCCTTACATCTTAATTGTCCACGAGGATCTGAATCCGTTGTTAGAATTATTCTAAATGTCCAAGAGTCTGCATTACCTGATATGACTCCTCCAAGATTGTCTTGAGTGTTGAGGAGATGGTGCCAAGTCGAGCTCTTCTAGTTAAGGTCTTGGAGAATGTGTAATGCATTATATGGAAGTCCTGTAGGGACCGAATTTAAGGACAGCACCCCCACATAATATGCCACATGTCGTTGTCTCCTCCGAAGGTTCTACATATTGGAAATCTCTTGTTGTGCATCTTCTGAATGACCATGAGTCCGGATATCTACTGGGAGGACTCTTCAGAAAGTCTAAAGCTTACCTAGTGAAGGCTCTTATGAAAGGCCACAGATCATCAAAAGATATTTTATAAGTTTCCAGGAGACTGTGACAATCTTCTTATGTTTCGGCTTGCTTGTGATGCCTTCTTAGAAGCTGCAGGAACCTGTGGCTCCATTTCTGGCAACGTGAATGTCTGAGAGGCTGTCCACTTACTTTTTATGTCTCGTTTTAGTATTCAGGACTTTGTTCCTCTTTAAGTAGAAATTATTGTACATTCTTTAAGAGATTCTTTCTTTCTTTTTGGGACTCATCAATCTGCAGTAGTCTATATAACTCCCTTTTATGACCCCCTAAAGACCAAGAAACCATATGTCTCTTTTTATATCTCCTTGAGATGTCTAATACATTTTGCCTGTTATGCCTCGTTTTACATTCCAGGAGCCTGCGGTAGATCTTATTGGGTTATCTAGAAGCCTCAAGTAGAAGGCTTCATTTTGGTGTCTGACAGATTGATCCTCATTTTTTTAGGTCTCTTGGAATCTACAGTTTTTCCAACCTTGTTGGGCTTGTCTTACAAGATGCCAATTTATGGCATCTGTCTTACAATGCCTCAAGGAACTATCTAATACGTTTTACCCATCTTATGATGTCTCCTCTAAGAGTCTAGGAGCCTGTGTATTTCTTGTGGCTCTAGAAGACTGCGCTACCCTTGTTAGGCTCATCGGTGTCTAGGAGTCCGATCTCCTTATGTGCTAAGAAATGTCTAATAGACTGTTCTGTATACTCTGAGCCACCCTAGTGAAGTCTCCTCTGAACGTCCCGGATTCTGAACCTTCCTTCTGACGTCTCATCGAGTTCTCCACTTCTCATGGCTGCGTCTCCACTTCTACGTGAGTCACCACGAGTTGCCATGATTCTCCAGACTGACATTTGTGATGCCGATAATTCTTTGAGGAGTCATTGACGTCTTTTGAACTCTGAAGATTGCAGAGGACATTTAATTGTAAGATGTCATAGGATGAGGTTAAATGATACGTCTGTGACACCGCAATCGGCTGCGAACGCGTCATCTGCTGCAGGATGTTATCAGATGGGTTAAATGTCTCCAGATGACCCAAGACGTCTGTCTGGAAGAAACTGCCCTGTATATTAATATAGGGACAAGCTAAGGTCCAACATCTACAGTATAAATATCTGTGGAGCAGAGGCCCTGACTGACAGTCTTCACCTGCAGGAGGAAGCGCCGTGTGAATATAACCGCTATTCTGTATGTTCTTTATAGCTGTAAACTGACATGACATATCAAAATCAGCAGTTAGAATTTCAGCATCAACTTCACCATCATCATCATCAACAGCCGCATCATCAGTATCACAGATCAGCAGATTTGGATTGGCAGTGGCTTCATTAATACAACTAGGACAGTGAGAAATCGGAATACTTATTTATGGCAACCGGACAAGACAATCGCTGCACCCAAAGTAGATCAGTAATTTATTACAACACAGGAGCAGTATTATAGTAGTTATATACTTGTACATAGGAGGCAGTATTATAGTAGTTATATTCTTGTACATAGGAGCAGTATTATAGTAGTTAGATTCTTGTACATAGGAGCAGTATTATAGTAGTTATATTCTTGTACATAGGAGCAGTATTATAGTAGTTATATTCTTGTACATAGGAGGCAGTATTATAGTAGTTATATTCTTGTACATAGGAGGCAGTATTATAGTAGTTATATTCTTGTACATAGGAGGCAGTATTATAGTAGTTATATTCTTGTACATAGGAGCAGTATTATAGTAGTTATATTCCTGTACATAGGAGCAGTATTATAGCAGTTATATTCTTGTACATAGGAGCAGTATTATAGTAGTTATATTCTTGTACATAGGAGGCAGTATTATAGTAGTTATATTCTTGTACATAGGAGCAGTATTATAGTAGTTATATTCCTGTACATAGGAGCAGTATTATAGTAGTTATATTCTTGTACATAGGAGCAGTATTATAGTAGTTATATTCTTGTATATAGGAGCAGTATTATAGTAGTTATATTCTTGTACATAGGAGGCAGTATTATAGTAGTTATATTCTTGTACATAGGAGCAGTATTATAGTAGTTATATTCTTGTACATAGGAGCAGTATTATAGTAGTTATATTCTTGTACATAGGGGGCAGTATTATAGTAGTTATATTCTTGTACTAAGGAGGCAGTATTATAGTAGTTATATTCTTGTACATAGGGGCAGTATTATAGTAGTTATATTCTTGTACATAGGAGCAGTATTATAGTAGTTATATTCTTGTACATAGGAGCAGTATTATAGTAGTTATATTCTTGTACATAGGAGCAGTATTATAGTAGTTATATTCTTGTACATAGGAGCAGTATTATAGTAGTTATATTCTTGTACATAGGAGGCAGTATTATAGTAGTTATATTCTTGTACATAGGAGGCAGTATTATAGTAGTTATATTCTTGTACATAGGAGGCAGTATTATAGTAGTTATATTCTTGTACATAGAAACATAGAAACATAGAATGTGTCGGCAGATAAGAACCATTTGGCCCATCTAGTCTGCCCAATATACTGAATACTATGGATAGCCCCCGGCCCTATCTTATATGAAGGATAGCCTTATGCCTATCCCATGCATGCTTAAACCCCTTCACTGTATTTGCAGCTACCACTTCTGCAGGAAGGCTATTCCATGCATCCACTACTCTCTCAGTAAAGTAATACTTCCTGATATTACTTTTAAACCTTTGCCCCTCTAATTTAAAACTGTGTCCTCTTGTGGTAGTTTTTCTTCTTATAAATATGCTCTCTTCCTTTACCGAGTTGATTCCCTTTATGTATTTAAAAGTTTCTATCATATCCCCTCTGTCTCTTCTTTCTTCCAAGCTATACATATTAAGGTCCTTTAACCTTTCCTGGTAAGTTTTATCCTGCAATCCATGTACTAGTTTAGTAGCTCTTCTCTGAACTCTCTCTAGAGTATCAATATCCTTCTGGAGATATGGCCTCCAGTACTGTGCACAATACTCCAAGTGAGGTCTCACCAGTGTTCTGTACAGCGGCATAAGCACTTCACTCTTTCTACTGCTTATACCTCTCCCTATACATCCAAGCATTCTGCTGGCATTTCGTGCTGCTCTATTACATTGTCTTCCCACCTTTAAGTCTTCTGAAATAATTACTCCTAAATCGCTTTCCTCAGATACTGAGGTCAGGACTGTGTCAAATATTCTATATTCTGCCCTTGGGTTTTTACGCCCCAGGTGCATTATCTTGCACTTATCCACATTAAATTTCAGTTGCCAGAGTTCTGACCATTCTTCTAGTTTTCCTAAATCCTTTTCCATTTGGCGTTTCCCTCCAGGAACATCAACCCTGTTACATATCTTTGTGTCATCAGCAAAAAGACAAACCTTACCATCGAGGCCTTTTGCAATATCACTTATGAAGATATTAAACAAAATCGGTCCCAGTACAGATCCCTGTGGAACCCCACTGGTAACATGACCTTGTTTTGAATGTTCTCCATTGACTACAACCCTCTGTTGTCTGTCACTCAGCCACTGCCTAATCCACTCAACAATATGGGAGTCCATGCTCAATGACTGCAGTTTATTGATAAGTCTTCTATGTGGGACAGTGTCAAAAGCCTTACTAAAATCTAGATATGCGATGTCTACTGCACCTCCACCGTCTATTATTTTATTCACCCAGTCAAAAAAAATCTATAAGATTTGTTTGACATGATCTCCCTGAAGTAAACCCATGTTGTTTTTCATCTTGCAATCCATGGGATTTTAGATGTTCCACAATCCTATCCTTTAATAGGGTTTCCATTAATTTGCCTACTATTGATGTCAGACTCACTGGTCTATAGTTGCTCGATTCCTCCCTACTACCTTTCTTGTGAATGGGCACGACATTTGCCAATTTCCAATCTTCCGGGACGACTCCTGTTACTAATGATTGGTTAAATAAATCTGTTAACGGTTTTGCCAGCTCACCACTAAGCTCTTTTAATAATTTTGGGTGTATCTCATCAGGCCCCTGTGACTTATCTGTCTTCACCTTAGACAGCAAACTTAGAACATCTTCCTCTGTAAAGATACATGCATCAAACGATTTATTAGTCATTCTTTCTAGTGGAGGTCCTTCTCCTTTTTCTTTTGTAAAAACTGAACAGAAGTATTCATTAAGGCAGTCGGCTAGCCCTTTATTCTCTTCTACATACCTTCCGTCCTTTGTTTTTAATTTAGTTATTCCTTGTTTTAATTTCCTTTTTTTATTTATGTATCTGAAGAATGTCTTATCCCCTTTTTTCATAGACTGAGCTAGTTTTTCTTCTGCCTGCGCTTTAGAAGTTCTTATAACTTGCTTGGCCTCTCTCTGCCTAATCTTGTAGATTTCCTTATCTTCATTGCTCTGTTTTTTTTTATAATTACAAAATGCTAGCTTTTTATTTTTAATGATTTGGGCCACTTCTGCTGAGTACCACAGTGGTCTCTTCCTTTTTTTGCTTTTACTGACAAGTCTAATGCAATTTTCTGTTGCCTTCAATAATGCACCTTTTAAGTAGTCCCATTTCTCCTGGACTCCATGTAATCCGTTCCAGTCTGATAAGGACTCATTTATGACTAATTTCATTTTTGAAAAGTCTGTTTTTCTAAAATCTAAAACTTTTGTTTTTGTGTGGTGGGACTCTTTCACAGTTCTTATATTAAACCACACTGACTGGTGATCACTAGATCCCAAGGTTTCGCCTACAATGACATCATATACCGAATCCCCATTTGTGAATACCAAATCCAAAATGGCCTCCCTACATAGGAGCAGTATTATAGTAGTTATATTCTTGTACATAGGAGGCAGTATTATAGTAGGTATATTCTTGTACATAGGAGCGGTATTATAGTAGTTTAGTAGTTATATTCTTGTACATAGGAGGCAGTATTATAGTATTTATATTCTTGTACATAGGAGGCAGTATTATAGTAGTTATATTCTTGTACATAGGAGTAGTATTATAGTAGTTATATTCTTGTACATAGGAGCAGTATTATAGCAGTTATATTCTTGTATATATGAGCAGTATTATAGTAGTTATATTCTTGTACATAGGAGCAGTATTATAGTAGTTATATTCTTGTACATAGGAGCAGTATTATAGTAGTTATATTCTTGTACATAGGAGGCAGTATTATAGTAGTGATATTCTTGTACATAGGAGCAGTATTATAGTAGTTATATTCTTGTACATAGGAGGCAGTATTATAGTAGTTATATTCTTGTACATAGGAGGCAGTATTATAGTAGTTATAGTCTTGTACATAGGAGCAGTATTATAGTAGTTATATTCCTGTACATAGGAGGCAGTATTATAGTAGTTATATTCTTGTACATAGGAGCAGTATTATAGTAGTTATATTCTTGTACATAGGAGGCAGTATTATCGTAGTTATATTCTTGTACATAGGAGGCGGTATTATAGTAGTTATATTCTTGTACATAGGAGTAGTATTATAGTAGTTATATTCTTGTACATAGGAGCAGTATTATAGTAGTTATATTCTTGTACATAGGAGCAGTATTATAGTAGTTATATTCTTGTACATAGGAGCAGTATTATAGTAGTTATATTCTTGTACATAGGAGGCAGTATTATAGTTGGTATATTCTTGTACATAGGAGTAGTATTATAGTAGTTATATTCTTGTACATAGGAGCAGTATTATAGTAGTTATATTCTTGTACATAGGAGCAGTATTATAGTAGTTATATTCTTGTACATAGGAGCAGTATTATAGTAGTTATATTCTTGTACATAGGGGCAGTATTATAGTAGTTATATCCTTGTACATAGGAGCAGTATTATAGCAGTTATATTCTTGTACATTGGAGGCAGTATTATAGTAGTTATATTCTTGTACATAGGAGCAGTATTATAGTAGTTATATTCTTGTACATACGGGCAGTATTATAGTAGTTCTATTTTTGTACATCGGAGCAGTATTATAGTAGTTATATTCTTGTACATAGGAGGCAGTATTATAGTAGTTATATTCTTGTACATAGGAGCAGTATTATAGTAGTTATATTCTTGTACATAGGAGCAGTATTATAGTAGTTACATTCCTGTACATAGGAGCAGTATTATAGTAGTTATATTCTTGTACATAGGAGCAGTATTATAGTAGTTATATTCTTGTACATAGGAGTAGTATTATAGTAGTTATATTCTTGTACATAGGAGCAGTATTATAGTAGTTATATTCTTGTACATATGAGCAGTATTATAGTAGTTACATTCCTATACATAGGAGCAGTATTATAGTAGTTATATTCTTGTACATAGGAGCAGTATTATAGTAGTTATATTCTTGTACATAGGAGCAGTATTATAGTAGTTATATTCTTGTACATAGGAGCAGTATTATAGTAGTTATATTCTTGTACATATGAGCAGTATTATAGTAGTTATATTCTTGTACATAGGAAGCAGTATTATAGTAGTTATATTCATGTACATTTGAGGCAGTATTATAGTAGTTATATTCATGTACATTTGAGGCAGTATTATAGTAGTTATATTATTGTACATAGGAGGCAGTATTATAGTAGTTATATTCTTGTATATAGGAGCAGTATTATAGTAGTTATATTCTTGTACATAGGAGCAGTATTATAGTAGTTATACTCTTGTACATAGGAGCAGTATTATTGTAGTTATATTCCTGTACATAGGAGCAGTATTATAGTAGTTATATTCTTGTACATAGGAGCAGTATTATAGTAGTTATATTCATGTACATAGGAGCAGTATTATAGTAGTTATATTCTTGTACATAGGAGCAGTATTATAGTAGTTACATTCCTATACATAGGAGCAGTATTATAGTAGTTATATTCTTGTACATAGGAGCAGTATTATAGTAGTTATATTCTTGTACATAGGAGCAGTATTATAGTAGTTATATTCTTGTACATAGGAGCAGTATTATAGTAGTTATATTCTTGTACATAGGAGCAGTATTATAGTAGTTATATTCTTGTACATAGGAGCAGTATTATAGTAGTTATATTCTTGTACATAGGAGCAGTATTATAGTAGTTATATTCTTGTACATATGAGCAGTATTATAGTAGTTATATTCTTGTACATAGGAAGCAGTATTATAGTAGTTATATTCATGTACATTTGAGGCAGTATTATAGTAGTTATATTCTTGTACATAGGAGGCAGTATTATAGTAGTTATATTCTTGTACATAGGAGGCAGTATTATAGTAGTTCTATTCTTGTACATAGGAGCAGTATTATAGTAGTTATATTCTTGTACATAGGAGGCCTTATAACTTCATCTTAACATGAGTCCATTTCTGTTAAACTGAGAGAAAAATAATATTAATAAAAAATAATCCAATTTCATTAAAAGTACCATCAATCCATATACACATTCCTCCATAATGTCACGTTGTTCCTATGTTTCCTAATTTCCAGGGATTTGATCCACCTCAGCTTTGACATGATAAGGGTCACTGATTTTGTGTGCTGGAATGGCTCGTTACTGATGGACACTCTGGTTCTGGTATTCCAGTGTTAGTACTTGATGACTGTAATAATGAGATACATGGTCCCCCGGTCAATGTCACCTACATTAGGTGGCACCCCATAGATGATATCTAGGTATTTTAGAGACTGCAGTCTTGGAATTTCTAGCTTACAAGATATTTCCTGCCATGTTTTTCTCCCTCCCAGCACTGATATAAAATGTGACATGGTCTCCTGCTGCTGACAACCCAAGGGACACATGCAATCTCACATGCTCAAAAAATTCTCTTTAACAAAAAGCTTCCCATGCAAGGACAGCCAAGCAATATCAAAATATTTAGGAGGGGGCCTCACCGTGTAAGGAGGACCTCAGACTGTGCTGTAAGATGGTGGTCGTACAGTCTTTCAGTGTGTGTGCTGTAAACAGATGAAGGTCTTACGCACCCTGAAGTACAGTTCTTTCCTGGTCTTAGTCTGAATGTAAGACTTCTCTATACCCCACTTCTTCAGGCACCTAATACCATAGTCCAGGTACTGGGGGAGGTAGTCACAAGTCCATTGACCCCTCTTGAGACTGCCACCTCGCACCCAAGACTCTGCAAAAGGCAATATTTAGTCCATGACACTGTTCACCCATAGGGAGCTGTTCTCCGAGTCCAAGCAACCAAAATTAACTTTAAGAAACAAGGAGTCAAAAGAAAATCCTTGGATTTATCATATCCAGCCCACCCTCTCTCCTCTGTAGGTAGGTGATCCCTCTTTTAACTGTGTTCTTCCATCGCTGAACCTTTACATTTCTGGCTTCCAATCTTTCCCTAAGGTCTTAATATAGGTGGAGGCCTTCGCAAATTGTGGTAGATCAAAGTATGGATCAGAATTTAGTGTCCAGAAAGCTTGACTTTTCTCAAGGTTGACCAGAGACCCTGAGGCCTCCGAGTAGCTTCTGATGGCTGCAGACAACATCTGCACCTCACGAGGCTCAGATAGCACCGCAGTTACATCATCCGCGTAGGCAACAACACTCAGAGGCAAGCAATGGGGGACCGGCACCCTCCGAAAATCACACTCCTGTAGCGACCTCAGGAACGGGTCTAAGGCAAACACATACAGCAGTGGAATCAACGAGCAACCCTGTCTCACCCCTGCCTCAACCCTGAAGGTATCACCCTGCCAACCATTGACCAGAGGAAAGCTCTTTTCCACTCTATACAAGCTTTTTAGCGAATCAATAAATTGTCCTGGAATACCGTACTTTGACAAAGTGTTCTACTCTGTCAAAGGCTTTAGCCTGGTCAAGACCAACAACATATCTCCCACACCTCAGAGCTTTACATCTCTCGAACATCTCCCTTATCGAGATGACTGCTCCAGAGATGGTCTGCCCTTTTACAGTGCCGAACTGACAGCCTGCCAACAGTGCCCGGGACAAACAGACTAACTTAGAGAACAGGCTTTTTGCCAGAATCTTCCTGTCAACATTCAGGAGGGCAATCGGCCTCCAGTTCTTGATGTCGCTAGTCTCCTTACCTTTAGACAGCAGAATTAACGAGGACACCCTCATGGACGGAGGCATCAGGTGATTTCCTAGACAATTATTGTACACATCCATGAGAATTGGAGCCAAGTGGTCTTTACATTTCTTATAAAATTCTGCTGTAATACTATCTGGACCTGGTGCCTTCTTTAGATATAATTTATCAATGGCCACTTTAACCTCCTCCACCGTAAATTTTGCTGTTAAAGGAGAAAAATCTAAATCATTATTTAGTATCAGGGAGCGGAGTTGCCTCCAAGAATTGAGTCATCTTATCTTTATCCAAAGCCTTCCTCTGAAACAAGTCAGTATAGTAAGATCTCACCACCCCCAGGATACCCTCCCGAGATTCCTGCAAAACGCCCTGGGAGTCAATGAGACCACCTGTGACCACTTTATTCGCCACATGCTCCCGGCAGTTCTCAAAGGGATCAGGTGACCCTAATGACCCATAATCCCGTTCAAGAACCAGGGAGGTGTACCTGCTGTACTGATACTGACTTATCAGTTTGTTGATCTTTTCTTGGTCCCTCCCATCTGCCGAATGTAGTGACTCCAATTCTTTCCGCAGCTTGAGATTCTGGCTATACTTACTCTTTCCTTTCTTAAATAACAATCTCCGTAAAAGGGATCTGATCGTCTCCTTGACATCCTCCAGTCAGCCATGATGTCATAAAAGTCCACGATCTCTAGTTGATGCTGAAAAAGAGAGTGGACGACTCTCTGGACATAAGGGTCTTCCAAAAGACTGGAGTTAAGTCTCCATAACCCCCTATCAATATCAGGATGCTTAGTGGCTCCTAAGGACATAAACAAGGCCAGGTGATCTGAATAAGGGACTACTCGCTCCTTTATCCCACTAAAAGTTTCTGCAGGACTAACAGAAGCCACATCTATCCTACTTCTTCTGTCGGCACAAGAGTAGAAGAAGTTTGGCTTCCTATCTCCCTGTGTGAAGACATCAATTAAACCTGCCTGAGAGATCATGTTTTTTAAGACTTTGGAGTCCCTGGTCACTGCTCGGCCAGAGGATCTGTCACCCGATGTTCTAGCGACATTGAAATCTCCAGCCAACACCACTGGGACAGAGGTCAAAGTCTGAGTTGTTCTTTCCGCCACTTGTTTTCATGTCTGACTCTACCTGATCTTCTATGGTAATGGGTCTCCTTTTTGTTGGGGGGTCTCCTGTGTCGCATTCATTGTCTATAGTTTCTACCTCTCGCTCATAATCACCATCTGTCTCTGTCAGAACCTCGTACCTATTAGATATGTTTATTACATCTACACCTGTATTTTTATTCTTGGTCCTTTGGCCCGTGTTGTAATCTGCCTCGGGCTTATGGGAGGACGTGTCTTTTTTCCTCCGTTTGCCCTGCTTGCTCTTGCTCTCCTCAGGTACAGATAGTGATACAAATGAGGCTCCATCTGGCTGTTGTTGGACCTGAGGGACAGTCTCCATGTCACCCTGCCTGAGCCCTGATGTTCTGTCTCTACACTATCTGACCCCTGCTGGACTTCTTGCCTGGTCAGTATTGTCCCTGACATCAAGGCCTCCTCCTCTACAGTCTCTGCCCCTTCCACCAGTTCCTCATCAGGAAACTCTTTACAGATGTTGTGCCATGCATCTGGGCAATCTCTGTGAGGGTGGCCCATGTTTCCACACAGATTACATCTGATGGTCTCACAGTTAGCACTTACATGGCCGACCTCACCACATAGATTGCACTTCACCACAGTGCAGGCACTGGTTAGATGACCGGCCTTGCCACATCTGAAGCACTTCCTGGACTGACTAGGGTAGAAGCAGACACCTTTCTCTCTCCCAATGTAGAAGAAATTGGGTAGATGCCATGTGATATTGTTCTGCTGCCACGGTTTGACCAGAACCTTCCACCCTCCTGTCCATATGCCTTCATCGTCCCTGTTTTTAGACAGGTCGGCCATAGGGTCACAGTGTCTCTGGAGCCACACCACAATATCCTGGGGAGGGACGGCCTCATTCCAGAAGATGATGTTAACTACGACTGTGTCCGGGTTGGAGATTGGAATAAAAAAAAAAATTACTCCAACCTTCTGTGTCCCTAAATCCGAGGAAATTAGCCCAGAACCTATCCAGATTACACATGAGTTTAAAGCTGACATCATAGCCCTGTCTATCTGGTGAGTTTATCACTGCCAAGATATCCTCTGGCACAAACCCCATCTGACGACACAGAAGTGGGGAGGTCTTCTTTGGCGCCTCTGTGTTTGAACCTCACCACATTTCTTCTTTTAAAGGCCTGGCCTGTATAGCTTACACTAGAGGTGAAGGATGGAGCGCCGTGGCTCCAAGCATTTCTAGGGGGTTCCTGATGGGTCTCACGGGCCTGATCTACGGGGAGGGGGGAGGGGCATCTGCTCTAGAGGGATCTGTACTACCTTGTGTGGTTGTAGGTAAAGTTGGAAATCCTGCACATTACTCTGCACAGCTTCTCCCCGTCCACCTCTTTGTCACCATCAGATAATTCCCACACAGACTGTATGTCCCCTCCCGCCTCTGACCCAGCAGGTCCATGTCCGCCATCAACCCCAGTCTGTTCCCCAGCAATAGAGCTCTGCTCTGTCACCACATCACCCTGACACCTCGAGGAATGTCCACTGTCCTGCTGCTGTGCAGTGCCTGCTGGGACTTATGGTGCCTCTGCTGGTTCTTGGGCTTCATGCTCCTGCTCAGGGACAGCTGCAGAACTCTGTGGCTGCTCTTGCAAAGTACCCACTGGGACTTTTGGTGCCTGCTGGGACTTGTGGTACTTGTCTCTGCTGTTGCTGTTTCACAGTAGCTGCTGAGACTTGCAGTACTGGTCTCAGAGGCTGCTGTTTCATAGTGCTAGCTGGGACTTGTGATACAGGCTGCATGATGCCTGCTGGGACTAGTGGTGCATGGCTCTGCTGTTGGGAGTGCAGTCTGTCATCATACAAGGTCTTACTCCCTGGATTTGAAGTCTTTAGCTTATACAGACAGTCTATCTGCAATTGCAGCATTCGCTAATGGTGGTTCAGCTCCCCCATTCTCCTTACCAGCCCTGGGAACTCCTCCGCCAGCTGCAGCTCAGGTGCACGCGCCGTCTCTTTCACCGGTGGTCTTGGTTTGGGCAAAATCTGAGGCTGTTTGAACTCAGTCCTTCAGCTTCCCCAATCCTGGCTTGATGGTCTCACCACTGGCTCCAGAGTCTGCACCTGTGATAGTCCTGGAGGCTCCTGCAGGTTTCCCCTGGGACATCTCCACAGGCTTCTCAGCATGCTTGATGCCCCCACCACCAGCCTGAGATCTTGTGCGGCCTGAGCACGCCATGTTGGACACCAGATCACACTGCTGCAGGTTCTCCTGCAATGTCAGTCTCTCCAGGGAGGTTCTGCACTGTCTGTGAGCTGCATGGGGCGAGCTCTGTCCTCCATCATGGGCTCCTTGATGGATTTTCTTTGTACCTTTTAAGTTTCCATCAAAGGATTCCTTCACGTATCCATTTGGTTTTCCAGAATACTGTACGCCTTGCATGGCCGACTGTCTCACTTTCCTTAGAAGGAGTTGCTGCTGTTCCTTCTTTCATAACTTTTCTCATCTCCATTTCTTCATTTCTCTTTCTGGACCTGGAAACGTTTTCATCCTGAGTAGTGTTGAGCGAATTTGTGTTTTAAGTTCGGCGTCTAAAGTTCGGGTTCGGGTTATCGAAGAATCGCGTTATGGATTCTAAATTCCGTTATGGTCCGTGGTAGCTGAATCCATAACACGATTCTTTGATAACCCGAACTTTAGACGCCGAACTTAAAACACAAATTCGCTCAACACTAATCCTGAGCATTTCTATCCACAGGGTTCACTTAGGTATTTTCATCCACAATTAGAAGGGTCTGGGAGTTTTCTGCAAGTGAAGGCCTGGGAGCCTGGGCCTTGCTTGGGGAACTTCCCCACCCAGGGTGTCCCCTCGTTGGGCTTTCTCCAGACATCAGGAGAGCACCAACACACAACCTCTCAGCTAGGAGTCAGTATTATAGTAGTCATATTCCTGTACATAGTAGCAGTATTATAGTAGTTATATTCTTGTACATAGTAGCAGTATTATAGTAGTTATATTCTTGTACATAGGAGCAGTATTATAGTAGTTATATTCTTGTACATAGGAGGCAGTATTATAGTAGTTATATTCTTGTACATAGTAGCAGTATTATAGTAGTTATATTCTTGTATATAGGAGGCAGTATTATAGTAGTTATATTCTTGTACATAGGAGCAGTATTATAGTAGTTATATTCCTGTACATAGGAGCAGTATTATAGTAGTTATATTCTTGTACATAGGAGCAGTATTATAGTAGTTATATTCTTGTATATAGGAGCAGTATTATAGTAGTTATATTCTTGTACATAGGAGGCAGTATTATAGTAGTTATATTCTTGTACATAGGAGCAGTATTATAGTAGTTATATTCTTGTACATAGGAGCAGTATTATAGTAGTTATATTCTTGTAGATAGGAGCAGTATTATAGTAGTTATATTCTTGTACATAGGAGCAGTATTATAGTAGTTATATTCTTGTACATAGGAGCAGTATTATAGTAGTTATATTCTTGTACATAGGAGGCAGTATTATAGTAGTTATATTCCTGTACATAGTAGCAGTATTATAGTAGTTATATTCTTGTACATAGTAGCAGTATTATAGTAGTTATATTCCTGTACATAGGAGGCAGTATTATAGTAGTTATATTCTTGTACATAGGAGGCAGTATTATATTAGTTATATTCTTGTACATAGTAGCAGTATTATAGTAGTTATATTCCTGTACATAGGAGCAGTATTATAGTAGTTATATTCTTGTACATAGTAGCAGTATTATAGTAGTTATATTCCTGTACATAGTAGCAGTATTATAGTAGTTATATTCTTGTACATAGTAGCAGTATTATAGTAGTTATATTCCTGTACATAGGAGCAGTATTATAGTAGTTATATTCTTGTACATAGGAGCAGTATTATAGTAGTTATATTCTTGTACATAGGAGGCAGTATTATATTAGTTATATTCTTGTACATAGTAGCAGTATTATAGTAGTTATATTCCTGTACATAGGAGCAGTATTATAGTAGTTATATTCTTGTACATAGTAGCAGTATTATAGTAGTTATATTTCTGTACATAGTAGCAGTATTATAGTAGTTATATTCTTGTACATAGTAGCAGTATTATAGTAGTTATATTCCTGTACATAGGAGCAGTATTATAGTAGTTATATTCTTGTACATAGGAGCAGTATTATAGTAGTTATATTCTTGTATATAGGAGCAGTATTATAGTAGTTATATTCTTGTACATAGGAGGCAGTATTATAGTAGTTATATTCCTGTACATAGTAGCAGTATTATAGTAGTTATATTCTTGTACATAGGAGGCAGTATTATAGTAGTTATATTCTTGTACATAGGAGGCAGTATTATAGTAGTTATATTATTGTACATAGGAGGCAGTATTATAGTAGTTATATTCTTGTACATAGGAGGCAGTATTATAGTAGTTATATTCTTGTACATAGGAGGCAGTATTATAGCAGTTATATTCTTGTACACAGGAGCAGTATTATAGTAGTTATATTGTTGTACATAGGAGCAGTATTATAGTAGTTATATACTTGTACATAGGGGGCAGTATTATAGTAGTTATATTCTTGTACATAGGAGGCAGTATTATAGTAGTTATATTCTTGTACATAGGAGGCAGTATTATAGTAGTTATATTCTTGTACATAGGAGCAGTATTATAGTAGTTATATTCTTGTACATAGGAGGCAGTATTATAGTAGTTATATTCTTGTACATAGGAGCAGTATTATAGTAGTTATATTCTTGCACATAGGAGACAGTATTATAGTAGTTATATTCTTGTACATAGGAGCAGTATTATAGTAGTTATATTCTTGTACATAGGAGCAGTATTATAGTAGTTATATTCTTGCACATAGGAGACAGTATTATAGTAGTTATATTCTTGTATATAGGAGGCAGTATTATAGTAGTTATATTCTTGTACATAGGAGGCAGTATTATAGTAGTTATATTCTTGTACATAGGAGCAGTATTATAGTAGTTATATTCTTGTACATAGGAGCAGTATTATAGTAGTTATATTCTTGTACATAGGAGCAGTATTATAGTAGTTATATTCCTGTACATAGGAGCAGTATTATAGTAGTTATATTCCTGTACATAGGAGCAGTATTATAGTAGTTATATTCTTGTACATAGGGGCAGTATTATAGTAGTTATATTCTTGTAGATAGGAGCAGTATTATACTAGTTATATTCTTGTACATAGGAGTAGTATTATAGTAGTTATATTCTTGTACATAGGAGCAGTATTATAGTAGTTATATTCTTGTACATAGGAGGCAGTATTATAGTAGTTATATTCTTGTACATAGGAGCAGTATTATAGTAGTTATATTCTTGTATATAGGAGGCAGTATTATAGTAGTTATATTCTTGTACACAGGAGGCAGTATTATAGTAGTTATATTCTTGTACATAGGAGCAGTATTATAGTAGTTATATTCTTGTACATAGGAGCAGTATTATAGTAGTTATATTCTTGTACATAGGAGCAGTATTATAGTAGTTATATTCTTGTACATAGGAGCAGTATTATAGTAGTTATATTCTTGTACATAGGAGCAGTATTATAGTAGTTATATTCCTGTACATAGGAGCAGTATTATAGTAGTTATATTCTTGTACATAGGAGGCAGTATTATAGTAGTTATATTCTTGTACATAGGAGGCAGTATTATAGTAGTTATATTCTTGTACATAGGAGCAGTATTATAGTAGTTATATTCTTGTACATAGGAGCAGTATTATAGTAGTTATATTCTTGTATATAGGAGGCAGTATTATAGTAGTTATATTCTTGTACATAGGAGGCAGTATTATAGTAGTTATATTCTTGTACATAGCAGGCAGTATTATAGTAGTTATATTCTTGTACATAGGAGCAGTATTATAGTAGTTATATCCTTGTACATAGGAGCAGTATTATAGTAGTTATATTCTTGTACATAGGAGCAGTATTATAGTAGTTATATCCTTGTACATAGGAGCAGTATTATAGTAGTTATATTCTTGTACATAGGAGCAGTATTATAGTAGTTATATTCTTGTACATAGGAGGCAGTATTATAGTAGTTATATTCTTGTACATAGGAGCAGTATTATAGTAGTTATATTCTTGTACATAGGAGCAGTATTATAGTAGTTATATTCTTGTACATAGCAGGCAGTATTATAGTAGTTATATTCTTGTACATAGGAGCAGTATTATAGTAGTTATATCCTTGTACATAGGAGCAGTATTATAGTAGTTATATTCTTGTACATAGGAGCAGTATTATAGTAGTTATATCCTTGTACATAAAGCTTGGCCCTAAGCCCAGGGGCGGCCCCTAGTGGTGGAGCCCCCCTGTCCTCGAACCTGGCTAACAACTCCTATTAGGCCCTAGGGTGATGAGTATAGGTAGAAATACAAAAAGTGGTGGGCTGGTGTGGGCATGGACAGAGAGGACCCTGGGAGGGGATACATGTCCTTGACTACTTGACCAACATGGATCTTTATCTATCAGTCTGACCTTGCCTTGGTGGTTGATTTGATCCTGTCTATACTTGAAGTTCACTTTATTGATTGATACGTGGGTTACGCCATGTGAACATCACTAATACGATTGGCAGCAGCGCACTCCATTATCTACATGGGAGTCTCTGTACTATCTATGAGCCTGATAGTGACTCTATCAATACATGGAGTTGGCCCTTTACACTATATCTACCTTTCTTACGTATGACATACGTGTGTGATACATCAGGACTGTTGGTATAGGTTTATTTGTCCCTCCCAGGATTTATTATCTGGTCCAAATAATAATTTTTTATGCTGATTACTGAATGTCATAACTGATACTTTTGAACGGCTAGTTACGGATGTACCAATTGTATCTGGGCCTTCGTCCGTTTATCCTGTATCCCGCTCAAATCGGTTTATCTATATTTAATATTTTTTCCTATCCCCCCTGATGATCCCACACCGTGGGGGAAACGCGTTGGGGTTTACCACGGTTTTACTCTGTGGCATCTTTTGTATCTTATTTTAGTAATTTATGTTATTCTGTAGTCGTGTGCACCGTGTACCGGATGGTAGTTCTTACCATCAGGGCTGTATATACGGTGCCTCATTAGCATCCTTTTGATCCTCTCTGTCCATGCCCACACCAGCCCACCACTTTTTGTATTTCTACCTATACTCATCACCCTAGGGCCTAATAGGAGTTGTTAGCCAGGTTCGAGGACAGGGGGGCTCCACCACTAGGGGCCGCCCCTGGGCTTAGGGCCAAGCTTTAGTATACATTATTAGGGTCAACTACCCCACTCCCTGGCAGTATCCTTTGGGTGGCCTGGTGTGGGTCTGGACATACAGGGACATGGTTGCTGTTTTGATATATTAAAATCCATTTATATTATATTTTTGTAAAGGGTTATGCTGTAGCTGGACCTCTATTGTTTGACCTCTGACCCAATAGATACGTATTTGTAAATGCTGGATGTTGATATCCTTGTACATAGGAGCAGTATTATAGTAGTTATACTCTTGTACATAGGAAGCAGTATTATAGTAGTTATATTCTTGTACATAGGAGCAGTATTATAGTAGTTATATTCTTGTACATAGGAGCAGTATTATAGTAGTTATATTGTTGTACATAGGAGCAGTATTATAGTAGTTATATTCTTGTACATAGGAGCAGTATTATAGTAGTTATATTCTTGTACATATGAGCAGTATTATAGTAGTTATATTCTTGTACATAGGAGGCAGTATTATAGTAGTTATATTCCTGTACATAGGAGCAGTATTATAGTAGTTATATTCTTGTACATAGGAGGCAATTTTTATTGTGAAAACAAACAACAAAAATACAATTAAAATACATTCTTACAAAAACAAAAAATAACAGGCATTGTACACATAATGACTACTCATCTAGAATGACTATAGAATCATATTAAACTTAGAAAGTCCACATTTGCTGGGGAGGAAAAAGAAGAGAAAAAAAACACACAAAATAACATCATATTTTCTGTTTTAAACCAAAGACACATTTCTCCATAATTTCCTATTATTCGGGTTACTCCTTATCTCTAATGACTTAACCCACTGGAGCTCAGACATTATTTGGCTTACGGCTGTGGTGTGGTGGAATGGCTCATTGTGTATAGACACGCGGGTTCTCATGTGCCAATGGTAGTATTTTATGACAGATATGATCAGGTACATTGTCCCCCTGTCTACATTCCTATTTCTGGATGGAACAGCATAGATTATATCAGCATAAGTCAGGGACTGCAGTAATGGGATGTTTAGCTTTTGTGACACCTCTTCCCATATTCTCCTCCCACCCCTGCAGTCAGATATTAAGTGCTCCATCGTCTCCTCCTGCTGACAACCGAGAGGACAGTTCCTATCTGAAACACTTAAAAATTTCAGGTTACCCCTAACAAATAGCTTTCCATGTAATGACAACCAAGCTATGTCAAATAATTTGGCGGGGAGTCGTTTCCCATTGAGGAGCTTCAGACTTTCTTGTAAAGTGCTAGTCACACAATCCCTCAAGACAAGTGGAGAACAAAAGAAAGCCCTACAGACCCTCACGTATAGATCTTTCCTTGGCTTACCCTCAATGTAGGACTTCTCTATCTTCCACCTTCTCACACACTTCAGCCCATAGTCCAGGTACTGGGGGAGGTAGTCACTCGTCCATCGACCCCTCTTGAGACTGCCGCCTCGCACCCAAGACTCTGCAAAAGGCATTATCCAGTCCCTGATACTATTCACCCACAGGAAGCTGTTCTCTGAGTCCAGGCAACCAAAATTAACTTTTAGAAACATGGAGTCAAAGAACACCCTTGGATTCAACATATCCAACCCACCCTCTCTTCTCTGTAGGTAGGTGATCCCTCTTTTTATCAGGTTCAACCTGTTCCCCCACAACAGTTGGAAGAACAGGCTAAAGAGCCTAGCGGAGAAAGATTCCGGCAAAGGAAAAACGACAGAGACATACAAGAAGACAGGGACCAGGTAAGTCTTCAACATTTTAACCCTTTCTCTATAGGTCAGCCTCCAGTTCTTCCATCGCTGAACCTTTGCATTTCCGGCTTCCAACTTCTCTTCCCAATTTAGTTTGGCGTCATCATTCCTCCCAAATTTGACCCCTAGGATTTTAATATAGGTGGAGGCTCTCACAAATTGTTGCAGATGAAAGTCTGGATCACTGTCTGATATCCAGAGAGCTTGACTCTTCTCAAGGTTGACCAGAGACCCTGAGGCCTCTGAGTAACTTCTGATGGCCGTAGACAACATCTCCACCTCACGAGGCTCAGATATCACCACAGTCACATCATCCGCATAGGCAACAACACTCAGGGGCAGGCAATGGGGGACTGGCACCCCCTGAAAACCACACTCCTGCAGTGACCTCAAGAATGGGTCTAAGGCAAATACATACAGCAGCGGACTCAGTGGGCAACCCTGTCTCACCCCTGCCTCAACCCTGAAGGTATCACCCTGCCAACCATTGACCAGAGGAAAGCTCTCAGCCTCGCAATACAGAGTCTTCAGCCAATCGATGAATTGCCCCGGAATACCGTACTTTGACAAAGTGGCCCATAGATACTCATGATCTACTCTGTCAAAGGCTTTAGCCTGGTCAAGACTCACAACATATCTCCCACACCTCAGGGATTTACATCTCTCAAACATCTCCCTTATCGAGAGGACTGCTCCAGAGATGTTCCGCCCTTTTACTGTGCCAAACTGACAGCCTGACAACAGTGCTGAGGACAGACAAACTAATCTAGAAAACAGAATTTTTGCCAGAATCTTTCTGTCGACATTCAAGAGGGCAATCGGCCTCCAGTTCTTGATGTCACTCGGCTCTTTACCTTTGGACAGCAGAATCAGCGAGGACACTCTCATGGATGGAGGCATCAGGTGACTTTCTAGACAATTTGTATATACATCCACGAGGATTGGGGCCAAGAGGTCTCTGAATGTCCTATAGAATTCTGCTGTTATCCCATCTGGACCTGGTGCCTTCTTCAGATGTAACTTATCAATTGCCTCTTTAACCTCCGCCACCGTCAAATCTGCTGTCAAAGGAGAAAAGTCCAAATCATTAGTATCAGGGAGCGGAGTTGCCTCCAAGAATTGGGTCATCTTGTCTCTATCCAAAACCTTCCTCTGAAACAAGTCAGCATAGTAAGATCTCACCACCCCCAGGATACCCTCCCGAGATTCTTGCAAAACACCCTGGGGGTCAGTGAGACCGGTGACAGATTTATTTGCCACTCGCTCCCGGCAATTCTCAAAGGGATCAGGAGACCCTAAAGTCCCATAATCCCGTTCAAGAACCAGGGAGGTATACCTGCTGTACTGATACTGCCTTATCTCAGATTTCAGCCGGTCTATCCTTTGTTGGTCATCCCCTCCCGCCGAATATAGTGACTCCAATTCTTTCCGCAGCTTGAGATACTGGCCATACTTACTCTTCCCCTTTATAACTGACAGTCTCTTTAAGAGGGATCTGATCTCATCCTTGACATCCTCCCACCAGTCGGCCATATTGTCATAAAAGTCCACTCTCTCTAGCTGACTCTGTATAAGAGAGTGAACATGACTCTGAACCGAAGGGTCTTCTAATATACTGGAATTAAGTCTCCATAACCCTCTACCTGTCCCAGAACACTTTGTGACACCCAAACAGAAATATAAGGCCAGATGGTCTGAATAAGGGACGATCTTCTCATCTTTCTCACCAATGGTCTCTGTAGGACTCACCAGAGCTAAATCTATCCGACTTCTTCTTTCACCACAAAAATAAGTAAATTTTGGTTTCCGACCACCCTGCACAAACACATCTGACAACCCGGCCTGTTGAATAATTCCGTTTAAGACCTTGGAGTCTCTGGTAAGAGGCCTATTAGAGGTCCTGTCACAAGATGTCCTGGTGGCATTGAAATCTCCAGCCATGATGACAGGGATAGATGTGAAGAGATATGGCTTCACTTCATTATAAAGGTTAACCCTTTCAGTCACTGTCTGCGAACCATAGATATTTATAAGACGGAGCCTCCTACCCCGAATAGTAACTTCCAGAATTAGGCACCTTCCCATCAATACCTCTGTCAACCTATGTATAGTTACATCATTGGTGTTAAAGAGGATAGAGACCCCGGCACTTGGTTCTACAGCCAGTGACCAAAAGGATGGACCAGACCGCCATTCACGCTCGGCTTCCCGTAAGAGTCCTAATGTATTCAAACGTGTCTCTTGTAAGAAAAAGACATCAGCATCAAGAGACCTTAGATGTTCATAAACCACATGCCTGGTCCTCCTCACTCTGACACTGTTCACATTACTGGAGAACACTTTAAGGGTAAAGTCAGCCATCAAAGCAAAGCAAAGCACAAGAAGCAGAGATATTCCCCCCATCATCATGGATCTGAGTCTGAGCCCACCTGCCGACCACCTGTCTCCATGTCTGATTCGGACAGACGTTTAGCTCGCGGGGGTTTCCTTTTTGTGGGGGGATCGCCCTCTTGGTCCTCATTAAATTCATCTACCACCCTCTTTAACTCTCTCTCCATCTCTTCCTCAGCGTCTGAGTCTGATAGGACACCGTACCTATTTGTGATAGTCATGACACCTGACCCGGGGTCTACTTTCTTTTTGGAAGGTTTTTGGACAGTGGTCCATTCCCCCTCAGGCTTGCGGCTGGTTTTGTCCTTCTTCCGTTTCTTCTGCGGATTTATTGATGCAGGGGCAGAAGACGACGTGCCCACAACCTGCTCAGTGACCTCCCCGTTCCCCTCAGTGGCTCCTGGCTGGGACTGGTCAGGCACTATGTCCCCTATGTTGTCACCCATGTTGTGCTGAGGCTCGGGCGGTGTCACTGCTGACCCTGACAACAGCGTCTCCTCCTCTAGGTCATCTGCCACTTCCAGCAAGTCCTCATCAGGGAAGTCCTTACAAACATTATGCCAGGCGTCTGGACAGTCCCTGTGCGAGTGACCGATCCTACCACAGAGGTTGCACCGGATGTTCTGGCAGGTGGCGCTGACATGGCCGATCTCCCCGCATAAATTACATTTTACCAGGGTGCACACACTCGCAATATGACCGGCCTTTCCGCATTTAAAACATTTTCTAGGCTGACCCGCATAGAAGCATACCCCTTTCTCCCGGCCAATAAAGAATGAGTTGGGCAGATGTTGGGTGATGTTGTTAACCTGCCGTAACTTTACCAGGACCTTCCACCCCCCAGTCCATATGCCATCCTCGTCCCTGGTCTTGGTCAGATCTGACATTAGGTCACAGTGTCTTTTTAGCCATACAACAATATCCTGGTGTGGTACCGACTCGTTCCAGAATATTATGGTGACGTTTGCTGTGTCTGGTCTAGAGATGGGGATGAGGCTGAACTTATTCCAGCCATCAGCATCTCTCACCCGGGCGAAATGAGCCCAGAAGCGGTCCAGGTCAGACATGAGTTTAAAGCTGACGTCATACCCCTGCCTGTCAGGAAGGTTTATCACTGCCAGGATGTTAGATGGCAGGAAACCCATTTGGTGGCACAGAAGTTCACGGACCACAAACCTCCTGTCAGGCAACTCCTCCTTGGCCCCTCTATGCCTGAACCTGACCACGTTCCTCCTCTTAAAAGCCTGACCTGTATAGTTCACATTAGACCTGAAGGATGGTGACCCACGGCTCCAGGCATTACCAGAGGAGACACCACCAGTTCCACCCTCCTGCTGTACTTGGGGGCGCTGTGGTGGCTGCTGACCGCCTGCACTATGGGGGTCTGACACTTCTGGTGTAACTAAAGGGGGGAAGTGCTGTGCATCAGACTGTACAGCCCCCTCCCCACCATCATCCATAATACTCTGCGAGTCACAAGCCTCTGAAGGCTGATCTAATGGTGGACCCGACTCTAGAGATGACCCCAAATCCCACACTCACTGTGAAGCGCTCCCCTCTGCAGAAACCTCATCAGTAACATCACATACAGTCATATCAGTGCAGTCACTAGCAGTATGATCCTGCTCTACAGAGCCCCGACAGTCCTGCTGAGCCATGACCTGTGAGCTCTCTGCTGCACTGCTGCCTTCAGGCAAGAGCCCACAGTCCTGCTGCTCTCTACTGCCCCCCAGGGCTTGTGGTGACTGCACTGCTACTGCAGAGTTACCTTCAGGCGAGAGTCCACAGTCCTGCTGCTCTCTACTGCCCCCCAGGGCTAGTGGTGACTGCACTGCTACTGCAGAGTTACCTTCAGGCGAGAGTCCACAGTCCTGCTGCTCTCTACTGCCCCCCAGGGCTTGTGGTGACTGCACTGCTACTGCAGAGTTACCTTCTGGCTTGAGTCCATAGTCCTGCTTCACATCACAAACTGCTGGGACTTGTGGTACCTTTTGAGGAGTCTCTGCAGGTCTTTGCTGTTGCTGGACACTTTCTCCCACTTCTCTGTACAAATTCCCTTTCTCAAAAGGGAAGCTGGCTGGTCTGAGGACTGGTCTTGCACAGGCCTGCTGGGTGTCATCTGGACAGGTTGGAGACTTGGGTTTAGATGGAGATGGTTCTGGCGCAGGTCTTCCCCCATGTCCCTCAAGTCTTTGCTGGTTCCTGAAGGATTCAGCGACTGGTCCCATCTGCTCCAGTACAGCCTCCATGTCCTGCACAGTGTCAGCGAGCTGCACAGCGAGGGAGCTCAGCTTCTTGTCGTGGACAACCTGATTGTTGGGGTTTGCTGCCTTTAGCTTATAGACACAATCTATCTGTTTCTGCAGCTGTAGTTTTGTTCTTTTTAATGTTTCTAGTCTCTTGACCAGAGCTGGGATCCGCTCGGCCAGACATAGTTCTGGTGCGCGCTGAGTATTGGGGAGTTGTGTCGGCAGTGTACTCACAGAATGGCTCCTTACAGGCGTCCCTCTGCTTGGTCCTTGCACTGGACTTGGTGCAGCCGTGGTCACTGCTGCGAGGTCACTATCTCCAGATTGGGGACTGGGCCCCTGGTTCTTCCCA
The DNA here is from genome assembly GCF_905171765.1 of Bufo bufo. Lineage (NCBI taxonomy): Eukaryota > Metazoa > Chordata > Amphibia > Anura > Bufonidae > Bufo > Bufo bufo. The sequence goes on along the minus strand of NC_053391.1, from coordinate 693,474,908 downwards.
GTGACTGCACTTGTGGCCCCATGAAGCCTTCCTTCAGTATTCCCTCTGGTCTCATCTGTCGGGTTGGCGACTTTTGCGCTGTTCCCACTCCCGTAACGTGTGCGGTCAGACCGTATCAGGACAGGCTGTTGCAGATTCTCCTGCATGGTCTGCTTCTCCAGGGATGTTCTCCTCTGTCTGCCTGCGGGTGGGGTGGATTGCACACCTGCAGCCATGCTCTTACTCAGCGATGTCTCCTTCTTTACTTCAAACATTTTCTTTTCATCTTTACTTCCTGCTGCACTGGGACTGGCAACACTCGGAACATTCCTTCCTTCCAAAGAAACTTTTGGATAATTATCCATGGAGTGAGAGGTCTGGGAATTATTTCCCAGAATAGGCCTTGGAGCCTGGGCCTTGCTTGGGGAGCATCCCCACCCAGAGTGGCCCCGCCCTGGGCTTTCTCCAGACATCCAAAGCCTCAGGAGAGCTACTGCCACACGTCCTCACAGCTAGGAGGCAGTATTATAGTAGTTATATTCTTGTACATAAGAGCAGTATTATAGTAGTTATATTCTTGTACATAGGAGCAGTATTATAGTAGTTATATTCCTGTACATAGGAGGCAGTATTATAGTAGTTATATTCTTGTACATAAGAGCAGTATTATAGTAGTTATATTCTTGTACATAGGAGGCAATTTTTATTAGTATAAACAAGCAAAAATACAATAATACATTTCAAAATAAGAATGAACAAACAATTATTAAACTGAAATCATACATATCATCAAAATAATAAATTTATAATAACTTTAACTTAAGAGTCCATTGCAAATAAATGGGAGAAAAGATGAATAAATAAACATAATTTCAGGACACATGAACCAAAAATTACTCCAAATATACATTCCTCCATAATTTTTCATTCTCGCCCTTTCTCCTAACTTCTATAGATCTGATCCACCTTAGCTCCGACAGGATGAGGTTTACGGCTTTCTCATGATTGAAGGGCTCACTGTGGATGGACACTCTTGTTCTTGTATGCCAGTGATAGTATTTAACGATGGTAATAATCAGATGCATGGTCCCCCGGTCAATGTCAGCTACCTGTGATGTCACACCATATACAATGTCTGTGTAGGTCAGAGACTGCAGTCTTGGGATTTTTAGCTTGCTGGTTATCTCCTGCCATATCTGTCGCCCTCCCCAGCACTCGGTTATAAAATGTTCCATAGTCTCCTCCTGCTGACAGCCCAAGGGACACATGCGATCTAGAACACTCAGGAACTTTAAATTGCCTCTGACAAAAAGCTTCCCATGGAATGACAGCCAGGCAATGTCAAACAACTTTGCAGGAAGCCTTGGTCCATTGAGGAACCTAAGACTTTTCTGCAAGGTGGCTGTTGTGCAGTCTCTCAGTGCTGGCTGCAAGTTATAGAAGGCCCTACAGATCCTTATATAGAGATCCTTCCTGGTCTTAGTCTCCAGATACACCTTGTCTATTCCCCATTTCTTCACACACTTTAGACCATATTCCAGGTACTGTGGGAGGAAGCCACGAGTAAACCGACCCCTCTTGAGACTGCCGCCTCGCACCCAAGACTCTGCAAAAGGCAATATCCAGTCCCTGACACTGTTCACCCACAGGGAGCTGCTGTTTGAGTCCAGGCAACCAAAATTAACTTTCAGAAACATGGAGTCAAAGAACACCCTTGGATTTAACATATCCAGCCCACCCTCTCTCCTCTGTAGGTAGGTGATCCCTCTTTTTATTGGGTTCAACCTGTTCCCCCACAAAAGTTGGAAGAACAGGCTAAAGAGCCTAGCCGAGAAAGGTTCTGGCAAAGGAAAGACAACAGAGACGTACAAGAAGACGGGGACCAGGTAAGTCTTCAACATAGTAACCCTTTCTCTATAGGTCAGCCTCCAGTTCTTCCATCGCTGAACCTTTGCATTTCCGGAATCCAACTTTTCTTCCCAATTTAGTTTGGCATTATCTTCCCTCCCAAATTTGACCCCAAGGATTTTAATATAGGTGGAGGCCTTTGCAAATTGTGGCAGATCAAAGTCTGGATCAGTACTTAAAGTCCAGAGAGCTTGACTCTTCTCAAGGTTGACTAGAGACCCTGAGGCCTCCGAGTAGCTTCTGATGGCTGCAGACAACATCTCCACCTCTCGAGGCTCAGATATCACCACAGTCACATCATCCGCATAGGCAACTACTTTCAAAGGCAAGCAGTGGGGGACCAGCACCCCCTGAAAATCACACTCCTGTAGTGACCTCAGGAACGGGTCCAAGGCAAACACATACAGCAGTGGACTCAAAGGGCAACCCTGTCTCACCCCTGCCTCTACTTCAAAAGTGTCCCCTTGCCAACCATTGATTAGAGGAAAGCTCTTCGCCTCACAATATAAAGTTTTCAGCCAATCTACAAATTGTCCTGGAATACCGTACTTTGACAAAGTGGCCCATAGATACTCGTGATCCACTCTGTCAAAGGCTTTAGCCTGGTCCAGACCAACAACATATCTCCCACACCTCAGAGCTTTACATCTCTCAAACATCTCCCTTATCGAGATGACTGCTCCAGAGATGTTCCGCCCTTTTACTGTGCCAAACTGACAGCCTGCCAACAGTGCCCGGGACAAACAGACTAACCTAGAGAACAGGATTTTTGCCAGAATCTTCCTGTCGACATTCAAGAGGGCAATCGGCCTCCAGTTCTTGATGTCACTAGGCTCCTTACCTTTAGACAGCAGAATTAGCGAGGACACCCTCATGGACGGAGGCATCAGGTGATTTTCTAGACAATTTTTGTACACGTCCACGAGGATTAGGGCTAAGTGGTCTCTGAACTTCTTATAAAATTCTGCTGTTATACCATCTGGACCTGGTGCCTTCTTCAGATGTAACTGATCAATGGCCACTTTAACTTCCTCCACCGTTAATTCTGCTGTCAAAGGAGAAAAGTCCACATCATTAGTATCAGGGCCTGGAGTTGCCTCCAAGAATTGCGTCATCTTCTCTTTATCCAAAACCTTCTTCTGAAATAAGTCAGCATAGTAAGATCTCACCACCCCCAGGATACCCTCCCGAGATTCCTGCAAAACACCCTGGGAGTCAGTGAGACCTGCCACCGATTTATTAGCCACACGTTCCCTGCAATTCTCAAAGGGATCAGGAGCCCCTAAGGTCCCATAATCCCGTTCCAGAACCAGGGAGGTGTACCTGCTGTACTGATACTGCCTTATCTCAGATTTCAGTCGGTCGATCTTTTGTTTTTCATCCCCACCCGCCGAATACAGTGACTCCAATTCTTTCCGCAGCCTGAGATACTGGCTATACTTACTCTTCCCTCTTTTAACTGACAGTCTCTGTAAGAGGGATCTGATCTCCACCTTGACATCCTCCCACCAGTCGGCCACGTTGTTATAAAAGTCCACTCTCTGTAGCTGAACCTGGAAAAGAGAGTGGACACAATCCTGGACATAGACATCATCCAGGAGGCTGGAATTAAGCCTCCATAGCCCTCTACCAATATCAGAGCGTCTAGTGGCTCCCAAGCAAAAAAACAAAGCCAGGTGGTCAGAGTAGGGGACGACCTTCTCACTTATCCCGCTAACAGTCTCTGTGGGGTTCACAAACGCCATGTCGATTCTACTGCTTCTGTCAGCACAAGAATATGTGAAGTTTGGCTTTCTGCCACCCCACGTGAAGACATCACTTAGGCCAGCCTGCGATATTATGTTACTTAAGACTCTGGAGTCTCTGACCACCGCTCTGCCCGAGGACCGGTCACCTGATGACAAAGTGACATTAAAGTCCCCCGCCATTACCACAGGTATAGAGGTAAAAAGATACTGCTTCACATCATTAAACAGCTGGATTCTCTCAGCCACTGTCTGTGGGCCGTAGATGTTAATAAAGCGGAGCCGTCTACCATGGATGGTCACTTCCAGCACCAGGCACCTTCCCATAGCTACCTCCGTTAACCTGTGCACAGTCACGTCATTGGTGTTAAACAATATGGCCACCCCGGCATAAGGCTCCACAGCCAGCGACCAGTAAGAAGGACCGGACCGCCATTCACTCTCAGCCTCACGTAGATACCCCAAGGTGTTCAAACGTGTCTCCTGCAGAAAGATGACATCTGCATCCAGGTATCTGAGGTGATCGTATACCGCGTGTCTGGTCCTTCTTACTTTGATGCTGTTCACATTGCTCGAAGCAACTTTTAGAAAAAAACCAGCCATCACAAGACAACAGAGAAAGAGCAGATAAGTGACTCCCATCATCATAGGTCAGGATCAGAGGCTTCCTGCCTACCACCGGTCTCCATATCTGACTCTACAGGGGCTTCTACAGGAGGGGGCTTCTTCTTTGTTGGGGGGTCCCCTGTGTCTGCCTCACACTCATTATCTATTCTCTGTTGCTCTTCCTCATAATCCCCATCAGACTCTGATAACGCCTCATATCTGTTTGATAGGACCATGACGCCTGCACCGGTACTGACTTTTTTCCTGGTGTTTTGGCCCAGGTTATGTTCCTCCTCAGACTTACGGGAAGACTTATCTTTTTTCCTCCTTTTGTTCCTCTTGGCCTCTTCATATACAGAAGGTGATACAGAGGCGGCTGCCTGAGACTGGTCCTGAGTGACCACCTCCATGGTGCCCTGTGTGTTCTCTGAAGGCTGAGGTTCGGGTGTTGTCTCACCTGACCCCTGTTGTACCTCGTGCCTCGCCAGTATGGTCCCTGACATCAAAGCCTCCTCCTCTATAGCGTCTGCGGCCTCCACTAACTCCTCATCTGGAAGCTCCCTGCATACGTTATGCCAGGCATCTGGGCAATCCTTATGTGAGTGGCCTATCTGTCCGCAGAGATTGCATCTAACGTTCTTACACGTGGCACTCAGATGGCCGAGCTCACCGCACAGGTTGCACTTGACCACTGTGCACACATTTGCCACATGACCGACCTTGCCACACTTGAAGCACTTTCTAGGTTGCCCAGGATAGAAACAGACGCCCTTCTCTCTACCGATAAAGAAGGAGTTAGGGAGATGTAAGGAGATGTTATTGTGCTGGCGCAGCTTCACCAGCACCTTCCACCCTCCAGTCCAGACACCATCATCGTCCCTGTTCTTAGTGAGGTCGGACACGAGGTCACAGTGCCTCCGGAGCCACACCACAATGTCCTGGGGAGGAACAGATTCATTCCAGAAAATAACATTCACAATAACAGTGTCTGGCTTGGAAATGGGAATGAAAATGAACTTATTCCAGCCCTCGGTGTCTCTAACCCTGGCAAAGTTTGCCCAGAACCTGTCCAGACTAGACATAAGCTTAAAGCTGACATCATAGCCCTGCCTGTCTGGTAGATTTATCACCGCCAGGATGTCCTCTGGAGCAAACCCCATCTGGTGGCACAGGAGTTCCCTCACCACAAACCTCCTATCGGGGAGGTCTTCTTTGGTGCCTCGGTGTTTAAACCTCACCACGTTCCTCCTTTTAAACGCCTGGCCTGTATAGCCTGCACTGGAGGTGAAGGATGGAGCGCCGCGGCTCCAGGCATTTCTGGGAGGATCCTGACGGGGCTCACTACCCTGAGTATTGGGGCGAGTGTCTCCACTAGAGGGGCTTGACGGGGGGGCACTACCCTGAGTAATGGGGTGCGCGTCTGCACTACAGGGGACAGTCTCATCCGATGTGGGTTGTGTTAAGGGGGGGAAATTACAGACATCATTCTGTACACCTTCCTGACCGCCATCCACCTCTATATCCCACACAGACTGTACAGTATCCCCAGCCCCCGACCCCTCAGGTACAATATCAATGTCCCCGGTCTGTGCCCCAGTAACAGAGCTCTCCTGCGTCTTCGCATCACCCTGACCCATGGATACATGTCCACTGTCCTGCCGTTGGGCTGGCTCTGCTGGGACTTGTGGTGCCACATATCCAGGATGTTGCTCAGGGACAGCTGAAGGTTCTTGCGGCTGCACTTGCCCACCTCCCTTCTGGAAAGAGAAACTTGCAGGCTTCAGTATTAGTTGTGTCACTCGCCGGGGCTCATCTGGGGACATGGACCCTGATTGTGCTCTAGAGGAGCGGGATCCAGAGTCACTGTTCTGTCTCTGCTGTGAGAAACGTTCCTGGTTCCCGTAGGACTCGGCCAGGGGCCCCATTCTCTCCAGGACACAGTCCATCTCCTTCACCACCTGTGCCAGCTCTATGCTCAGTGAGTGCAGCTTGGTATCATACAATGTGTTACTATCGGGGTGCGCAGTTTTCAGGTTATATACACAGTCTATCTGCATCTGCAGCAGTTGTTTGTGGTGCTTTAACTCCCCCATTCTCCTTACCAGAGCCGGGATCTCCTCCGCCATCTGCAGCTCAGGTGCTCGCGTGGTCTCCTTCACCTGCTGTCCTGGTCGGGGCAGGGGTCCAGGCTGTTTGGATTCACCGGTCTCCTGCAGCTTTGCCTTTCCAGCTTTACTGCTAGTACTTGCAGTTGCATCTGCTGAGGCCTGTTCACACTTTGCAGTGTTTGTAGACATGGCATTCCTGGTTACCTGTAGAGGCATTGCTGCAGATCTGGTGCGGCCTTGGCAGGCCATGCTGGAAGCCACAACTTGCTGTTTCAGGTTTTCTTGCAATGTTTGTTTCTCCAGTGATGTCCGTCTCTGTCTGTGTGCAGGAGAGGGGAGCTGCTCACCTGCTGCACGGCCTGTGCTCATCACCTCTGCACCTTGCTGGCTGGACTTGGGATCCGCTTGCATCTTCACTGCACTCACTTTCTTCTCTTCTTCTTTCTTCAGAACAACAATATTTCCTTCATTCTGCTGCTGACTGGAAACTTTGGGATTAGTATCCACTTTAGAAATGGTTTGGGAGTTTTCTCCCAGTGTAGGCCTGGAAGCCTGGGCCTTGCTGAGGGAAGTTCCCCGCCCGGGCTGGCCACACCCTGGGCTCTGGACAGACATCCACAGGCTCAGGAGAGCTACTCACACACGTCCTCACAGCTAGGAGGCAGTATTATAGTAGTTATATTCTTGTACATAGGAGCAGTATTATAGTAGTTATATTCTTGTACATAGGAGCAGTATTATAGTAGTTATATTCTTGTACATAGGAGCAGTATTATAGTAGTTATATTCTTGTACATAGGAGCAGTATTATAGTAGTTATATTCTTGTACATAGGAGGCAGTATTATAGTAGTTATGTTCCTGTACATAGGAGGCAGTATTATAGTAGTTATATTCTTGTACATAAGAGCAGTATTATAGTAGTTATATTCTTGTACATAGAAGGTAGTATTATAGTAGTTATATTCTTGTACATAGGAGCAGTATTATAGTAGTTATACTCTTGTACATAGGAGCAGTATTATAGTAGTTATATTCTTGTACATAGGAGCAGTATTATAGTAGTTATATTCTTGTACATAGGAGCAGTATTATAGTAGTTATACTCTTGTACATAGGAGCAGTATTATAGTAGTTATATTCTTGTACATAGGAGCAGTATTGTAGTAGTTATATTCTTGTACATAGGAGCAGTATTATAGTAGTTATATTCTTGTACATATCAGGCAGTATTATAGTAGTTATATTCTTGTACATAGGAGCAGTATTATAGTAGTTATATTCTTGTACATAGGAGGCAGTATTATAGTAGTTATATTCTTGTACATAGGAGGCAGTATTATAGTAGTTATATTCCTGTACATAGGAGCAGTTTTATAGTAGTTATAATACTTCCTAGGTACAATAATATACCTACTATAATACTGCCCTCTGTTGTACATGGTCATATTCTGACTGCAGACATTTCGGATTTGGTTTGCGGTACATGATGTCTATAATCTCCACCCGCTCTGTATTGCAGCTGCCAGAATGACGTTGCTGTTCGCACTGGAATATATTTCTTTTGCTCGGAGACTTTATCGGTTATTTGTGGCGGCTCTTGACTCCGGTCCAGGGACACATTCCAGCTCCCGTTGTGCGCATTGATCTCGTGGAGAAACAGGTTATAACATCCTGAGCAGCGGCCAGAGAGATAACGAATGCGGCCGCTCACCACTAAACGCGTTCTTATCGTAAGAAATCCTCCTTTTCTGTGTCTTTAGTCCTGGGCAGATTAGTCGCAGAACACGAGCAGCTCCACAGGATTTCCTCAATTTGTTTGTAGGCAAAGTCTCCGACAATAGGGGGGGAAGGGAGGGGGGTCTGGTGCGCCCCTGGGGAAGTTCATGAAAAGCAGCCCTGATCCTCGGTGCAGGACATGGAATCCAGCCTGCGTGAAGCCGTTCAACATTCATCTGATCTCCGGCGGTGACAACCAAGTAACGGCCGCCATTATGCTGGCCATAGGGGTCGTTCCCCAACTTGGCAGACACACATCTCTTCTGTATGTGTGCCAGTCTTCACACTATAGTTCTCGCATTCTATTCATTAATTACTAGTGTCTAATCTTTCACCTGAAGACCGTAAATGAGCTGGATTATAACCGGTATATACATGACACCTGACCAGTAAGAAGCAAGCGGGGAAGTGACTCCATAACTAGGCAGGATGGGCAGGAAAACATGGCCGACCCCCTTGGATGCTTGGCAGCCATATTGTCTTTCCTAACACTGATATTACACCTCCTCCCCAGCTTTCCTGGGGTCCAGAATGGAAAGATTGAGTTGTCGATTTGGGTTAATTGCAGATTACGTCGGAACCTTGCTGGACTATCAGATGCCAGATTGCAGGAAGTGTCAGGCCTGCTGCTCGGCATCTCTTGGCAGGCGGCACTGCTGACATCTGCCGCCCTCATCTCGCCCGTGTCTCTGATGAATGACAGATTGCGCCGCTTTCGTCTTGTGTGAATTCCTAATCATCTATAAATGTAACATATTTCCTCTGAACGTCTGTAAATTGCGCGCGTGGATCGCTCCCAAAATAACGGCGGGACGGCGCTGGTAATTATAATCTCCAGGTCGGCGTCTCGTGACTCATGGGATGATTTCTGGTATCATTAGTCTTGATATTACGAGCAACCTAAAAGTGGCGCAAATGCATCGCTAAATATGGCGCTGGAGATGCGAATGTCTTATGGAAAACGATTGTGACTTTTACCCCTTATCACCAGCAGCTGTGAAATATGAGGAGGCACGGCCAGACCGGCACAGCACCGCAACATTGTATCACCGGCACAGCACCGCAACATTGTATCACCGGCACAGCACCGCAACATTGTATCACCGGCACAGCACCGCAACATTATATCACCGACACAGCACCGCAACATTGTATCACCGGCACAGCACCGCAACATTGTATCACCGGCACAGCACCGCAACATTGTATCACCGGCACAGCACCACAACATTGTATCACCGGCACAGCACCGCAACATTGTATCACCGACACAGCACCGCAACATTGTATCACCGGCACAGCACCACAACATTGTATCACTGACACAGCCCCGCAACATTGTATCACCGGCACAGCACCACAACATTGTATCACCGGCACAGCCGCAACATTGTATCACCGACACAGCACCGCAACATTATATCACCGACACAGCACCACAACATTATATCACCGGCACAGCACCGCAACATTATATCACCGGCACAGCACCGCAACATTGTATCACCGGCACAGCACCGCAACATTGTATCACCGGCACAGCACCGCAACATTGTATCACCGGCACAGCACCGCAACATTGTATCACCGGCACAGCACCGCAACATTGTATCACCGACACAGCACCGCAACATTGTATCACCGGCACAGCACCGCAACATTGTATCACCGGCACAGCACCGCAACATTGTATCACCGACACAGCACCGCAACATTGTATCACCGGCACAGCACCGCAACATTGTATCACCGACACAGCGCCGCAACATTGTATCACCGACACAGCACCGCAACATTGTATCACCGGCACAGCACCGCAACATTGTATCACCGGCACAGCACCGCAACATTATATCACTGGCACAGCACCGCAACATTATATCACTGGCACAGCACCGCAACATTATATCACTGGCACAGCGCCGCAACATTATATCACTGGCACAGCGCCGCAACATTGTATCACTATTACAGCACCATAACATTGTATTCTGGCCACAACACTGTATCACTGTCACAAAACTGCTGCATTGTATCACTGTTACATCACTTCAAAACTGTATCTCCATCACAGCACTGCTACATTGTATCACCGTCACAGCACCACCTTATTATATTAATGTCCCTGCAGAACTGCAATCATCTTGTGGCTTGATCATCCCATGGACAGGAGGCTCTAGGTTCTTATATTGACCAGGTCCTGAGGCAGCACATCTCCTCTGTCACTATCACCACCATCATGTATGACTGTAGTCTGATGGTCCTACTGGAGGTCAGTGGACTTAGAGCAGATACGCTGGGACCTATAACGTCCATAGATTTCCTCCACGTCTGACTCCTCCATCTGTAGAACATTTTCTTATATGTCTTGGGGATCGTCCAGGGGACTGTCACATTGAAGTCCTTCATGAGAGTAGTAGTCTACTACATATTGAGTATCATTGTGCTGTTGTCTCTCATGGCTGGAGATGATGAGGGTTTTCTCCTGTTCTCCAAGACTTCCCCAATTGGGGATAATGGCTCTCGGTGTGGTTGCTGTGACTGTGGAGGGGCCCCTGTGTGATACCAGGTCCCTGGATACCCAGCTTTCCCACACTCCTAGGTAGTAGTAGCCATGCACCAGGTGGGGGAGGGTTATTACATAATTTAGCCTATATTGTACCACCCCAGCTCCAAAAACATTGGAACGCTGTGTAAAATGTAAGTAAATATAAATGAAAGTGAGAGATTTTACCATTTCATGAAAAAGTTAACTCGTTTAGAACTTAATGGCAGCAACGCGTCTCAGAAAAGTTGGTCCAGGACCATGTCTAGCATCCCCTCCACAGTCTGTGACCCTCTGGAGTTCTGGGAGAGGACTGTTGCTCCACTCTGGGCTGATGTAGGATTCTCGCTGCTCCACAGTCCGGGGTCTTCTTTGCCGGATTTTTCCTTTCATGTTCTCCATTGGTGGTCAGCGTGGCCCCCGGTCTCCTCTTCTGTGAAGCCATGCTGCTGTCATGGATGCAGTATGTGGTTTAGCAATGTCTTCCCTGAAGGAGACGTTGTCTGGATGGAGCAGATGTTGTTCTAGAACTTTCATATACTGTTCAGCAGACGTGTAAGCCCCCCGCACCATAGGCACGAGTGCAGCCCCATACCATCAGAGCTGCAGGCCCTGGATGGTCCCTCTCCTCGGGGGTCCTCAGGACACGGCCTCCCTGGTTTCAAAAAACAATTTCAGATTTGGAGTCAACCACAGAACAGTTCTCCATTTTGCCTCGTTCCACTTTAAATAAGTTTTGGCCCAGAGAAGACGGCGGTGATTCTGGATTGTGGCGACATATGGCGTCTTCCCTGCATGATACGTCTTGGTGAACTGTCCACAGACAAGAGTTTCTGGAGGTGTTCCTGAGGGCCCGCAGATCACTGACTGTCCGCCGTGTCCCTGCGCACACGGATTTCTCCAGATTCTCCGGACCTTCTGATGATATTATGTACTGTAGACATATTCACGCCCCTGATATCTTGTCCCCCTGGATACATAAATTGTGCTGGGTTACAGTACCAGTGTGCAGAACTATTCATACCCCTGCTATCTTAGTAACATAGTAACATAGTATATAAGGCCGAAAAAAGCCCTCTGTCCATCCAGTTCGGCCTGTTATCCTGCAAGTTGATCCAGAGGAAGGCAAAAAAAAACCCTGTGAGGTAGAAGCCAATTTTCCTCACTTTAGGGGAATAAAAAATTCCCTCCCGACTCCAATCAGGCATCAGAATAACTCCCTGGATCAACGACCCCTCTCTAGTAGCTATAGCCTGTAATATTATTACACTCCAGAAATACATCCAGGCCCCTCTTGAATTCCTTTATTGTACTCACCATCACCACCTCCTCAGGCAGAGAGCTCCATAGTCTCACTGCTCTTACCGTAAAGAATCCTCTTCTATGTTTGTGTACAAACCTCCTTTCCTCCAGACGCAGAGGATGTCCCCTCGTCACAGTCACAGTCCTGGGGATAAATAGATGATGGGAGAGATCTCTGTACTGACCCCTGATATATTTATACATAGTAATTAGATCTCCCCTCAGTCCTCTTTTTTCTAAAGTGAATAACCCTAATTTTGATAATCTTTCAGGGTACTGTAGTCCCCCCATTCCAGTTATTACTTTAGTTGCCCTCCTCTGGACTCTCTCCAGCTCTGCTATGTCTGCCTTGTTCACTGGAGCCCAGAACTGTACACAGTCCTCCATGTGTGGTCTGACTAGTGATCTGTAAAGTGGTAGGACTATGTTCTCATCACGGGCATCTATGCCCCTTCTGATGCAACCCATTATCTTATTGGCCTTGGCAGCAGCTGCCTGACACTGGTTTTTGCAGCTTAGTTTGCTGTTTATTGAAATTCCTAGATCCTTTTCCATGTCAGTGTTACCGAGTGTTTTACCATTTAGTATGTACGGGTGACTTGCATTATTCCTTCCCATGTGCATAACCTTACATTTGTCAGTGTTAAACCTCATCTGCCACTTATCTGCCCAAGCCTCCAATCTATCCAGATCCCTCTGTAGTAGTATATACTGTCCTCTGTAGTATATATACAGTATACTGTCCTCTGTAGTATATATACAGTATACTGTCCTCTGTAGTATATATACAGTATACTGTCCTCTGTAGTATATATATACAGTATACTGTCCTCTGTAGTATATATACAGTATACTGTCCTCTGTAGTGTATATACAGTATACTGTCCTCTGTAGTATATATATACAGTATGCTGTCCTCTGTAGTATATATACAGTATACTGTCCTCTGTAGTATATATACAGTATACTGTCCTCTGTAGTATATATACAGTATACTGTCCTCTGTAGTATATATACAGTATACTGTCCTCTGTAGTATATATACAGTATACTGTCCTCTGTAGTGTATATATACAGTATACTGTCCTCTGTAGTATATATACAGTATACTGTCCTCTGTAGTATATATATATACAGTATACTGTCCTCTGTAGTATATATACAGTATACAGTCCTCTGTAGTATATATATACAGTATACTGTCCTCTGTAGTATATATACAGTATACTGTCCTCTGTAGTATATATATATACAGTATGCTGTCCTCTGTAGTATATATACAGTATACTGTCCTCTGTAGTATATATACAGTATACTGTCCTCTGTAGTATATATACAGTATACTGTCCTCTGTAGTATATATACAGTATACTGTCCTCTGTAGTATATATACAGTATACTGTCCTCTGTAGTATATATACAGTATACTGTCCTCTGTAGTGTATATATACAGTATACTGTCCTCTGTAGTATATATACAGTATACTGTCCTCTGTAGTATATATATATATAGTATACTGTCCTCTGTAGTATATATACAGTATACTGTCCTCTGTAGTATATATACAGTTTACTGTCCTCTGTAGTATATATACAGTATACTGTCCTCTGTAGTGTATATACAGTATACTGTCCTCTGTAGTATATATACAGTATACTGTCCTCTGTAGTGTATATATACAGTATACTATCCTCTGTAGTATATGTACAGTATACTGTCCTCTGTAGTATATGTACAGTATACTGTCCTCTGTAGTATATATACAGTATACTGTCCTCTGTAGTATATGTACAGTATACTGTCCTCTGTAGTATATATACAGTATACTGTCCTCTGTAGTATATATACAGTATACTGTCCCCTGTAGTATATATATATACAGTATACTGTCCTCTGTAGTGTATATACAGTATACTGTCCTCTGTAGTATATATACAGTATACTGTCCTCTGTAGTATATATACAGTATACTGTCCCCTGTAGTGTATATATACAGTATACTGTCCTCTGTAGTGTATATATACAGTATACTGTCCTCTGTAGTATATATACAGTATACTGTCCTCTGTAGTATATATACAGTATACTGTCCTCTGTAGTATATATACAGTATATTGTCCTCTGTAGTATATATACAGTATACTGTCCTCTGTAGTATATATACAGTATACTGTCCCCTGTAGTGTATATATACAGTATACTGTCCTCTGTAGTGTATATATACAGTATACTGTCCTCTGTAGTATATATACAGTATACTGTCCTCTGTAGTATATATACAGTATACTGTCCTCTGTAGTATATATACAGTATATTGTCCTCTGTAGTATATATACAGTATACTGTCCTCTGTAGTATATATACAGTATACTGTCCTCTGTAGTATATATACAGTATACTGTCCCCTGTAGTGTATATATACAGTATACTGTCCTCTGTAATATACACAGTATACTGTCCTCTGTAGTATATATACAGTATACTGTCCCCTGTAGTATATATACAGTATACTGTCCTCTGTAGTGTATATACAGTATACTGTCCTCTGTAGTATATATACAGTATACTGTCCTCTGTAGTGTATATATACAGTATACTGTCCTCTGTAGTGTATATATACAGTATACTGTCCTCTGTAGTATATATACAGTATACTGTCCTCTGTAGTATATATACAGTATACTGTCCTCTGTAGTATATATATACAGTATACTGTCCTCTGTAGTATATATACAGTATACTGTCCTCTGTAGTGTATATATACAGTATACTGTCCTCTGTAGTATATATACAGTATACTGTCCTCTGTAGTATATATACAGTATACTGTCCTCTGTAGTATATATACAGTATATTGTCCTCTGTAGTATATATACAGTATACTGTCCTCTGTAGTATATATACAGTATACTGTCCTCTGTAGTATATATACAGTATACTGTCCTCTGTAGTATATATGTACAGTATACTGTCCTCTGTAGTATATACACAGTATACTGTCCTCTGTAGTGTATATACAGTATACTGTCCTCTGTAGTATATATATACAGTATACTGTCCTCTGTAGTATATATATACAGTATACTGTCCTCTGTAGTATATATACAGTGCACTGTCCTCTGTAGTATATATACAGTATACTGTCCTCTGTAGTATATATACAGTATACTGTCCTCTGTAGTATATATACAGTATACTGTCCTCTGTAGTATATATACAGTATACTGTCCTCTGTAGTATATATACAGTGCACTGTCCTCTGTAGTATATATACAGTATACTGTCCTCTGTAGTATATATACAGTATACTGTCCTCTGTAGTATATATACAGTATACTGTCCTCTTCAGTGTTAATTACTTTACACAGTTTAGTGTCATCTGCGAAAATGTATACTTTACTATGCAAGCCTTCTACAAGATCATTAATAAATATATTGAAGAGAATAGGGCCCAATACTGACCCCTGAGGTACCCCACTAGTGACAGTGACCCCTCCAATACTGACCCCTGAGGTACCCCACTAGTGACAGTGACCCAATCTGAGTGTGTACCGTTAATAACCACCCTCTGTTTTCTATCCCTCAGCCAGTTACTTACCCACATACAGACGTTTTCTCCCAGTCTGAGCATTCTCATTTTATATACTAACCTTTTATGTGGTACAGTGTCAAATGCTTTGGAGAAGTCCAGATACACGACATCCATTGATTCGCCGCTGTCAAGTCTAGAACTTACCTCCTCATAGAAACTGATTAAATTAGTCTGACATGACCGATCCCTCGCGAAGCCATGCTGATATGGCGTTATTTGCTTATTTCCGTTGAGATGCTCTAAGATAGCATCTCTCAGAAAACCTTCAAACAGTTTACCCACAACAGATGTTAGACTTACCGGCCTATAGTTTCCAGGCTCTGTTTTTGGACCCTTTTTGAATATTAGCACCACATTTGCCATGCGCCAATCCTGTGGGACATTCCCTGTCAGTATAGAGTCTGCAAATATCAGAAATAAGGGTCTGGCTATGACATTACTTAATTCCCTTAGGATACGGGGGGGTGTGCCATCCGGTCCTGGCGATTTGTCTATTTTAATCTTTTTAAGTCGCTGATGTACTTCTTCCTGGGTCAGACAGGACACTTTTAATGGGGAATTTATTTCAACATTCAGCATTTCATCTGACAGTTTATTTTCCTCAGTGAATACATTGGAGAGAAAAATATGTAACAGCTTTGCTTTCTCCTCGTCGCTCTCTGCTACTCCCCCCTCATTACTCTTTAAAGGGCCGACACCTTCAGATTTATACTTTTTAACATTTATATAATTGAAGAACATTTTAGGGTTACTCTCTTTTGGCAATTAATCTCTCGGTCTCTAGTTTGGCCGCTTTTATTTGTTTTTTACATGTTCTATTTTTTCCTTATAGTTTTTCAGTGCTTCCGTGCTACCCTCCAGTTTTAGTGATTTATATGCTTTCTTTTTGTCATTTATTGCTTTCTTTACAGTTCTGTTTATCCACATTGGTTTCTTTTTGTTCCTTAACCTTTTATTCCCATACGGTATGTACCTCTCACAATGAGATTTTAGGATGTTTTTAAAGTTATCCCATTTTGTGGCTGTATTTTTATTTTTGAGGACTTTGTCCCAGTTAGTTAGGCCTTTGGCCTCTCTAAGGCCTCTTTCACACTTGCGTTGTCCGGATCCGGCGTGCACTCCACTTGCCGGAATTACACTCCGGATCCGGAAAAACGCAAGTGTACTGAAAGCATTTGAAGACGGAACCGTCTTCAAAATGCGTTCAGTGTTACTATGGCACCCAGGACGCTATTAAAGTCCTGGTTGCCATAGTAGGAGCGGGGGAGCGGTATACTTACAGTCCGTGCGGCTCCCCGGGCGCTCCAGAATGACGTCAGGGCGCCCCATGCGCATGGATGACGTGTCCAATGCGATCACATGATCCATGCGCTTGGGGCGCCCTGACGTCACTCTGGAGCGCCCCGGGCTTAAGGCCGGATCCGGATCAATGCCTTTCAATGGGCATTAATTCCGGATCCGGCATTGCGGCAAGTGTTCAGGATTTTTGGCCGGAGCAAAAAGCGCAGCATGCTGCGGTATTTTCTCCGGCCAAAAAACGTTCCGTTCCGGAACTGAAGACATCCTGATGCATCCTGAACGGATTTCTCTCCATTCAGAATGCATTAGGATAAAACTGATCAGGATTCTTCCGGCATAGAGCCCCGACGACGGAACTCTATGCCGGAACAGAAGAACGCAAGTGTGAAAGAGCCCTTAATTGGCTAAATTTTGCTTTTTTGAAGTTTGGTGTTTTTGTTCCTCCCTGTAGAAACGCTCTTTTGAATGATAATTGGAAGGTTATTACTTTATGGTCACTATTTCCCAAGTGTCCCCCGACCTGCACGTCTGTTGTTCTGTCAGGTCTATTGGTTAATACTAAGTCCAGTATGGCCGTCCCTCTAGTCGGGTCCTGAACCAGTTGGGAGAGGTAATTGTCTTTGGTTATTGTCAAGAACCTGTTTCCTTTATGAGATGTACAGGTCTCAGTTTCCCAGTCTATATCTGGGTAGTTGAAGTCCCCCATAATAACCACCTCATTATGATTTGCCCCCTCGTCTATCTCGTTTAGTAGTAGATTTTTCTGTGGACTCTGGTATATTAGGTGGTTTATAATAAACTCCTATTAGTATTTTATTATAGTTTTTGCCTCCATGTATTTCTCCCCACAGTGACTCCACATGTTCATGTCCCTCACTTATATCTTCTCGGAATGTGGGCTTTAGACAAGACTTTACATAAAGGCAGACCCCTCCCCCTCTCCGGTTTTGACGATCCTTTCTAAACAGACTGTAACCTTGTACATTAACTGCCCAGTCATAGCCATCATCCAGCCATGTCTCAGTTATTCCCACTGTCATAGCTATCATCCAGCCATGTCTCAGTTATTCCCACTGTCATAGCTATCATCCAGCCATGTCTCAGTTATTCCCACTGTCATAGCTATCCTCCAGCCGTGTCTCAGTTATTCCCACTGTCATAGCTATCCTCCAGCCGTGTCTCAGTTATTCCCACTGTCATAGCCATCATCCAGCCATGTCTCAGTTATTCCCACTGTCATAGCTATCATCCAGCCGTGTCTCAGTTATTCCCACTGTCATAGCTATCCTCCAGCCATGTCTCAGTTATTCCCACTGTCATAGCTATCATCCAGCCATGTCTCAGTTATTCCCCCTGTCATAGCTATCCTCCAGCCATGTCTCAGTTATTCCCACTGTCATAGCTATCATCCAACCATGTCTCAGTTATTCCCACTGTCATAGCTATCATCCAGCCGTGTCTCAGTTATTCCCACTGTCATAGCTATCATCCAGCCATGTCTCAGTTATTCCCCCTGTCATAGCTATCCTCCAGCCATGTCTCAGTTATTCCCACTGTCATAGCTATCATCCAGCCGTGTCTCAGTTATTCCCACTGTCATAGCTATCATCCAGCCATGTCTCAGTTATTCCCACTGTCATAGCTATCATCCAGCCATGTCTCAGTTATTCCCACTGTCATAGCTATCATCCAGCCGTGTCTCAGTTATTCCCACTGTCATAGCCATCATCCAGCCATGTCTCAGTTATTCCCACTGCCATAGCTATCATCCAGCCATGTCTCAGTTATTCCCACTGTCATAGTTATCATCCAGCCATGTCTCAGTTATTCCCACTGTCATAGTTATCATCCAGCCATGTCTCAGTTATTCCCACTGTCATAGCTATCATCCAGCCATGTCTCAGTTATTCCCACTGTCATAGCTATCATCCAGCCATGTCTCAGTTATTCCCACTGTCATAGTTATCATCCAGCCATGTCTCAGTTATTCCCACTGTCATAGCTATCATCCAGCCATGTCTCAGTTATTCCCACTGTCATAGCTATCATCCAGCCGTGTCTCAGTCATTCCCACTGTCATAGCCATCATCCATCCATGTCTCAGTTATTCCCACTATGTCATCGTCCTCCTCATCCCTAATTCCAGTTCCCCGGTTTATTAGTCAGGCTTCTGCCATTAGTATACATACATATAAGAGGTTTATGTATACTTTTTACCCTACACCTTTCCTTCTGAGCTGTTCTGGTGCCATCTTGTTACTGGACACCTGGCAGAGCGCAGACAGGATTTCCGGCCCCATCATGTGGATACAGACATTTGATACAATTCCTCGGGATCTGATTGGGGTCAGTGAAGTGGTTACTGGTGACTGTGGCGAGGTGTTGAACACGCGGTAAAGAATCGCAGGTTGCGGATGAGGGCGACGCGTCCGGCCGGCTCAGGGGGGCTTCACGCGTAGGGTTTTATTGCTGTCTTTCAGCACTTGTTGTTTTTGGTCAGTGCAAGTCTATGGAAAATATTAAAGGCAGGACACACTTTTTTTTTTCTTTTTCTTAAATGCATCATGTTAAAGTAATGGTGTTTTTTTGGGGGGAGTTTTTCAATGTAAATACATAAGCCGTTTTTTGTGGCTTTTTTTTTTTTTTGCGGTAAATTTGCCTGTGACGGAAGCCTCATAGCCACATAAACCGCTCGGAGATTAGTAAACAGAATTCCACCGCTCGCACGTTGCCGGGATACAGCACGCCAGCCGCACTAAAGATACTGCCATCTGTCGCGCCACCAATGCCAGCAGCCGGTGCAGTTAACACAGAAGTGGCCAGATCCAAAATGTTACATTGTATCAGTCACAGAGCCTGTTAAATGTAAGACCGCCCCCTCCCCCCCCCCTACAGCTTCCGCAGGGGCTACCACCCAGCTTTACCAGACTCCTGTGGGTGAGAACTCCGCTGAACACCGTAATTACCATGTTATCGGTCACCCAGCTTTCCTAGGATCCTGAATCTGCCTAGCGATGCAGACATAGGTGGTGGAACACGGTATACCTAGATATAGCTTCCATTCAGGAGTCTGAGAAAGTTGGGTGACAACCCCCAGTGGAACCTGTGATGGTAGCCATATTGTCACCCTGCTCCGGGTGCTCTTTGTTGAATGGTCGACTGATGGTCACCCAGTTCTCTTAGACTCCTGAGGGCCGCCTTGTAGGTCGTCACCCAGCTTTCCCAGAAGCGGATGATAGGATGGTTACGCTGTGACATTCCAGC